>NC_061800.1:4139506-4489039 GCF_021462225.1 Girardinichthys multiradiatus
GTGTTTCATTATTGGACTTCTGCGCTAGTCACGGATTGTCCATAACGAACACGATGTTTGAGCATAAGGGTGTTCATCAGTGCACTTGGCACCAGGACATCCTAGGCAGGAGGTCGATGATCGACTTTGTTGTCGTATCTTCAGACCTTCACCTGCATCTTTTGGACACTCGGGTGAAGAGAGGGGCTGAGCTGTCTATTGATCACCTGGTAGTAAGAAGTTGGATCTGCTGGAAGAGGAGAAAGCCAGACAGGCCCAAGCGCATAGTGAGGGTCTGTCGGGAACATCTTCCAGAGCCCTTGGCCAGGGACGTATTCAACTCCAAGAAAGCTTTGACCAGATTCTAGGGGAGGTTGGAGACATAGAGTCCGAGTGGACCATGTTCTCCCAACTATTGTTGATGCTGCTGTCTGTAGCTGTGGCCGTAAGGTCTGCGGTGCTGTCGTGGCAGCAATCCCTGAACCCGGTGGTGGACACCGGCAGTAAGGGATTCTGTCAAGCTGAAAAAGTAGTCCTATCGGCTGTGGCTGGCTTGTGGGACTCCTGAGGCAGCTGACTGGTACCGTGAGGCCAAGCGTGCCATGGCTCTGGCTGTGGCAGAGGCAAAAACTCGGGCCTGGGAGGAATTCGGTGAGGCCATGGAGAACGACTACCGGTTGGCCTTGAAGCGATTCTGGCAAACCGTCCGGGACCTCCGGTTGGGGAAGCAGTGCTTCGCCAACACTGTTTACAGTGGAGGTGGGGAGCTGCTGACCTCGACTTATTGGGATGTGGAAGGAGTACTTTGAGGATCTCCTCAATCTTGCCGTCACGCATTCCCTGGTGGAAGCAGAGGCTGGGGACTCAGGGTTGGACTCTTAGAACACCCTGGCTAAGGTCACCGAGGTAGTTAAAAAGCTCCACGGTGGCAGGGCCTCGGGGGTGGATGAGATCCGCCCTCAGTACCTCAAGTCTGTGGATGTCGTGGGGCTGTCATGGTTGACGCGCTTTTTCAACATTGTGTGGCAGTCGGGGACAGTGCCTCTGGACTGGCAGACTGGGGTGGTGGTCCCCCCTTCATAAGAAGGGGGACCGGAGGGTGTGTTCCAACTATAGGGGGATCACACTCCTCAGCCTCCCTGGTAAGGCCTATGCCAGGGTACTGGAGAGGAGAGACCAGCTGACAATTGAACCTCGGCTTCAGGAGGAGCAGTGTGGTTTTTATCCTGGCCGTGGAACACTGGACCAGCTCTATATCGTCTGCAGGGTACCCGAGGGTTCATGGGAGTTTGCCCAACCGGTCCACATGTACTTTGTGGACCTGGAGAAGGTATTTGACTGTGTCCCTCGTGGGAGTACGGAGTCGGGGGCCCTTTAATAGGGGCCATCCGGTCTCTGCACAAGCGAAGCAGGAATTTGGTCCGCATTGCCGGAACTAAGTCGGACCTGTTCCCGGTGCGTGTTGGATTCCGGCAGGGCTGCCCTTTGTCACCGGTCCTGTTCATAACTTTTATGGACAGGTTTTCTAGGCGCAGCCAAGGGCTGGAGGGGGTCTGGTTTGGGGACCAGTGGATTTCGTCTCCTTTTTGCAGATGATGTGGTCCTGCTGGCCCCCTCTAGCCAAGACCTACAGCATGCACTTGGGCGGTTCGCGGCTGAGTGTGAAGCAGCTGGGATGAAGATCAGCTCCTCCAAGTCAGAGGCCATGGTTCTCAACCAGAAAAGGGTGGGTAGCCCTCTTCAGGTTGGAGGGGAGCACCTGCCTCAAGTGGAGGAGTTCAAGTATCTCTGGGTCTGGTTCACGAGTGAGGGAAGAATGGATCGGTCTACGTTCCTACCCTCACCTATGGCCATGAACTTTGGGTCATGACCGAAAGAACAAGATCACGGATACAAGCGGCTGAAATGAGCTTCCTCCGTAGGGTGGCCGGGCACTCCCTTAGAGATAGGGTGAGGAACTCGGCCAACCGAGGGAAGCTCAGAGTAGAGCCGCTTCTCCTCCACATCAAGAGGAGCCAGTTGAGGTGGCTCGGGCATCTATACCGGATGCCTCCTGGACAGATTGGGGAGGCCTCCCTCGGGCGTTGTTCTAGGCACGTCATAAAGTAATAATGTTCAGCCAAAGGAATGTTGGTTGTTCTAACAGGAAAAAACCTTTCCAAAATTCTCCCTTTGCTCTGGTTGGTTAGTTCCTGGAGACCACCCAGTATTGACAAGGTGCGTTTATGCATATTAGATGTTACTGTACAACATGTAAAGTTCCACTTCCTCTGCATGACTTGGTGAAGCCAACTCAAGTCACCAATGCCGCCTACAAAGAGGAAGAGTTTGGGTCTGCAGCCTCACTCACAAAGCTTGATTTCGCTGAGAAAACATCTCTACGGTTACCCCAAAAAGAACTCCAGACTGGTTGCATTGGTGCTTCTGTTATGGTGAAATGAGCTACTTAAAGTAGAAGAAACTTAACGCTTACTTCAGAAATCAAATGATCCTGTTCCTCAGCTCAGTTAACAATAATTTTTAAAATGTTTTACAAATAAAGTTCTAAAACCTGGTGGTGTGCTTTGCTATTTATTCCCCCTTAACTCTGACATTCCTAAATAAAATCCACTCCGACCAATTGTCTTCACAGTCACCTAGTTTTAAAATAATGGTCCACCTGAGAGTTTAATCCATCATCTGAACACAATTCGAAGATGGACCAACTGGAAATCTAACAAGACATGGCTGTCCACCTAAACTAACAGGATGGACAAAGAGAGGATTAATCAGAGAAGCAGTCAAGAGGCCCAATATGTCTCTGGAGGAGCTGCAGTGATCTGTGGTACAGGTAGCAGGATCAATTGACTGGACAACTGTTAGTCATGTTCTCCATAAATCTGGCCTTTTGTAACAAAACCAGGTAAGAGACACAGCAGACTTGTGAAAGAGACACTCTTGTCAGATGAGACTAAAAATGAACTTTTTTGGTCGTCATGCTAAATGCCTTGTTTGAAGGAAAACAATAAAGATCACCCTAAACACACTCCAGTCTGCCATCAAAAATGGTGGTAGCAGCAGAGGACTGGGTCAATGAAGGACAGCCCTGAAGAAAAACCTGTTAGAGTTAGAGTGCATTAGACTTTGCACTGGGGTGAAGGTCTACCTTCCAACAGTACAACATCTCCAGACATACAGCAAGAGCTACAATGAAATGGTTTAAATCAAGCATACTCAGGATTAGTATAGCATAGTCATAGTCCTAAATCTAGTTGAAAATTTGGATGTTTACTGTCGCTCTCCGTTTTATCTGTACGTCAGCTGGTTTGAAAAGAATGGGCAGAAAACTACATTTCTAGATGTACAAAGCTGTTAGATATAACCCAGAGTTATGAATGAGTTGGTACTCACTCACAGGTAGTGGATGAAGGGTAATATTTTATATAGTTGCTCAGTCACCTTTTATACTGGATATCTTTTAGGTTCCCGGGCATTGAAGCATTTTACAAAACAAACAACTCCAATAATAATGGATATAATGTGTTAATGATCAAGATAATCCCAACCAAACATGAGACCTTCATACCTGACAGCCTGTTGAGGCTCGTCTGCGGCTGCGTTTGACGCCTTGGACAGATCCTCAAGTGCTGTTTTGTACTCTTTGCAACTGGAGGACAGCAAATATTGGGTAGAACCAAGCAGCACATTACTTATGCTGAGCTGAAACAAATACACAGTGGGTAGGGAGGTGAAAGGTCACCTGAGAGCAAAGGCGATGATGGAGCTTGGCTCGCGCTCACACACGGCAATGGGAACCCGCTCATGTTCGTACATCAGGTAGTGTTTATCTGGATCACTGTCAACACACACAACATTAACTCATTGAGCACTTTTACATTATCTGCAGGGTTCCTGCACATTGTTAGGCCAAAACTGACATCATTTTACAAACTTCAAATCTATCCATCCATGATGACTCATGGATAAATGAATGGACAGACGGATGAATGGATAGATGGATGGACAGGCAGTTGGATGGATGGATAGACAGAAAGACGGATAGATGGATGGAAAGATGTTGCATAGACGGATGGGTTGTTGGACGCATTGATTGATGGATAGACGAATGGATTGATGGACGCATAGATGGGTGGATGGATGGAAAGATGGATGGATGGACGCATGGACGGATTGATGGACGGTACTTGTCCTGTTAGATCTCAGTGATGCATTTGATACAGTCGATCACAATATTCTCTTAGAATAATAACTTAATTGATCTCACAATGGAGAAATTGTGCTCTGTACTTAACCCATCCCTTAGGGAGCAGTGGGCTGCCATTGTGCGGCGCCCAGGAAGAATTCAAGGGCCGAACGTGTCAGGCTGTGGGATTCAAACCGGGTGCTTGTGGCCTCTCCAGGATGCAAATGCCCTGCTCTGTAACCACTATGCCACCACTCCCTCTAGAAAGGCTGGAACATGCTGTAGGGATCAGGGAAACAGCACTAGGCTGGTTTTAATCTTACTTGTTTGACAGATTCCAGTTTGTTCATGTAAATGATAAATCATTTCCAGGGTCAATTGTGGAGTACCACAAGGTTCAGTGCTTGGGCTAATTCTCCTTACTATATATATGCTTCCAATAGGTAAAATTATCAGGCAGCATTGGATACATTTCCACTGTTATGCTGATGATACTCAGTTTTACTTATCCAGAAATCCTGATGAGCCCAACCAGTTAGATAGACTACAAGCATGTCTTGACGACATAAAAACTTGGATGACTTTAAATTTTCTGCTTCTAAATTCAGACAAGACAGAAGTTGTCATCTTTGGACTGGAGTCTTTAAAAAAGAAACTGCTTAGTCAATCACTTAACCTGGATGGCATTAAATTTACCTCCGATAATAAAGTAAAAAATCTTGGTGTTATTTTTGACCAGGACATGTCATTTAAATCCCATATTAAACAGGTTTCTAGGATTTTCTTCTTTCACCTCCGGAAGATTGACAAAATTAGAAATATCCTATCTAGGAGTGACGCTGAAAAACTAGTTCATGCATTTGTTACTTCAAGGCTGGACTATTGTAATTCTTTACTATCAGGATGTCCATAAAATGCAGTTAGCAAGAGTTCTGATGAAAATTAAAAAGAGTTAATATTTCATCTATTTTAACTTCCTTTCATTGGCTCCCTGTTAAATCCAGAATAGAATTTAAAATTCTCCTCTTCACATATAAAGCCCTTAATGATTTAGCTCCATCATACATCAGAGATCTGATTGTTCCATACGTTCCTAACAGAGCACTTCGTTCTCAGACTGCAGGTTTACTGGTGGTTCCTAGAGTCTCTAGAAGTAGAATGGGAGGCACATCCTTTAGTTATCAGGCTCCTCTTCTGTGGAACCAGCTCCGGCTTTTGGTCCGTGAGTCAGACACCCTATCTACTTTTAAGGCTAGGCTTAAAACGTTCCTTTTTGATAAAGCTTATAGTTAGAATGGCATAGTAGATCCTGAGCTACCTCTGTAGTTATGCTGCTATAGGCTTAGGCTGCTGGAGGACATAATGACTACTTCCACTGTCTCTGCTACATTCTCATACTACTCTACAATTTTGCATTATTTGCTGTTATTTCAGTTTTTAACTTTATGTTCTCTCTCTTTTCTCTTCCTAAAAGCTACACCTGGCCTGACTCTGTGTCTACCTGTGACACCTTTCAGGAGAGGGGCATCGTCCAAGTTTCTGCTGGCAACAACTTAATGCTCAACATCTACAGATGATCCACTTGGCCCTGTCTTTCAGTGTTTAACCCTGTCCCTCCTAGACATGGCGACTGACTGAGCTTCTACTGTGACTAACTGTATGTGCTCTCTTTCATACTCTAGACTTAAAAACTGTCTCAGAGTTTATCTGCTTAACTGTCTTTCTCTCCTAGATGAAGCCTCTAAAGGAGCTACATCCATTAGCATTTTTACATTATTTCCTTCCCATAGAAAGTACTCCTGGATCAGTGCTTCTGTGTTCTTTTTGTGTCTCTGCTCTGTTCTCTCAAACCCCCACTCGGTCGTGGCAGATGGCCGCTTACACGGAGCCTGGTTCTGCTGGAGGTTTCTTCTTGTTAAAAGGGAGTTTTTCCTCTCCACTGTCGCTTCATGCATGCTCAGTATGAGGGATTGCTGCAAAGTCAATGCAAGTGACTGTCCACCATCTCTACATGCTCATCCAGGAGGAGGGAATGCTACAAGTCTTTGACTCGATGCAATCTGCTGGGTTTCCTTAGATAGAAAAACCTTTTAACCAATTTGAAGGATAAACTGAATCTGACTGCACTGTTTGATAGGATTAATTGGAATAAAAGTACTATGTACTATTTAATTCAATGGATGAAAGGACCTATGGATGGATCGACGCATAAACGGAAGGAAAGGTGCATTGATGGATTAAACATTTAGAGTAGGTAATACTTATCCAGTCATGGAAAACTGTTCTGGAATATGTCTGTTTACATCTACGGTTGACAGTCCAGACCCTTCATGCAGCTCAGGAACTAATGCCCCTTTTCCAATGGCTCGCTTTAGCCGGCGCAGCTCTGCACCATTTGGTTTCATTGCATTAGGTACGGTAACTGTTGTGTTTCCACTGACCCGCCAATGGCTGAAGCTATGGTGGCTGAAGCCCTGCCTCCAGCCATGAGTGTAGAGCGCTGTTCTGCTATTAACGTTACTGTGTTACATTGTCACATTAAAGTAATCTGCGTGAAATGATAAAAAATAAATAGAAAATAACAAATAAACAAAATACTCATAACATTTGTATTAATATATATGCAAGAATGTCTTATTTATGCTTTTTATGTCTAAAATGATCCACTAGGATAATTATCTGGACCACAGCCCAACCAGAACTTCTAAAATAAGGCTCAGGGGTTCTGATGTTAGGGGGTGTGACAGGAGAAGCAGAGAGGAAAGACTCTGCTGTCTGGACTGGTGAAGCTCCAAACTTTGCCTGAAGAAGTAACAATTGTTGGGCTTTATGAAAAAAAAAATTTCTTATCCATGGCAATGACAAGGACAAGGACTTCAAAGCGCAAAACCGCAGACTTTTGACCTTCGAAGTTAGTTTTAGGTTGGATATTCGTGCTCTGCAGATTTAGAGGACTCGTCCTCCCGTTTGGTCTGATGCAGGCAGTCTGATTACAGGCAGCTGCTCTCTGCCTGCTCCCTCCTCCTGCAGACGCTGGTTCGCCTAAGTACCGTCAGTAAATATCCGAACCAAACACGATGTTTCATGGTGGGATTGTTTTGCGTGTTTTGGGGGAAATGTTTGTGCCACTGAACAGCTGATTTTATGTGTGATCAGCTGGGTTAGGATGTTACTAAGAACAACAGCTTGCGTGTAATTCAGAAAGGTGATTTGTCCTTTTTCTGTCAGCCTTCAGATATGGTTTGTGATCTGTAAATGGTAAAATTACATGTAGGACCTTGTTCCGGCCACTGTGGTCCTTAATATTATTGTAGGTGCTCTTGAGTTTTATGAACGTTTCCCTGCACTATCTCAACAAAAACCTTCTAATTTCTCCTCCCACGGCCAATCAGTGAAAAGCAGTCTGTTCACGTCACACGTAGTCTCTACTCAGCCCCCGTCGTACCTCCTCAGGAGCAGGGACCACAAAAGTAGGTACCGGTATGAAAAAAAAAGAATGGAAACGCTCGCAAAGCGAGCCGAGTGGAGTTGAGTAGGGCCAAATCGAGCCAGTGGAAAAGGGACATACGTCTGATGGTGACACTTACAACGGGACAGGGATTGGGTTGTAACTGTTGCCAGGCAGAAAGTTGGCGAGGATGGCTTTCATGGTGGATTTCTCCTTCACCTGGCTATCAGTGGACCCTAGCAGATGGCCATCAAACACATCTGGAAGTCCAGAGAATCAAAACATGAAGAGCAGAAGCAGCAATAAAACACTAGATGTACAGTCAGTGGGTTTGTGTGTGCAAACCTTCTGGGATGCTGACAGAGTCCTGTTCACTGACACTAGGTCCAGTCGTGGTGGAATCAGCTCCAGAGTCTCCAGGTGACGGCAGCAGTGAAGAGGTGGTTGAAGGCAGTGGGCAGAGGTAGCGATCCTCTATGATAAGAGAAAACAACAGCTTCACAGAAAATCAGAACAACAGCAGGAACCATTTTATTACAACTAAGAGCTCAGACATGAACTCATCAGAGAAAATCCCACCTTTCTCACCATTCAGGACCACAGGAGAGGGGTTCCGAGGGGAGGAATCCAGTGTACTCTGTAAAAGATTAGAAGAAAGAGGATTAGCAGCTAAAACACTGCAGCTGTACAGAATGTTCACAATGGGTAATTCATGAGGTTCAGTCAGATGATTCCAGAAACCTGCTGCAAAAAACAGATCAGCTCATTTAAGATGTTTTCTGTACAGTTAGAAGTTTCACATCATCACTGGGATAAAAACAAACTTGTATGATCAGATAAAGATAACATAATGGCTCATTTATCAATAATTCCAGACTTTTCTTCAAATGATGGTAAACTGGATAGTATTCAAAGGTTTGAACACACTTATTTAATGACCGTCAATGAGAAGGCATCAGCAGCACCATCTACGCTAAAAGCAAACATCTCTTCAAGATATTGTGTTTTCAGCATGGATGTCCACCCAAAGACATCTCCGCTGAAAAGCTGATTCAAAGCAACTTCTTCACCATGGAAACAACCCAGTTAACTGAGTGTTTAAGCTGCAGTGGTGGTACACACCTTAATGTCATCAGTGGTGTTAGGTCTGAGTCTGCCTGGACTCGGGGGGACAGACAGACGCTTCCTGCCTTTCTCCTGCTGGAACAGGTCCTGAAGTCTGCAAGAGAGACATTTAACATAAAACATCCTGCAGCAGGAGCTTTACTGAACAGAAACTGTTTTTAGTCTTTTCCTCGGTTCGAACCCCCGCTCTGTCTGTCTCAGTCGTTGTGTCCTTGGGCAAAACACTTCACCCAACTTGCCTGCTGGTGGTCAGAGGGTCCGGTGGCGGTGGCGCCTGTG
Source organism: Girardinichthys multiradiatus (assembly GCF_021462225.1). Taxonomy (NCBI): domain Eukaryota; kingdom Metazoa; phylum Chordata; class Actinopteri; order Cyprinodontiformes; family Goodeidae; genus Girardinichthys; species Girardinichthys multiradiatus. The sequence goes on from NC_061800.1 coordinate 4,148,521, forward strand.
TATGGCAGCCTCTGAGGACTTGATAAAGCGCTATACAAGTACAGACCATTTACTATTTGAATGGCCACTGGAAGACTGGGAAATGTTTCACACTTGAATAATCTCCCACTGTAGAATAATGGACCTCACACTTCCCAGCTTCTCTAAGGTAACTGCTGATATCTTCCCTGCTTGGCATGCTGTTAATGCACGCCTGTATGCTCCAGAGCAGGAGACTGAAAGAATGACTGCTTTCATTGAGAAGCCCACACTTGCTGATGATCAGTTAATGATTTGATTTATTTGTTGTTCGTGATTTGTTTTCCAAATGATGACTCATTTGGAAATGGCCTTGTAACCATGGCCTAATCAACCAGGTTGATAGGTAACAACTGCTTCTCTATAGTCATTGCTGATGTCTTTCCATCTTGGTACTGTGCACACAGTCACCCTTCCTGATGACCAGCTCAGCTGCTCTCTTGAATAGCAGAACCCAGCTGCTGCTTACTCTAATAGGTAAACTGTCAGATTTTCCCGATACAGAAACATTTAGAATTTCAATATTTACCTGCTTGTTTGCATGATCTTAGTTAGCAGCTGTAAAGATGTTGAATATAAAGCTTTTATTTAGTTCCATTTGTTGAAATGTCTGATACACTTGTCTGTATGCTGGTTGCATTACATTCAGGAAGCTGAATAAACTCATTGGGCTCCTACCTGCTGTTCCAGGACTGCAGCATTTCACACAGACCCTGTTTCTTCACCACCATTGATTCCAGGATGGCCTGCAGCTGCTGAGGAGAGTCCAGGCCACAGGACTGCAGACGCACCTGAAGCTTGTCAATCCAGCTGCGCAGCTCTGCCTCCTCCATCTGTTCTCACAGATACAAAACATGAGCCCAACCTGCAGTTCAGACAGACTTAGGGAGGAAGATAAAACACCTACATCTTTCTGAGCAAAGAGGTCCTCCATCTTCTCCTCCCGGGTCTTACTGAATGTGTCGGTCTTCAGGGAAGTGAGTCGGTCATCGATGGCCAGGTACACCTGAACCACCCTGTTGAGAGAAAGAAGTGAAGCAAAGAACATGGTCAGAACACCATCTGACCTGTTTTATGTAAATCAGTTTGGTTTCTGGTCAGGATCCTGTAGGTGGTGTATTCTCAGGACAGGGAACAAGTAGGACAGGCTGGCAGGTTAAAGTGTTCAAGTAGGTAGAATAAGAGGTGTTTTCTAAAAAGATATGTCTCCAGGTGTTTTAGACAATGCAGAAACACCCCTTCTTGTTACTCATTTCATCTTAATAGAACCAGTCAGAACAGTCTGGACTGGGACTGCTGTGTTAATAAGGGAGGCAGAAACAGATCATGTTCACACCAGAATCAGAATCAGCTTTATTGCCAAGTTCGTACATACAAACAAGGAATTTGACTCCGGTACACTTTGCTCTTTGGTTTTGTTTTTGTATTGCAGAATATACAAATGTACTATGTACAATATACACATATATAATAAAAAGGTGCGTTTGCAACATCTGTATGCTATTGTTCTGTACTCTATTGAATGTTCAACAGAGAAACAGCCTGGAGGAAGAAACTGTCTCTGTGGCGGCTGGTTTTAGTGAACAGTGCTCTGTAGCAGCGGCCTGAAGGTAAAGCTCTGAACAGTTTCTGAAAAGAAGAACAGAATATAAACCTAACGTGAACAGTCTGGTACCTGACATTATCAACAATAATGGGTCAGAATTTACTGAATTCTGCGGGAATGCTACCTTTCTCTAAAAGAGATTCAACTTTATCTGAGATCATTTAGTTAGAGCATCATTTCCATTTGTCCCTGGAAGCCTAAAGAAAAGCTGATGGGGACTTTTTCCATGACTTCTGAAAAGGGTGAAGGATTCTATCAACCTTGAATCCATGTCTCTGCTGAACAGGGTCAGTGGACCTGTATCTACTTACTTCTGAGAGAAGTCCTTCAGGTCCTGCTGCAGATTGGCTTTGGAGGGGCCCAGATTCCTGATGAAGATCTTGGGACGAGGAAGACAGATCTCCAACAGCCTTACGGAGGTGTAGCTGAGGAAAACAAGAACAAGCCAAGTTAAGAATTATCCATTTACTGAAGTATAGTGTAGTTACTCTGAATTATAATAAATAAAGGCTTCACTTGTCTTCTTGAAATCTGATCTCCATGTGTATCTGCTGGAGCTCAGATACAACAGAGCAGAGAAAAAGACTAACCTGAAGGAAGCCACCATCTGGTTGTAGGAGAAGTACTGGTGGTAGTCTTTGTGGATGGAGTGTCCACAGGGCTCTGCATTGGCCCGTCTGGTGTACAGGTGGCCATAGAAGCGAAGCTCCAGATATTTGGCGAAAGACATGGACCACGAGTCGTTGGATAGAGGCACCACTGGAGTCACCTGCAGAGGGCAGCAGGGAGTGAATGGACACCTAACCACAGGGTGAGCCACCTCTTGCTCATACAGTGGACTGAATTAGAAACAAACTGGTACCACTACTCATTTTGGTTTTTATTGAAAAAGCCCCAGTTTGGGTTGTTTTAAAACAATAGATTTTCCGACTCCCTGTCAGCAAGTTGTAGTTTACAGCGTTGGTTAGAAGTGACCATTGTTCAGTAGTTTCCTGTTATTCTCTCAATCAGGCAGAGAAAACTGGTATAAAAAGATTTTCCCCCTTATTAGCATCACAATAAATAATGTACACATGGGCATGGGCTAGTTCAAAAAAGATGTTATCAAGTGTTTACTGTGCAGAATATTGCACATTTTTGCTATTCTGCTCTTCATTGGGTAACCTAAGTATAACAAGAAGATACCGGCTGGTTAATTAGTTAAGCTGCTGTCACCACGTCTTATCTCGCCCCTCAGGCTGGTGTTTAATCAGGCACAAATTTCAAAGTGACACATTAAAGTGAAGATAGCGCTAAGGGGAACAGAGGGAGAAACATCAACCGAGCCTCCATTACCTAAAAACTAACTCTGGCTCACCTGTTTGCAGATGCGGCACCATGAGTAGTTGAGAATGGTGTGCTGATAACCTGGGACGGGGGAATCCAGCTCCTTCAACACAATTTGCACACAGCCGCTACCGTGCACGAAGCGGCGGATGTGATGCACCATGGGAGTCTCACAAAACATGCTGGGGCACTGGTACGAAGGCCTGGAGGGCAAACGCACTGTGAAGCAAACAGACACTGAAACTGGCTGTGGTTGATTTAACTGCATCTCACCTGAAACAGTACCGCTCAAGGAACACGCCTAGCGAGAGATCGTTCTTGCCATAAAACTCCATGGTGACAATCCTGTTCAAAGATGCACACACTGAGTACAAACAATGATCAGTTCGGATTCAGATGTTCTGCATGTGAGCAGTTTACCATGGGCTGACGCAGGGGTTGGGAGCATTGTTGGACTGAAGAGAGGAGCTGCTGAAGAGCACACAGAGTCTCTGATGGTTGATTGGGTTCAAACAGTCAAGCTAAGAAGAAAAACAAACAAACATAAGAATCAGGTACAGCTATAAATCCTACCATTAAGTTCTTCTAAACTAATGACTGGGTGGATCCTGTTGTGCCCCAAGCCATGAATAAAAACATGGGTAGAACATGGACTCGAACTGTACACAAAGATGCTGATAGGTACCTCTCTGCATCTTTAAATGCAAGCATTAATCCACCCTTCCTCCAGTCCAGGAAGGAGGAGTCGCACCTGGAATCATCGTGTTGTCATTCAGCCACTAAAACAAAACACTTTGCTGGCCGAACCTCATTCTCTTCCACACGACTCCCAGAGGGCCGGACAGAGAGGCAACAGAAAGTCACTTTCAAAGTTATGTATGATCTGCTGCCCAAATAATCCAGCGTTCATGTACAAGGGGTAATTAAGAGTATCTTGAACGTTCCTTTCTAAGGTTCTGCAGAGAAGCAACCTGCGTGCCACAGAGTTCCCAGCAGTGACCCTTGCCTCTAATCACGTTGAGAGAAGCAGTTGTGTCAGGGTAAGAGGTGGTGTTTGGGCAGAGAAAATGTGTTACAGAGTTCCAATCCACATAGTATTTCCTTAAATATTATTATACTGAATAAGAATAGCTTAAAACATTTAGTGAATTATCCAGAATGTTGTTTATTCAGAATGTATTTATTCATCTTCTATACCGCTTCGTCCATAGTGGGTCTCAGGGAAGCTGGTGCCTATCTCCAGCAGTCTACAGGTGAGAAGCAGGTTACACCCTGGACAGGTCGCCAGTCCATCGCAGGGACACACAGACATAGAGGACAAACAACCATGAACACACTCATTCACACCTAAGGGTATTTAGAGAGAAAATATGACGTAACGGTCACATTTTTGGACTGTGATGCACGGGGAGAACATGCAAACTCCATGCAGAAAGACCCCTGGCCGGGAGTCACACCAGGACCTTCTTGCTGTAACAGTGCTACCAACTGTGTCAGTTTTCCAAATGGTGGGCCTGTGCCTCAAGATAAACCTTGGTTTTAAAACATAGAGAACACTGAATGGTAATATTGATTTTATTGGTTAAGGTTTTTATTAGTTTTCTGTTCCTTCATTTGTATATAGTGCATTAGTTTCTTTATTCCTTCATTTCACTTGGTAGTTTTAGTTGAATTGTTTTAGCCTAGTAAAAGAAAAACTGAAATATGTTTAACTTGGAGTTCAATTATTTTTGTTAATAAATTCTTATATTTTCAGGAGAAATTGTTATGCATTTATTCCATGTGTGTGCAGTTTGTTGTTCAGTAATGCCAGAACCCTTATACCAACTATTAAACAAACTTCATCTGCTTATCTGAATTAAGCCTATTTAGAAGGTCCCACACAAACAGCAAATCATACACTATGTAAGAAACACTGCAGAGCACAGAACCTAGGCCAACGAAGCAGAACATTTGCAGGAGGGACAGTTTCTACTCCCTGTTTGCATATACCGGTAATATAATATTAACTTATGAGGGATTATTCATAAGTTTACCCCTACCACTGCAGCCACCGTGAGTGACGGTGGTGGCAGGGTTTGTCCTGTAACCAGTGGGTTGCCGGTTCGGACCCCCGCTTTGTCTGTCACAGTCATTGTGTCCTTGGGCAAGACACTTCACCCGACTTGCCTGCTGGTGGTCAGAGGACTTGGTGGCGCCTGTGTATCGCAGTCTCACTTCTGCCAGCCTGCCCCAGGGCAGCTGTGGCTACAATGTAGCTCACCACTGTCAGTGTGTGAATGTGTGTATGAATGGTTGAATGACTGCTTGTGGTGTAAAGCGCTTTGGGGTCTCTGGGGACTTAATAAAGCAAGTGCAGGCCACTTACCATATTAGACTTTTAACCATTAGAAAATTTACTTAGTTATACTTGTTTTTCTTTTTTCCATACTTATACAGGCCTCGAAAATTATTAAAGCAAATCTCATGCTTTTCCCGACTTTACCACACTACATAGGAACCCTGAAGGCTGCGGCCAGCGTGGCCAAGACATAAACAGAGCAGCTCAGTCAGAGGAATGGACCTGGCTCATCCTAGAGTTTCCTTTAGGGAAGTACACAGACTTACCAACTAGCAGCCATTTGGTTCCAAGAGCATGGGTCTATAAAAAAGGCCTCCCGAAGAACAATCAGAGCTTCTTCAGTAGGTCCTGAACATACACTGGTTTTGGAGAACCAACTTGGCTGCATGAGTTCCAACTCAATGAATAAACTGCTTTGGGTTATTGATGAAACAATAATAAAGCTGGGTCCATTCTAGTTTCAAAATGTCTTAAATATCAGCAGTGAAGGGTTCTAAAATACAGTACAGTACAAACAAGCATACTGCGTAATGCCCCACCAAATGCAGGCTGCTGTACAACTTTCAGAAAGACAATCCAGATATCCTGGAGGAATTCAGATTTTAAACGGGTCAAAGAAACTGGAAGGAATCATGCTCTCAGTATGCTGGGAACTAATGCATAAAACTGTACCTTTTGGGTCCAGTTCATGTCACCATGTTTGCCCGATTTCTCCTCCTCACTGTCTGCCTTCCCGAGCACCTTGACTGGGATGTCTGCTACCCGGTTCTGGCTGCTGCCAGCAGCTGCAGGGCCAGCAGAGCCAAATGGATCGCCTGTTTCTTTCTGCCGGATTCGGCCTCCTTTTGCTCTGTAGTCTGCCAACATCCTGGCAAGATCCTGGCTGCTGCTCAGGTGGTCCACAATGCAGGTCGTGGTGAGACCATGACAAGGCAGAACATCAGTGGGTCTCGGCTGTGCGTTACCGTTGGTCTGTCCGTTGACCAAAGAGGAAGGAGCAGAGTCTTTGAGCAGCTGGCGTTTTCTGCGTCCATCCAGCTCCTTTAGGTCCTTGTTGAGGAGAGGAGACAAATACACCTAGAGGAGAGACAAATGCATCCGAATGTTGAGAACAAACCCAAAAAGGCATTAGTTTCGTAGTTCAAGACTATAAACAGCAGTACCTCTTCAGGGAAGTAATCCCTGCTGGGGCAGTGCATGCCCCCAGGCGTGAGAAGGAACGGCTCTTTGAATGTGATGAAGGGGGAAATGCACAGGATGATGTCCTTCAGCTCGTGCTTAAACACAGCAGAGATGGACTTCAGGCGGTCATCAGATGAATCCACATGTTCGGCTACGAACATCCCTGTGTCGTCCTGCAGAGGGTCTCGGAACATCTTAGGAGTGGGAGTCAAGGAGCGCTCTTCAACCTCCAAACCAAGTGACCCCTTTCCCGCCATCTCCCCCTCAGAGGTGCCAACAAGGGTGTGTGAGCCCACCTCCTGTTCCTCCTCAATGAGGAACTGAGGACAGATGGACAAAGGAGGTCGAACAGGGCTGGAGTACAGAGACGAAGTCCTCATCTCTGTGTTTTCAGCCTCCTCTTGCACAGAGAACAGAGTCGATTGTGGGTTTTGTATATCTTTGAGAAGGTCTAGATCTTCGTTTTTTGTTGAAGACTCTAAAAACAGTGCTTCTACAGATTGTTCTCCCAATGTAGAGTTCTCACTCACTGCGGTTTTCTCCATACTATCTCCATCCATCTCTTCGTCTGTAGCAGAACCCTCCAGGAGGCATGGGAAGGAGCTGCTCTGGGGTAAGCTGGGTGGCATGGCAAACTCGTCCATGAGGAAGGAGATCTCCAGCTGTGAGTGGTAGGCCACGCACACCATCAGCATGATGATATCTTTCACCCTGGCTAGCTCATACTCTGATGCACCACGCAGTTTGATGGAGCATCCCAGATGAGGAGGGCAGCCGTCGAAGAACATCAAAGTCTTCAACTCATCTGGAAACAAACACAGAGAAATGACTGCTTGTCCACAGGTGACAGTAGCAGCATCAACTGATGGTTCTTACTGTTGGGCAGAGTGAAGGGCTGCATGTAGAACTTGTGGCAGGTTCCCAGACGAGGTTTGGTGAGGAGCTGGTCCATGGACATCACCAGGTCCCCTTGGGTCATCCGACTCACTCTGTCCAAGACTTGCTACCATGAAAAAAGAACAAATTAGTATAATTTAAAAATTAACCCAGCAAAAAACAACTGGACTTAACTTGATCATTCAACACCGACTACTTGGAAGCCTTGAGCCTTATGAGATAACTACAGAATCATGTTGCCACCACAGCAGAGCTTGTTCAACATTGGCATGAGAAGGATTTGACTCTATCAGCATGCACAAGACACGGAGACTCTTGGACAATGGTCTTAAGAGAACAAGAGTTGCAACTACGCCATTTTTATTTCTTCTAACAAATGCTCCCTCTGATTGCTTGGAATGTATGGAAGAGCCTCTCCAGAGAAGAAAGGTGAGTGATACCATAGGTCCTCTGATACACCAACAGTGAAGCGTTCTGATCCAATCCATTTGTAAAAAATATGGTGGGTTTCCTCTAATTCTGCCCAAGAACACTACTTTAAATAGGGAGAGATAAAATGATGCTCCGAAAGAAACTTTTTTCCATAAATCGGTGGTCTATCCAATAAAATGGAACATCATGATAAGAGTGATTCTGAAGTGGCTGAAAGATAGTGTAATTCTGGACCTGTTGCCCAGTAACTGCCCTGATTTGGACCTCGCTGAGAAGGGAACCGGAGGTTCATTTTTAAAAAGAGCTTTAGAAACACCAGATACTAAGAACGGAACTAGTCCAGTCAGGGTCGGGTTCAGAAGTTCACATTCAGCAGCATGGCTGCCAAAGGTTCTGGCAGTCAAAAATCACTGCCAGAACCTTTGGCCACAACTATGTTAATCAACAAAATCAACTGAAATCTATATGGAACACAGCATGTAGCTTTCTTCATAGCTGTTTGAAGTAAACATGAAGCAGAACAGTCCACTGTTTGTGAAAGATCCTGATGGACTGCCTATGCTATTACTGCTGTGACATGGTTTATTTTTTCTAAACTAAATGCACTACAAATAAATACCTTGAAAAATGTATATTCTTATTTTCAACAGTTGTTTTTAAACTCTGACTTATCTGGTGGATATATGCTACAAGACAGAACTAGTCCAGTCACAACTGTTATGAGGAGAGAGCTTTAGATTTCTTCATCCACCATACTTCCACAGAGGATGTGAAAACCACCTGATCCCTTCGATATGCTCGACTGACCGATTTGACGTTGATGACCAGCGTGATGCCGTGCTCCAGCAGCATGTCCTGAGCTATACGCGACACCGTCTTCTCCACCAACACCAGGTTGGGCCGGACGTCTACAATACGCTGAACGTAGTTTTTCAGAAACTCCCGCTCCTGTAAAGGAAACACCAGTCTTAGAATAGATAGGTGACTAGTTTGCTCTTGTGTCTTTGCATCCTCCTCACCTGCAGCACGATGGGTTCGATGCAGGTGAACTTGGTTTCTTCTCTGTACAGGTACTCGATGGAACACTTCAACAGCAGGATCTTGGGGTTCTTGATGTAGGAGTTCATCTGATTCCAGGTCAGAATTATACTTTAATAAGAGAACTTCCAACACAAGCCTGTCTGTGAATGCTTTGATCATCAGAATGTTCCCCTACAGTACTCCTGGAGCAAAGAGGTGACAGATGTTCAAATATTTAAACCTAAAAATCCAGGCAGAAAGCCTCTACCTTCTTGTGGGCGATGTTCTTGGTGCACATGAAGCCATTTACCACCATGGAGTCAAACTTCCTGCCTCCAGGAATCTGAGCCGCAAAGGGAGAGAAGGTTTATAAAATCAGTCAACATTATGCAACACAAAGTGATTTCCAGGTTTAACAAAGCACCAATGGCTAACCGCCCTGCCACACAGACAAAACACGTAAAAACATGTTCAAATGCACTAAAAAACATCTGTTTAATATCAGACATGAGCATGAATATGGTGCAGGAAACACTGTCAATTTCTACCCCATAAACACACAGGACTAACCTTAAAAAAAATCTGATAAACAGCAACAAATAAATACATAAATAAATAACATTTAAAATAAAATAAAAAATATGGTGGACATATTTCTAAAACTGATGAAAGAAAATCAAATGCATAAATAAAAAAAAGGACAAGAAAGGTACACATAAGTGAAAAAAGAAATAATTGCTAAAACGTTAGACATTATGTTTGCTATGGAAATAGATAAAATACCACAAATGAAGAGGTGTATAAAAAACATCAAATATAATTATTTAATTACAATCACTTTTTAAACTGTAATTTTTTAAATCTTAGAAAAATGCTAAATTTAAAATGTGTCCACAGTTTACTTTTCAAATAAGAACACTGTTTTCAGGAGCCACATTCTAGAAGAGAGAATAAAAGGTTCTCTCTTCTAGAATGTGGTTTGGCCGTACGTTTTACTTCCAGCAACTGGAACTGAGTATTCTGGAGAGAGTTCGTCCAGTAAAAACACAGCGGACCACTGGGAGCTTTAGAAACTTCTCTCCTCCCTCGACTGGAATGTGAGAGTAAAGAATGTGAGCAGTAAAACAGTCTGACCTTCTTGATGTGCACCAGCTGGCGGATGTCCATGTCGTCGTCACACTGGCGGACGTCGGGCCGAACCGTCTGGACCACCTGTCGGACCACGGGAACAATGATGTCCCTCCAGGATAGAGACAAAGACTCGCTGTAGAGCAGCTGCTGCAGCAGTGCCATCATGTGGCTGTGGTTGGCTGAGCTGCACAGATCATTTCAAATTAGTCAAATTTAGAGACAAGATAGAAGCTATCAGATAATATGGCAGCACAGTGTATTGGTGATCTCTGCAGTAAATCCATCTATCAATACCTCTAGTTTACCAACATGTTCTCGCCTAAAGGTCCTTAGTTTGTAGACTGCTACAAGAGTTTATTTAAAGATGTCGTCTTTCTGATTTTACAAACCAGGTGAACAGCTAGGGACCAAATGCATAAAAAGCCCTGATTTAAATCACTCCTCATAGACACAAACAGTTCACCACTCACAGCAGCCTCTCCATGGCCATCTTCTCCCCATTCTCCTCTCTGAGCTGATCCAGGGAGCTGTGGTGCCAGCCCAGTGGAGTGAACAGCATTTCTTTGGCCTTCTCTTCCACACGACGGTTGAACAGAGATTCTGCAGCAGAAACAGCAGCTCAGGAAGAGGAAGAGCTCTGTGGAACAACTCAGGCAAAGCAGCAGGGTTGAATTAATGAGGAAATGCTGCGTTCCTACCTTTGATAAAGGCATCACTGATGATGATGTTCTGTCCTCCGTCCTCCGAAAAAAGAAATTCAGCTGAAAGAGTTTGTGCAATAAACTTAATGGAAGTTATTATTATGAGGAAAATGTAAAAATATCTAAGAGTTTAAAGCCTGTGACTGAAGGAAGGCCTGTTTCTGCTACAGAACCCAGACAGCTAACTTACAGTTAACTAACAGAACCGTTTACCTGGTCTGTGAATAGAAGACCAAATAACTGCACTGAAATTTTTATTTTTTTGATGGATTCCAAAATCCTTTTTTAACATATTTCTGGAAATAACTTTTAAAAAGAAAATGTTTTGCTGCAAAAGTTAGCAAGAGGCCAGACATGTGGACAGCAAACCAACACCAAGACCTCATCCTAACTGTTAAGCATGGCATAGTGATTAGAATAGCTTATAGTTAGAGTAGGTTAGGCTATCTTCCTTATTTTTTACCTTCGCCTTCCCCCCTCCCTGTTGGATGGAGTAAGGGGGAGTCAGGTTTAGCCTAAACCGGCTCAGTTATGGTTGAGGTGCAAACACACCCTCCATTTCTGCTACCTGTATGACCCCTTCTCTTTTCCAATGGTTATCATCAGTCAGACATAGAGAGGTATCCCCAATCCTTATGGTTTTTAGTATAACAATGGCCATCATTGGGCTCTAAATGGACGAACTTTATCAGTTTATTATTTTACTTATTGCCCCTACATGTGGCCCGTTCTGGTGTGGCCGGGGTCTGGCAGTCTGTGGTTTGGTCCGGCCTCCCCGGCGGCCCTGCGCCGTTCCGGACCCTTTGTGGGGTGCCTAGAGACGACATTGTTGTAAATAGGCGCTATATAAATAAATAAACTGAAACTACTCGTATTCGTCGTCTTCCGCTTATCCGGGTGCGGGTCGCGGGGGCAGCAGACTCAGCAGAGACGCCCAGACGTCCCTCTCCCCAGACACCTCCTCCAGCTCATCCGGGTGGAGCCCGAGGCATTCCCAGGCCAGCCGAGAGACATAGTCCCTCCAGCGTGCCTGGAACACCTCCCGAGGAAGGCGTCCGGGAGGCATCCGGTATAGATGGCAGGAACTCCCCTCCAACCTGAAGAGGACAAGCCACCCTTTTCCGGTCGAGTACCATGGCCTCGGACCTGGAGGAGCTGATCTTCATCCCAGCCGCTTCACACTCGGTTGCGAACCGCCACAGCGCATGCTGTAGGTCTTGGCTAGAGGGGGCCAGCAGGACCACGTCATCTGCAAAAAGAAGAGTCGAAATTCACTGGTCCCCAAACCAGACTCCCTCCGGCCCTTGGCTGCGTCTAGAAATCCTGTCCATAAAAGTTATGAACAGGACCGGTGACAAAGGGCAGCCCTGCCGGAGTCCAACATGCACCGGGAACAGGTCCGACTTAGTTCCGGCAATGCGGACCAAACTCCTGCTCCGCTCGTACAAGGACCGGATGGCCCCTAATAAAGGGCCTCCGATTCCATACTCCTGGAGCACCCCCCACAGGGCATCACGAGGGACACAGTCGAATGCCTTCTCCAGGTCCACAAAACACATGTGAACCGGTTGGGCAAACTCCCATGAACCCTCGAGTAACCCGGTAGAGGGTATTGAGCTGGTCCTGTGTTCCACGGCCGAGACGAAAACTTTAGGTTACTTTCGTAACCCCGGTTCTCTGAGTAGCATGGGTGAGTGTCTCACATTGGGGAACGCCCTCAGCGTGACCTCATCAGAAGCTCGTATTGCATTACGCCAGCCACGATTGGCTAGAAATAAGCCTGTCAGTGTCAGAGAGGGCAGGGTCCCTCCCCCTATTTATAGGGCTGTCGCTGCACTGATAGTTTATTCAAAACATTCACCTCTTCCTCGCAACGTCAAAGCAAGGAGGGTGACTTGTTGAGACACTCACTCATGCTACTCAGAGAACCGGGGTTACGAAAGTAACCTAAAGTTCTTTTTCATAGCATTCGTTTTGTGTCTCACATTGGGAATGAAAATATACTGACTCCCGTATTGCTCAGCAGATTACACACTGCATGTCAGCAGATTGTAAAACAATCAATCACAGTTCTCTATAGCGCTCGGTGCCACACCGAGTACTGAATGAGCCAGCGATGATGCTGTGACGTCTAGTTTGTAAAACCGAGCAAACATGTGAGGAGACGCCCAGCTGGCAGCAGCACAACTCTCTTGCAGAGATACTCCTCTGAGCAGGGCCCATGAAGAGCTTAACCCCTAGTAGAGTGGGCACGCAGGCCCTCTGGAGGCTGAAGCCCTTTTGAACTATAGGCTAAGGAGATTGCAGCAGTGATCCAATGGGCGAGCTGCTGTTTTGACACCGGTTTCCCATAATGATTCTTAGCCCAGGAGACAAACAGCTGGTCACTTTTCCTGACCTGTTTTGTTCTCCCTAGGTAGATCTGTAAAGCACGTATCGGACAGAGGTTGTGCAGCTTCTCCTCTTCCTGTGAGGAGAAAGGAGGGGGATTAAAAACCACCAACTCAATTGGAGAGTATGACCCCAACACTTTAGGCTCAAAAGCAGGGTTGGCGAGCAAAACCACCCTAGTTTTGTCCGGAGAAAATTTTGTGCAAGAAGTATGCACTGATAAAGCGTGGATTTCTCCCACACGCTTAGCAGAGGCCAGTGCCAAAAGGAGTGCTGTTTTTAGAGTTACTATCTTTAATTCCACCTGATCCAATGGCTCAAAGGGTGGGCTAGTAAGAGCATCCAGCACTAGTGGCAGATCCCATGATGGAGCAGTGGGTCTTGAAACGGGGAGCTTCCTGCTTGTATGAACCGGCCCACTAATGGGTCAGCACCCATTAGTGGGCCGGTTCTGTCCTGCAGTTTTTCCTTCAAAACCTACATGGCAGGCTGAAATTGCAGCTAAGTAAACCTTAATAGTGGAAAAAGCTTTTCCCTTTTCAATCCGGTTCTGTAAGAAGGCTAAAATCACCGCCACAGAACACTGAAAGGGGATTTCTTGAATTTCAGAGCACCATTTTTCAAAAACAGACCATTTGCGCTCATACAAAGATCTTGTAGCAGGCGCTCTGGCATTCTGTATTGTTTCAATGACATTCTGAGGGAGACCTACAGATTGCAGATTGAACCACTCACGGGCCAAGCCCACAGAGCCAGATGTTCTGGGTGGGGATGGAATATTTGTCCTTGTGCCTGAGTGCAGGAAGAGGCCACAGCTCCTGGCAAAGGAACTGTTATTTCCCCTAACCAGTGTTTTGCTGGCCAATGGGGTGCAATAACGATCATTGTCAGGCCTTCTGCTCGTACCCTGGCTAGCGTTGGTGCAATGAGAGCTATTGGGGGAAACGCATAGAGCAGAACACGAGGCCAGGTGTGGGCTAGTGCGTCCACCCCCAGAGGTGCGTTCTGATCGTGCAGGGGGAAGAACAGGGGGCACTGATTGTTCTCCTGTGAAGCAAACAGGTCCACTGATGGCTGACCGAACTTCTGCCAGACCAGCCTGGCCACCTCCGGATGGAGCTTCCACTCTGCATACAGAGGATTCCCCCTGGAGAGAAGGTCTGCTCCACAGTTCAGTGCTCCTGGGATGTGAGTGGCTCTCAGTGACAGAAAATGTCTGCTGCTCCAAATTATGAGTTTGTGAGTCAGCCTGTGGAGCCTCAGTGACCTCAGACCTCCCTGCCTGTTGATATAAGCCACCACAGTGGTGTTGTCTGTTCTGATCAGCACGTGGTGTCCCCTCAGGATAGGGAGAAAATGTTTTAACGTCAAGTGAACAGCCATCAGCTCCAGGTAATTTATGTGAGCCGACAGCATGTTTGGGCCCCAAGACCCATTCGCCATTTGTCGTTCGCATATACCTCCCCAGCCCGACAGGGAGGCATCCGTCGTGACCATCTTTCTGTTTTGCACGACTCCGATCGGAACACCCTCGGTCAGCATATCGGCATCCCGCCAAGGACGTAGTGCTCTTGTGCAGGCTGTGGTGACCCTCACTCTCTGACGGAAGTGTGGGTTCAGCCTCTGATGAGAGGCCACCCATCGTTGGATCCCTCTCATGTGGAGCCGTCCCAGCGGGACTACTACTAATCCTGAAGCCATCAGCCCCAAAAGCCTTCTGCAGAGTGTGAACGATACCAGATTTCCTCTGTGAAACATGGACAAGCAGTTGAGCATGGTTTTCACTCTGTCCTCTGTTAGTCTCACTCTGGCCTGGACTGAGTTTAGAGAGAAACCTATGAAGGATATGTGTTGAGAAGGAAGCAGGACACTCTTCTCCACATTTATTTGGAAACCCAGATCCATCATGTGCTGTGCTAATACAGCTGTGTGGTCTGCAGCTTCTTGGTGGGAGGACGAGGCGATCAGCCAGTCGTCTATGTACATCACCACGCGGATGCCCCGCCTCCTGAGCGGACCCACAGCAGCCTCCGTGCACTTCACAAACACTCTGGGGCTCAGAGACAGTCCAAAAGGGAGTACGAGGTATTCGTAACAGTTTCCCTGAAATGCAAATCTGAGAATTTTTGTGTGGTGGGTATATGGGGATGTGGAAAAAAGCATCCTTGAGGTCGATTGAAGTAAACCAATCGCCGGGACGTAGGAAGCGCAGCAGGGAGGTGTGGGTCAGCATCCTGAATTTGTATTTTCTCAGATGCTTGTTCAGCGCCCGGAGGTCTAAAATTGCACGCATCCCCCGCCCGCCTTTCTTCGGAACGAGGAAATAGTGCGAATAAAAACCGACGCTGCATTGTTCGTGGGAATCAGTCTTATCTCTTCTCTAGCAACGAGGAAATTGCCTCCTGTAGGAAAAGAGCGGCTTCCCCTTCTGCTTGTGACTGAATCACTCCCCTGAAGCATGGAGGGGATACAGCAAACTGCAGCCTGTATCCCCTTCCTTATTGTTCTTAAAACCCACTCTGAGTCTGTGCATTTTTCCCAAAGATTGATTTTCAGTCAGGCGGCTGACAGGCCAGTCTTTGGAAAACGGGTTGAGAGCGCCGCCTTCTGGCGCTAGGTCGCAAAAAGCTCCGTCTTGTAGTGCGCATGTGCGCGGTATTGGCTGCGCAACAGAGCTGCTCACACTCGGGAGAGGTCTCACTCCTTCCGAAAAAGGCGTTTATATTTTTCAATGTTTTTAACTGCGCCCTCGGCTCGTGGCCTGGATGCGGCAGTTTGTGAGCATTTATTTTTGTTGAACAGATAAATGTGCTTGTGGGACGTGAACGGCTCGTGGCCTGGATGCGGCAGTTTGTGAGCATTTATTTTTGTTGAACAGATAAATGTGCTTGTGGGACGTGAACGGGGGTCGCTGTGGAATTCCCCATAATGAACACAGTCTCTCAGTTTCTTCGTGGCGTGCTGAGCAGGCTCGAACGTCCTCTCGGTCACGCACTGAAATCGGCTGAACTCCGAACGGCCGTGGAGGGAAGTGATCCCTATTCGCTCCCTCCATCCAGGGAGGAGGTCAGGCCAACCGCTTCCTCCTTCTTATCACCTGAGTGGAGGTGGGAGGTGGCTGGTCGGGGCAAGAGCTTTCGAGCTTCCTCTGCTACTGTGCCTTGGAGGCAGAGGGTTTCTGTGGAGCCTGAGCAGCTGATTGCGCTTTCGGTTGTCTCGGGATCCTGAAGGTGGGGGGGAAGCGAGCTGCCGCCTGGGTAAAAGTCTGGCGCTGGGGTGGCGGGGCCGTGGTCCCAGTAGCAAATGTGCGTCTGGGGAGACACAGCTTCAAGGCTTCATCATCACTCTTCTTCTCCTCCCACCTTTTTTGCGTCGAGGTGACCGCTGCTCCGAACAGCCCCTGAGGTGTGATGGGGGTGTCCAGGAGGTCCTCCTTCTCTTTAGTGGAAAGCATGGTGAGGTCCAGCCACCTGGCTCTCTCCTGCAGAACCATGAGCCCCATGGTTCTGCCCAGAGCCTGGATTGCCACTTTATGGAGGTGAAGGCAGTGATCTGTTATGATGCACACTTCCTCCCATAACGCAGTGTCAGGTGAGGCGGTTATCTGCTCCTCAAGTTCCGCCTGATAAGCCATCAGCAGCGACGAGGCGTTCAGAGCACGGACTGAGAGCGCCACAGCCCTGTAGGACATATCCGTCAGGCTGGACTGAAAACGGTCCGCTCTTGAAGGGAGGGCGGGACCACCCGCTGACATGGAGGTCTTTGGGTGTAGGTGCGCTGCCACCGCCGGCTCGACTGGTGGCATCTGGCGGAGACCGCTTTTTTCCATCCCGTCACAATCCAGCACTGAACTGCCAGCCACCGGGTGCTTCTCCTTAAAGGGCTTGTTGCGCCAGGAGACGGCCAGTTCTTCCATTAGCTCCGGAAAAAACGGCAAGAGTTGTCTGCCTGTTTTCCGTGCTTTTGGTAGCTTCTTTCCGTCGAATCGGGAGCGGACTACCTCCGCCTGAACCTCGGGCCACTGGATGTTTAACTTGGCAGCAGCGCGTTTGCGCACGTCCTGCAGGTCAAAATCCAGCTCATGCATATCATGACCGGGTTGGCCCGCGCCTGAGGAAATGGGTTTTGCAACCCGTCCTGACGGAGGCGGAGATGGGTCATAATCCTCATCGTTATCCGAGAAGGGCATTTCCGAATACAGGTCAGAGAGTTCATCGTCTCCCGCCATCAGGAAATCCAGCGGGCCGGATGCGGGGCCGTGCTTGGACATTTCAGGTGGCAGAGGGTCCATGGCGTCGAGGATTTCTCCCCAACTTGGTCAGGCTACTGCATCGGTGGTCAGAGAAACCGCTTGATCGGCTGGTTCTTGTACGGATGCTGTCGAAGCCAACACTGGGTCGTTGCTGGACAATGTCGACTGACGGGCCAGACGGCGACGGAGCATCTTGAGGGAGAACCGGCTACAGTGAGAGCACTCTTCCCCGGGCTCAAAGGCTGCTTGAGCGTGTTTCAGACCGAGACACAGTTTGAAATTGTATTGTCACACGGGCAGGTTCGTGCCTGTATGCTCTCCTCAGTTTTTGTGGAAGACTTGGCAGTCTCCATGTTTGAAGGAGATCTGGCTGTGAGGCTACGAAAAGGAAAAGAAAACTAGCTGGTGACAGCTAAGCTAACCAGGTGTGGCTAGGTTGGGGGGAGCGTTGCGGCTTCCCTATGGGTAGCTTACAAAGGAAGTATTGCTACTCTGTAACGGACAACCGTAGCAAGTAAGTTGACCCACTTTTTTTTTTATTTTGAGTATTTCTACTCTTCCCGTGGTATTTCTACCGAGGGAATAGCTACTCTCCGTGATACTGGACAAACCCAGAGCAAAGCGCCCGGTGACCGAGCTTGCGCGCGTGTCTGTGGACACTTTAGCTAGGCTCCGAAGAGAGGCCGTATCTAATGGAGAGCTAGTTAGAACTTCTGCTCGTTGCGAGAAGAGGTTTTTGAATAAACTATCAGTGCAGCAACAGCCCTATAAATAGGGGGAGGGACCCTGCCCTCTCTGACACTGACAGGCTTATTTCCAGCCAAGGAGCTTCTGATGTGTCACACCGAGGGCGTACCCCAATGTGAGACACGAAACGAATGCTATGAAAGAGAACCACACTGCTCCTCCTGAAGCCGAGGTTCGACTATCAACCGGACTCTCCTCTCCAATACCCTTGCGTAGGCCTTACCAGGGAGGCTGAGGAGTGTGATCCCCCTGTAGTTGGAACACACCCTCCGGTCCCCCTTCTTATGAACGAGGACCACCACCCAGTCTGCCAGTCCAGAGGCACTGTCCCCGACCGCCACGCAATGTTGAAGAGGCGTGTCAACCATGACAGCCCAACAACATCCAGAGATTTGAGGTACTCAGGGCGGATTCTCATCCACCCCTGAAGCTTTGCCACTGCGGAGCTTTTTAACCACCTCAGTGACTTCAGCCTGGGTGATGAAAGAGTCCAACCCCGAGTCCCCAGCCTCTGTTTCCACCACGGAATGCGTGACGGCAGGATTGAAGAGATCCTCCAAGTACTCCTTCCACCGCCCGATAATGTCCCCAGTCGAGGTCAGCAGCTCCCCATCCCCACTGTAAACAGTGTTGGCGAAGCACTGCTTCCTCCTCCTGAGGCGCCAGACAGTTTGCCAGAATCGCTTCGAGGCCAACCGGTAGTCCTTTGCCATGGCCTCACCGAACTCCTCCCAGGCCCGAGTTTTTGCCTCTGCCACAGCCCGGGCCGCAGCACGCTTGGTCTCACGGTACCCGTCAGCCGCTTCAGGAGTCCCACAAACCAACTACAGCCGATAGGACTCCATCTTCAGCTTGACAGCATCCCTTACTGCCGGTGTCTACCACCGGGTTCGGGGATTGCCGCCGCGACAGGCACCGCAGACCTTACGGCCGCAGCTATGGGCAGCAGCATCGACAATAGATGCAGAGGACATGGTCCACTCGGTCTCTATGTCTCCAACATCCCCCGGAATCTGATCAAAGCTCTCCCGGAGGTGGGAGTTGAATACATCCCTGACCAAGGGCTCCGCCAGGCGTTCCCAGCAGACCCTCACTATGCGCTTGGGCCTGCCAAGTCTGTCCGGCTTTCTCCTCCTCCAGCGGATCCAACTCACCACCAGGTGGTGATCGGTGGACAGCTCAGCCCCTCTCTTCACCCGAGTGTCCAAAATATGCGGCCGAAGGTCTGATGATATGACAACAAAGTCGATCATCGACCTCCTGCCTAGGGTGTCCTGGTGCCAAGTGCACTGATGGACACCCTTATGTTTGAACATGGTGTTCATTATGGACAATCCGTGACTAGCACAGAAGTCCAATAACAAAACACCGCTCGGATTCAGATCGGGAGGCCATTCCTCCCGATCACGCCTATCCAGGTGTCACTGTCGTTTCCCACGTGGGCGTTGAAGTCCCCCAGCAGAATAATTGAGTCTCCGGGAGGGGCACTATCCAGCAAGCCCCGACAGGGACACAAAGAAGGCCAGGTACTCCGCACTACCGCTCGGCCAGTAGGCCGAGACGACAGTCAGAGACCTATCCCCAACCCGAAGGCGCAGGGATACGACCCTCTCATCCACTGGGGTATACCCCAACACGAGACGGCTGAGCTGGGGGGCAACAAGCAAACCCACACCAGCCCGCCGCCTCTCCCCGTGGGCCACTCCAGAGTAGAAGAGAGTCCAACCCCTCTCAGGGAGATGGGTTCCAGAGCCCACGCTGTGCGTGGAGGCGAGCCCGACTATTTCTAGTCGATATCTCTCGACCTCCCGCACAAGCTCAGGCTCCTTCCCCCCCAGCGAGGTGACATTCCACATCCCTAGAGCCAGCCTAAGCATCCGGGGATCGGGCCGCTGAGGTCTCCACCTTCGTTCGCCACCCAATCCTCTTTGCACCGGTCCCTCACGGTTCCACCTGCAGGTGGTGGGCCCACTGGAGGATGGCCTCGCGTCTCTCGTTTGGGCTTGGCCCGGCCAGGTCCCGCGAGGGGCAACCCGGCCACCAGGCGCTCTCCAGCGAGTCCCGACCCCAGGCCTGGCTTCCGGGTGGGACCCCGGCTCCGCCGTACCGGGCGACGTCACGTGCCTCGATATTTTCGTCCTCATGAGGGATTCTTGAACCGCTCTTTGTCTGACCCATCACCATAAACTGAAACTATCTCTGTAATTATGCTGCTATAGGCTTAGGCTGCTGGAGGACATAATGACCACTTTCACCCATTTCGCTACATTCACACACTACTCTCCAATTTTGCATTATTTGCTGTTATTTCAGCTTCTAACTTTATGTTCTCTCTCTTTTCTCTTCCTAGAAGCTATTCCTGGCCTGACTCTGTGTCTACCTGTGACACCTTTCTGGAGAGGGGCATCGTTCAAGCTTCTGCTGGCAACAACCTAATGCTCACCTTATACAGATGATCCACTTGGCCCTGTCTTTCAGTGTTTAACCCTTTCTCTCTCCTAGATATAGCAATTGACTGAGCTTTTACTGTAACTAATTATATGTGCTTTCTTTCAGACTCTAACCTTGAAAACTGGTTCAAAGTTGATCTGTTCTTTCTTTCTAGGTGAAACGACTAAAGGAGCTACATCCGCTAACATTTACTTTTCCTTCCCATAGAAAGTACTCCTGGATCAGATGGCAGATGGCCGCTCACATTGAGCCTGGTTCTGCTGGAGGTTTCTTCCTGTTAAGGAAAGGAGTTTTTCCTCTCCACTGTCGCTACATGCATGCTCAGTATGAAGGATTGCTGCAAAGTCAGCGCCAGTGACTGTCCACTGTCTCTACATGCTCATCCAGGAGGAGTGAATGCTGCAAGTCACTGACTGGATGCAATCTGCTGGGTTTCCATAGATAAAAAAACATTTTATCTAATTTGAATAGATAACTGAATCTGACTGAACTGTTCAATGGTTAGGATTAATTGGAATGTATGTACTTGACTTTGTGAACTGCCTTGAGACGACATGTGTTGTGAATTGGCGCTAAATAAATAAACTGAATTGAATTACAGATCCCTCCACCTTGCTCTGTGCTACAGCCCTCCCTCCACAGCTCCTCCACCCCAGGGTAGCCCGCTGTGAACGCACAGCCTACTCTATGTCATTGGTCTTCTTCCGTTTACCCTTTTTTGTTTTCTGAGCAGGTGACACTCAAGAAATAGTCAGATTTCCTGTAATGTTAGGTTGTTTCTCCGCCATTAGCACAAGTGCAGCACACCGGCAATCCTGAGCTTGAATGATTGTATGCGCTGTGCGAAGGAGGGGTGTGAGCAGTGCGTACACAAGCGTGATTAACACTGCTCATACATTGCTCCTAGGTCTGATTTGTTGTTTCTGACCAGAAGCAGTATATTTCTGCAAATGGCAGTAGGACCACTGGGAGGAGCCAGAGGAGCTTGATTTTTTCATCGATTACTGGTCCCATATTCTACTGTCAAATCATAGTGAGAATTTTAACAAATATGTAAACAATACATTTTTACAAAAGTTTAGATTAGACCAGAGTAGACTCAAGTTGGTGCAAAAACTGCAAAAGCCCTACAGAATCCATAAGTAAGATCTTTGGTTCTACATACCTTTCTGGTCTGCAGGAGGTGGCACGTGTGGGTACTTGGACCGCTTCTTAATGTGAAAGTTCACATTGTTCTGCTCCATGTTGAGGTTGATGGAGGCGGCAGAGTCGCTGTCCACCGCTGAGTGGAAGCTGCTGACCGACGTCCTCTTGCTGGGGCTGGCAGAGTCTGGACACAGGCAGATTTTAAACACACCGAAACCAAAGCTGCCACAAGCAAAGCTTTGCCATGCTGTCAGGTATGAGATACCTACTTGGCACGGTGTAGTCGGACTCGTAAGCAAGTTGCTCTGGGTCACTGTCGTCAAACTTGATGTCTTTGAACCAGGATGGCTCTGACTGTCCCTCAATGGAATTGATGCTGTCGCTGTCTGGAGAAGGTGTTTCAGAGAATTCTGTGCTCTACAATACAGATGGAGAGGTTGTCACAGTCTGCACATCTTTCATTTAAGCACAAAACCAGTACAGTGGTTGGTAACACCTCCACCCCACCCACCAGTGGAATCAGTCAATAATATGAATCAATATGGCAAAGAATTAGATTAGCATCCTGACAAACATGTCAGTTATTTCTGCTCCTGTGTGTTGAGTAGATGGGTTCCTACCTGCAGGGGGCGATACAGAGCATACTCATCCCTGAACAGCTGGTCATGGTGGGTGACGCAGTCGAGCCAGCGACCGTCTACTAATGCCTGGCCTATTGCAATAGCCTGGGCCCTGTGGCGCGCACACACACACACACACACATGCACACAGACACACACACACACACACACACACACACACAAAGAGCTTTAAAAAGAAAGTAAAGGCAGACACTGACAGGTAAAAACAGTACAGCAATAGCTCAGATCAGGTTAAAGCTTAGATGTATTTATCATAACAAGGCAGAAAGAAGTTAAAAAATAACTTCAAACCTTTAGAAAAAAACTGCTAAAACATGAATTTTAAATTCAATTAACACAGAATATACAGGTCCTTCTCAAAATATTAGCATATTGTGATAAAGTTCATTATTTTCCATAATGTCATGATGAAAATTTAACATTCATATATTTTAGATTTATTGCACACTAACTGAAATATTTCAGGTCTTTTATTGTCTTAATACGGATGACTTTGGCATACAGCTCATGAAAACCCAAAATTCCTATCTCACAAAATTAGCATATTATTAAAAGGGTCTCTAAACGAGCTATGAAACTAATCATCTGAATCAACGAGTTAACTCTAAGCACCTGCAAAAGATTCCTGGGGCCTTTAAAACTCCCAGCCTGGTTCATCACTCAAAACCCCAATCATGGGTAAGACTGCCGACCTGACTGCTGTCCAGAAGGCCACTATTGACACCCTCAAGCAAGAGGGTAAGACACAGAAAGAAATTTCTGAACGAATAGGCTGTTCCCAGAGTGCTGTATCAAGGCACCTCAGTGGGAAGTCTGTGGGAAGGAAAAAGTGTGGCAGAAAACGCTGCACAACGAGAAGAGGTGACCGGACCCTGAGGAAGATTGTGGAGAAGGGCCGATTCCAGACCTTGGGGGACCTGCGGAAGCAGTGGACTGAGTCTGGAGTAGAAACATCCAGAGCCACCGTGCACAGGCGTGTGCAGGAAATGGGCTACAGGTGCCGCATTCCCCAGGTCAAGCCACTTTTGAACCAGAAACAGCGGCAGAAGCGCCTGACCTGGGCTACAGAGAAGCAGCACTGGACTGTTGCTCAGTGGTCCAAAGTACTTTTTTCGGATGAAAGCCAATTCTGCATGTCATTCGGAAATCAAGGTGCCAGAGTCTGGAGGAAGACTGGGGAGAAGGAAATGCCAAAATGCCAGAAGTCCAGTGTCAAGTACCCACAGTCAGTGATGGTCTGGGGTGCCGTGTCAGCTGCTGGTGTTGGTCCACTGTGTTTTATCAAGGGCAGGGTCAATGCAGCTAGCTATCAGGAGATTTTGGAGCACTTCATGCTTCCATCTGCTGAAAAGCTTTATGGAGATGAAGATTTCATTTTTCAGCATGACCTGGCACCTGCTCACAGTGCCAAAACCATTGGTAAATGGTTTACTGACCATGGTATCACTGTGCTCAATTGGCCTGCCAACTCTCCTGACCTGAACCCCATAGAGAATCTGTGGGATATTGTGAAGAGAACGTTGAGAGACTCAAGACCCAACACTCTGGATGAGCTAAAGGCCGCTATCGAAGCATCCTGGGCCTCCATAAGACCTCAGCAGTGCCACAGGCTGATTGCCTCCATGCCACGCCGCATTGAAGCAGTCATTTATGCAAAAGGATTCTCGACCAAGTATTGAGTGCATAACTGTACATGATTATTTGAAGGTTGACGTTTTTTGTATTAAAAACACTTTTCCTTTATTGGTCGGATGAAATATGCTAATTTTGTGAGATAGGAATTTTGGGCTTTCATGAGCTGTATGCCAAAATCATCCGTATTAAGACAATAAAAGACCTGAAATATTTCAGTTAGTGTGCAATGAATCTAAAATATATGAATGTTAAATTTTCATCATGACATTATGGAAAATAATGAACTTTATCACAATATGCTAATATTTTGAGAAGGACCTGTTTTTTTTACATGTAAGCATTATTTTAATCAGCATATATGCAGTTTTGTGCTATTTTCTGGCTTCATGCATGCTAGCAGGATTTGACCAGGACTGTTAGGAGCTTCATCATGTGCTAGTGGAGATTCAGTCATTCAGGACATAGCAAATCCAAAAAAGGTTCAAACACAAAACAACTGGATTTCAGTTGTTGTATCTTGTTGTAGCTAAAGACGTTTCGTTCTTTATCTGAAGGGCTTTCTCACTTTGAAGTTAGTGAGGGAGAAGTTCCAAGCTTCAAGGCTTTGTTTTATAACATTTCTTGGAACAGCTTCGTTATGCAAGTCCAATTTCCCCCCAAAAGCTGCCAATGTGCAGCTACCCACCAAGCAATCTGTTCTCTCAATAGTTTGGTATATGAAAGAAAGCCCTAAATGTTTACAAGAAGGTGAATAAATGCCTCTGCCAGTGAGATTATACCTGGTGGAGATGGTGCCATTCCTCAGCAGCCAGTTAACAAATTCCTTTCCCACGATGCAGTTAGGGTAGGTCCTCAGCCAGTATCTGTGGTCCTGGAACTCCATCCCTGTGTTGTTATGGCAGATTTTCTTCCACAGCTCCTTCAACTGGGAAGAATCCTGAAACAAACAGTTTTTGTGATCTTATTTAGACTGGATGAGAGGACATGAGAAACATCAGAGGGACAGAACAGACCAGGGTGCATCCAACATTAAAATTTTACGACACTGCTGCTAAAGAATATCCCTCCATCCAACCATTATATAGTTAGGAATATAAGACATCAGCTCATTTGATGAACCAAGCACACCGTGTGTTGTACCACGGCAGCTCCTTCGTTCTGAGTTTAGTCTGAACACTGCAGAACCTGGTGGACTTGTATTTAGTGTATTAGAACATCCAGCAAGGTCCTCTCCTCATGTGTTGGCTTCATTAACTCTTCAGTGAGATGGATTGAGGGGGTCATGAGCAATTAGTATAAGATCCAAACTATCCCTTCAAGCACATAGTTTTCTCACATCAACTGACAATTAAAACCTACATTTAAATTTAAACCTCATTAAGGCACACAGGTCTAATAGTCTGACAGAAGGGTGTTTTAGGGCCAAAAGCCCAGGCTCCTGGCCCCCAATGGAGCCCTATCCAGCCTTGGAAGTGTGTTTAGAGATGCAGTTAGCTCACCCAATTTTGGCAGTGAATTTCACTATAACAGATTAAAGAAACTAATGCCCCTTTTCCACTGGCTCCACCTCACTCCGTCTCTCACTACTCAGCACAAAACCAGTGTTCCACCTACCCACTTTGACCACAGTGAAGTGGAAGTTTTAGGTTGAATATTGGATATTCATGCTCCGTGGATCAGCGGAGTCTTCCTCCTGTTTGATCCGAAGCAGGCAGTCTGATTATGGGCAGCTGCTCTCTGCCTGCTCCCTCCTGCAGACGCTGGTTCTCCTAAGGACCGTCAATACATTTCCGAGCCAAACACGCTGTTTCATGGTGGTATTGTTTTCCGGGATTTAGGATATTATTACATACAGCGCCCCTACCTGCATGTTTTTTTTTCTTTTCTTTCAAAAGTCAGGCATGGTTTCGAATTTGTAAACAGTAAAATTATATTTAGGTTTGACCCGCTCCGGCCATTGTGGTCCTTAATATTAATGTAGTCACTCTTGAGTTATATTAACTTTTCCCTGCACTACCTCAGTGAAAACCTTCTAATTTCTCCTGATCTAACGTAAAATCAGTGAGAAGCAGTCTGTTTACATCTCATGTAGCTCCTACTCAGCCCTGGTTGTATCTGCTCAGGAGTAGGGACCAAAAAAAAAAAAAAAAACAGTAACGGGAACGCTCGCAAATAGGGCCAAGTGGAGTCGAGCCGGGCTAAGAGGAGCCAGTGGAAAAAGAGGCACAAATGTCAGTAACATGAAGAACAAAGCACAAACCAGCAGGATCTTCCTCTCCTCCTCACTGTGGTCCAGCTTGGTGCCGCTCTTGGTTCCTGACATGGCTCGGCTGGTCGGTGGACTGACCGAACTGTCATAGGTGGGAACCAGGGTGGATCCAGAGCGATCCAGGGATAGGTTGGTCACACTGGCAGACCTAAGAAAAACAGTACCTGAGTTCCCAAAGCCACTTTGACTATAGCTTGGGGAAAAAACAATCCTCTGATGTCATTTTATTTCTAAGCTACTGATTTTCATTTCTTATGTACTGTTTTTACTTCCTATGCGCTCCCCTTTAAGAACTGTTATGAGGTTGTTTTGCTTATTTTCATCATCATCCTAAATAATCAGGGTTTTAACTAATCATAAAAGAAAAAGCTTAAATATAAGGAATTTTACACAATAAAATACAGGTAAGAGTTACAATAAGATAACAGAAAAAAAAAACTAATAAAGAAAAAAAAAACATTTTCAGTTCCTCTTCAGTACTTGGACACTGCTCATTATGTTTCACCATTTCTATAACTATTTTTCTGTGCTTACTATCCAATCTACATCCTTAGTTCTCTGTGTGGTACTCCCATCATTCCATCGGTAAAAGGCAGTACTGTTGGTCAATGATATGTTTGCTTGAACCAGTTTGACTATGTTGTGAATAGTCACGTTTCCTTTGGAGCAACTCAGCCCCCTCGGGTGCTGATGCTACTGATGCTGAAGTCACCTGAGCAGAAAGTGACGCTCAAAGCTCTGATCATGTTGCAGTCCACCCTTGGCTATTTTTTCCTATATTCTCATTACAATGTTGCATAACTGTATTGCATATTAAAGTGAAAGATACAACAAGGGTTTAGGTAAAGCATTCTTTATGCACCTCACACTGTTTAGTTTATGCAAGCAGATCACCAGCTAAGCTAGGCTGCCACCAGTTGTTTGAAGATGTAAATCAAATCCTGCAGCATGAGACTAACAACTGTGAGACATGATTTATTATATGTTGCACATATGCAATACAGCTAAAAATGTTCTGAATGCTAATCAAATGTTGCAGCAATCCCTGATAATAGCAATACTTCATCTCATGCTACGCTGTGCATATGCTGTCGGCGCTGATGAAGGTCAGCTGCCTTCAGCAAGCTGAAATCTTGAAGTGGCTCTGACTGATGGCAGCCTGACATACTTTAATTATTTCAACTACTTATTTGACCATTCACCAGCACACATGGAGCACTAGATTTTCTACCCTAGGTCAGTTGACACTGAAATACTGAAAAAAAACAAAAAACTTTTTAAATACTCTGACATCTATAAGAAGACAGAGCACAGAGTAACGACAGCTTTTTTTAAAATTAATTACAGAAACCCTCTCTGCTGTAGTCGCCTGCTGCAGATATTGAACAAACCAAAGGAGAGAGCGACTGACCTTTTCCTCGCTGGTGACTTTCCCACATCCTCCTGCAGAGTGGAGAGTCTTGAGGTGAGGCCGCTGTTCTGAGGCTCCTGGTGAATCATGCTAACAACAGACACAGTGTGGTTTAGTCTGTTTCCTCTGTGTTAGGTCAGATTCATGAGCTCTACATCTGAATAAAGCAGAAGACTATAGGAGCTAGAGCTGAAGGTTTGGACAGATGTGGAAAAAAAGAAGGAAAAACCAACAAGACTCACTTCTTTCTCATCCCAATAGGAGTTTTTCTATGTCAACAAGAAAGACAGGGAAGTTAACAGTGAAAGTAAACAGAAGGCACAATAGTTGAAAACAGCAGGAAATGAAAGGAAAGTGTGCCGTACAGATGCATAATTTTCTATTCCATTCAGTGTGTGATTGGTTCAAAGATGTTAGATAAGCCACCTACAGTTAGTAACACATCTTGTAGGCTTTTTTATAAAACTCATGAGGTCCAGATTTTAAATGTTTTCCTTGTATTCCTTATTAAGGCTCAATAACAAGATGCTAACCACAAGGGTTTGAATTAAAATATCACTGAAAACTTCATTTATTTTAGTATACATAGGCGACTGTGGCTCAGTAGGAAGAGTAGTCATCTTGCAATCAGAAGGTTGTGGGTTCGATTCCAGCTTCCTCCTGCCATAGGTCGATGTGCCCCTGGGCAAGGCACTTAACCTCAAGTTGCCTACCGATCTGCGTATCGGTGTATGAATGTGTGAGCGTTAGTGAGTGCAATTGGGTGAATGTGGCTCTAGTGTAAAGCGCCTTGAGCGGTTTGTATGACTGGAAAAGCGCGATATAAGTTCAGTCCATTTACCATTACCATTTACTTCAATACAATTTATTTACGGAAATAAATGAAGTGATATTCTGTTGCACTGAGATGCACCTATATTCATAGCCTGTTCAACAGAACGGGTTTCGATCCCGAGGAAAGGATGAAGAGTCTTTGTTGCGGCGGTTCTGATGTCCACCAGGAACTCTGGAGAATGTTTCAGATGTTTAGTGTGTTCACCTTTGCCAGGTCAGGTCTTCCTCCAGGAAGATGTTTCTGCTAGCTTTGCGCCCCCCCACAGGGGTTCGAGGCTCGCTGGGTTCCAACACACACACAGAGCAGGGAGAGTCTGACAAGGCACTCAGTTCCTCGCCGATGGAGCTAGAGTCTGCTGAGTGAGCATAGCTTAGCGCTAGTTTCCGACAGTACGTGCAAGCCCGCAGGTCTCCTTCATAGAGAGGGGGCAGAAACCGTGGCAAGATGGAGGAAAGCTCTAATTAAATAGTTACAGACTTCAGAAAAAGAAATAACAAGAATTACTAATGTAAGTCATCAATAAATGATAAAATCTTCCTTACCTGTGTAGCCCATGAACTTTCCAGGGATCTCCTGGTTGCAGCAGCGGCTGCAGAAGATCTGGCCACACAGCCGGCAGTGGTGTCTGCGACGGAAGGTGGTGAACTTCTCATTGCAGTCGTAACATTCCTTACACTGGCTGTCAGGCATCCAGTACTGCTTCAGATCGCTGTCCTGAAAGGGAACGCAGCTGCTGAGGGGGTTTGGTTACTGTTAACATGTGGTGTGGCTCAGCATTTTGTCACATTAGACAATTTGTGGTTTTCCTCATCTGCTTTAATCATTGTGTTTCTCTGACAAATGTTCTGTCACTTGAACCAGTTTGTACATTTCATATACATCTCCTAACCGTATTATTCAGTGTTTTAATGAAAGCTCTACTATTTTTATGCAGATGACATTCAGCTGGATGTAAACTAGAACAGCTCAGTGGGCAATCCAGTAATCTAAATTGAATGACTGGCAGATCTACTTAGATTAGAATTTATTCTAGCAAAACAAACAATGATAATAACACCACCTGAAAAACACGCGAACATCAGCCAAGTAAATTTTTCCTTTTGTACATCCATCGTCAAGTGGTCATAACTTTGCACTCTATCATGATCTTGTTTCTTGCAGTTGAGGAATAGTGCAAAACTCAGACTTATTGAAAATTAGCCATATTTCTTTATGTTTAGACTATTGCTTTACCAGCAATGCTTTGTTTACAAAAGTAGGGTAAGCTTCTCTTTGAAGTTTAAAAGTCATACAGGACGGAGCGTTGCGTGGAGTAGGGGTAGAGCGGGACCCCATTTACAGAGGCTATAGTCCTCAACACAGCTGTTCTGGGTTCAATTCCCAACCATGAGACCTCTGCTGCATGTCTTCCCCTCTTCTCTCTCTGCCTAATTCCTGTCTGGGAACTGTCAAAGGCCAATAGTACCAAAATAAATCTTTAGTAATCTTCAATAAGTCATACAGAACGTAACAGTTCATATCACTACTGGTTTTCTTCATTACATTTGCTTCCTGTTGACTTCAACATATAAATTACCACATAAAGTCCATAAGGTTCAGGCCACATTATATCTGTTCAATCTTCAAAGTAAACATTGAGCTTCTCAATCTCCACATTCACAAAACGTGTTAGTTCTTCCCTGCACAGGACTGAGAACTATCAATCCTTTCAGACCGTGTCCCACCAGGCCACAGCCTGACCCTTCTTCCCCAGATGTGTTTGGGTCATCGGATCGTTTTAAAAACAAATCCATTAGTCTGGTGTTTGTTTAGGGTTTTGTACTGGCTGGAGTTTTTCTATATCACTTA
Organism: Girardinichthys multiradiatus; assembly: GCF_021462225.1. NCBI lineage: Eukaryota > Metazoa > Chordata > Actinopteri > Cyprinodontiformes > Goodeidae > Girardinichthys > Girardinichthys multiradiatus. The sequence continues at coordinate 4,178,801 of NC_061800.1, forward strand.
TCTTATGCCTGTTCTTAAAAATATCCTTTGTCTCTTATGTTTCTAGAGCTTTTATGCAAGTTATGATTTTTGTAATGCTACATTCTTATCTTGTACAGTGCTTTTTTGACCATAAATAATTTATTCATTCACCAACTCTGAAGGTTGGTGAATGAATCTATCCTTGACAAAATATATTTTGTCAAGGATAGAAGCGCAACAACCACAAGCACCTTCCATGAATCAGAAGTTAATGTTTTAGTTTATTATCACACTGAGACATGTTAAAGCAAAAGGCACAAGTGGAAAACAGGACTTAATATTTGCAGAAACCCTCAGTGACAGGTGTTCCTGGTGGGTTCAGTACCTGGCTCTTTCCCTCCATGATTTCCTTCAGCCTCTTCAGGGCGGTGCGAAGCTGCACAGCAGTGCGAGGATCGTGGCTGCTCAGAGATGTATCAGACTTCCTGCTGCCATCTGGAATCATGCAACAAATCACTCAGAAATTTTTACTAAAATAATTAATGTTCACTTTAGAAAGAGAAGCTTCGCTGGTGCATTGTCAAATGTTTGAATATATTTAACATATATATATATATAAATATATATATATTTAATCACAATGCAGTCTTTTTAAGTAATGGGCAGAATATAATTGACAATGCACTTTACCACCTGGTGAGCAGCTTTTCTAACAGTTGGAAATGGAAACAAAAAAACAAAAGCAAGATTTTCTAAAAACCAGATAAGAGTGTAGAATCAAGAGGTTAGCTTAAAATCATAACAAACAATAAAATGATTAGTTCCTGGTTGGAAATAAAAACACTCTAGGCAAACCAAACAGTAGTAGAAAGCTTTGTTGTAAGTGTACATGTCAGACACACTCGCATGTACTCAGTCTGAGGAAATCTCTCAGCGTGGTTAACAACTAAAGGCATCTTAGTAAATCCACACAGTGCAGAGAACCCTCACCTGGCCAATCCACTGCAAATAAAATAAAATAAAAAAAACAAAGACGAGATGTTACAACCTGAACTTCCAGCATTAAATTATTTTCAAACAAAACTTTTAGTTGTTCTTCTCCACTGCGACGCTGACACTTATCATCTCTGAACTGCTGCTGATATGATCCTACTGCTGAGCACAGCTCCCTGCTGGGTGTCAAACAGTCAGCCTCTAAGTTGGCCTCCAGCTTTCACTGGGGGCTTTGCTCAGTCAGGTCTGGGTCTGCAAGCTTACAGGTCCATGCCAGAGGAGAGGTGGTAGGATTCATATGCACAGGAATGTAACAGTCACCTTGTGTTAGTCGAGATGAAGCAGAAGCTGGACGTGGTTGAAAGAGTTACAAAAGCAGAAGCAATGTAGAGATGAAAAAGCCAAAGCAACAAGGAAATGCAGAGCAATGACAAAAATTACAAGCAAGGTGCAAAAGTAAAAAAATCTGTTAAAAAAAAATGTTAAAAAGTGATACAAATCCAAGCACTGTGCACCATGTGTTCCTCGTGTCAGCAATGACTCGTTCATCAACTCATCTGCAGAGACATCACCACAGTGTTTCAGCTCTGACTCCAGCCGGAGTGTGTCCAGCAGCTTTTAGGCTCCAAGCTTGGAAACAAGCACACATCATATACTAAGGAAGAGGAGGAGAAGGAAGAGGACCCCTTCTATATTTTGTAAAGTATAAATATAGTCCCTAAATGTATGTTGTCCATCAGCAGAATGGTCTAATATTAGTAGTAACACTGTATTTTAGCATCAAGACAATGTTAGTTAGTAGTTGACCAAATATAAGCTTTATGTTCTGAGAAAGATTGTAAAGCAAACTTTGTAACATATTCCCATTAACTGTCCAAACGTCCCGGAAACATTAAACAGCGACCATTAAAATGATGGCCGTAATGCCAAACCGCCTGCTTCTTTCGGTTTTCACCTGACAACATTCAAGTTCTTCCAAAGAACTGATATTTTAACAACTAGAATGGATCCAAAACTATGACTCTAAAACAATCCCCTGAACCAAGGCACTGCTTCACTCGATCGAGGTCAGAACTTCACACAAAAACCAGGAACCTGAACAACTGAAAAGAAGCATTTGCTGCTGTTTCCTTTTTTAGGGATGAGACTGGCAAAATTTGTTTCCAGAAATTTCCAAAGCATGCATAGAATGAATAAAGAAATCTTCAATATGATCACATGGTAAATGTACATTCCTGGGAAGCGTCTGTAAAGCAGATCTATTGAAAGCCTTAAAGAAGTCAGTCGTGCTCAGGCTTATCAGCGGCTTCTGATTAGTTCATTCAGGAAGGACAGAGGCTTAAAGCTCTAACAGGACAGGCTGCGCAATCAATAATAGACAAAATCACATTTCATCTTTCTCTTCTAATTAGCATACAGCAAGACCAGTGGCAACCACTCATAGATTCTGACAGGTCAGAAACCGAAGATGTTTGATGTTCAGAAAACAAACTCACAAAATCACTTAGCAACATTTTTCTGTTCCAAGAGAAAAGTTCTGTTCTGACTAACCAAAAACATTAGAAACACTAAGAACAACCTAATCTCTGATTTGTGTGTGTTTTACCAGAGACAGTAGAAGTGCGTCTGAGGATGTCAGGATGCAGCTTCCGGTGTGTCCTCGAGTTGTGGACAGAGTGGGAAGGACTGGAGGACAAGCTCCGGCTCTCTGACGGTAGACGAAGGGGCGGGACATCCAGCTTCTCTGAAACTGTGGCTGCAGGACGACCCTCTTCTGTGCACAAAGACAACACACACGTACATGGAACCAGGAAGACAGGCAATGAAAATCAGACTGAGAAGTTTCATGTTTTATCCATTTATTGACCTGTGGAGAGACTCAGGTTCTCTTTGCTTACTGCAGCAGGGTCCCTATGCTTTTTCCTGAAAGGGAACAAATCAAGCTTTTAAATCCTTCAGTTGTGGTCTATATAAAGTGGAACTGCACTGCTGGGGTGTGAACTCCTTGTTATTGTAGCTCCACAGGCTTTTATCCCTGTTCTGAGGTGTGTTTGAGAGCAACTGTTTTAGTGCCGTCTCTTTAAATGCTGTTGAAGCGCTTTATGCCCTGCTCCCCTACAGGTCAAGGCGTACTCCACTTTAACCTGTTCAGCCATTTTTGTAGTTTGATAACGATTATGTAGCACTGCAGAAAAAAGACAAACGGGAAAAACAATACAAAACTGTTTATGTCATAATATTGAGCTTTTAGCTCCTTGAGGACAGAACCATACTAACATAAGCAGAAGGCAAGATGCTACTGCTACCAGAACAATGGCCAGGATGTCATATCAACACACAATATATTCATGTCTAAAACAAAATTTGTTGTCATTGTCATTGTTATTTTCAGCTTGCTGCTTTGCTGTTTCCATCGTTTCCACAGACAGAAGGAACTGAGTCCTTAATCAGAGTCTCTCAGCAAATCTTTCTTGATACTGACAGAGGATGCTGAAGAACTCATCCTTAAAGTGGAGAAATAGGAATTTCCTCACTGATGTGGGGACATTTTGATGAAAAATAAAATGTAACCAGACACTTAGAAGAGGTTCTGATGCTGGGGAACAGTGTAATAAATTGTGTGGGTTAATACACCCAACAACCAAACCGAACTTATCCTCTTTTAGGCATACTTGAGCATGGACTACAAAGTCACAGCAAAAGAAAAAATGGCAGATAGGCAAAATTGGTTAGCCCAAAGTCCATGACTTTATTTAGCTGTTCCGTAGCAAATACAGTTGGAAAAACTAAATTCAACTTTTCTGCACAGCTACAGACTCCAAGTACACAACAAAATGTATTTAAAGGCTACAAAAGTGGATTTTGAATATAAAACATTCCAGATTTTTCTATACTCAAATTCCCAGAGCTCTTTGGCCAACTTTTATAAACACCGAATGTTTTCTTTTAACCAGTGGCAGATATTTCCACAGTGGTCAGGCTTTAAATGTGAATCTGCAAAACCAAGGGATGGAGAAATGAACGGACTGAATTTATCTAGTCATAGTGACCACTCATACACACATTAATACACCGATCAATGGGAAACTTGGCCAGAGACACATCAACATGTAGCAGACGGAAGCTGGAATCAAACCCACAGACACTGACAATTATTCTTCCCACTGAGTCACAGTCGCTCCAGACCTGGAAAATACCTAGAATCAGATGTCAGACTTTTCTAGCATGGGTAGGAAACCTTAGAGGCCTAGCAGGTCAGGTAAGTGGTCCAATCCCCTTCACCTCCACATGTCCAGAAGTCCTTGTACAAGAGACTGTGCTTCATCTTCCCTACACCATACTCAGTTGTGTGATTGCACAGAAGAAGCCCCATATAAAGAATATTAAGCAGCTCTGAGGGTTGTCTGTTTTAGCCTGCAGAGGTCACTGTGAACTGGATATGGACAGGTTTTCCAGCCACAGGACCAACAGTGAACTAGACAGGAAGACTCACAATGACAGAAAGGAGGGATATCCTCATCTAGCCTGAAGTCTGGGATAAAGATCCTGATCCGGAATCTCTGAATGACCACACAGCTCTGTTGTTGGACATCGTGTTTTACTTCAGGCACACTGTAATACAGCGGCAGTATTGAACCACTTTAGAACAGAAAGTCAGAGCTGCAGACACTCACTTGAATTAAACTAATTCAACAAGGTCATTTTCTACCTTGCTGGCAACAGAAACCCCCAAAGGTACAACATAAAGCCAAGTCTTTAACTGGGCCTGTAACTTATCCTGGAGGTAATCTAAAAGAATGTATTACTAAACAGTGACTCATCTTATCTGATTTTAGACCAATCCTAACGCCTCCTTTCCTTTTGCACACAAATGATGTTAGGAAGAGGTTGGTTTTAATTTGAACAGTACATAATTATCACTCATACAAGATAGGAGACAGTGTGACAGGAGCTGAAAGTTAAACAAGCAGGAGCACCCAACCTTTACTGGTGATACAGTAATAATTTGGGAGCAGCAGCCTTTCTGAAAGCTCCTGTGTGAAATTTGGGTGCATTTGTTTCAACACATTTTGCTTTAATAAGCTAGTAAATTCTGTGGTAACAATCAGTTCTTTTCCTCTCCAAGATGAACTGATTTCTCTCACTCAGCGACTGTGAGGACGTCATCCAAGCCCTTTTTCCACCTGGGCTATAATAGATGTTTTTCTTTTTTTAAATATCAATATGAAATTTAAAATATCATTATGAAATGACCAAAATAAATCCTGTCTACATGTCTAGTTCTGATGTTTTTAGAAGTCACTCTGAGCTTCTACGCTGAGTACTGGTCAGACCTCAGGACTAAACACCAGCCATGTGGTATTCATGTGGATCTCCTGGCTCAGATCATCTAACACATGACATCAAGTGAGCCCATCACCACATCCGTGTACATTAATAGAACATAATGAAGATTTAACAATATTACCAAGGATGATGGTCACAGTTCCTTAATTTATATTCAAATGACTCATAAAAAGGTATTTTCTAAGCTAAATTTAAACCAGAATAACAAGGCTTTAAACCAACAATCTAAATCGAATTGAACAATGAAATGATCCAAAAAGAAATGAAACTGATAAAAAGCAGAAGTTGGTCCTCCATCTGTTTGTCATGTGGACCTCAGCAGCAGCACTCAATGACAGAAGCTGGATGTGACTCACTGAGGATGAAATCTACAGTCATGACCAAAAGGTCAGCAAGGTCTGCTAGTGACACAAATTCTGTTTTCAACTTGTTTCCATGATGAGCAGCAGTGGCACTGTTGCCATGCAGGAAAAAGGTCCTGGGATCCTTGAGTTTTCATGTTCTCCCTGAACATGCGTGGGTTCCATCTAACCAGTTTCACACAAAGTACACAAACAAAGCAAAACACAAAGTAACACAGCACTGCCCCCTGTTGATGCGCACATCACGTCACATCATGTGCACGTCAGTCAGCTGGCACAAACAATGCAATAAAGGCTAATTTGTCTCTTTGGAAATATTTATAATCACAAAAAATACAATTCTGATGCTGAAACTTAATAGGCTCCACCCATCACTTTTCTAAGACTACAGCTGGCTCACTGAAGTACCACATGTTCTAAGCAGCTGACTGCAGGCTAGTTGCCTGATCACTTAACCAGGCAGAATGTTGAGCAGTAAGCTCTTGAACACGGCTCCTACATTTAGCAGATTTTTGTTGTGTATTAGGCTTAAAATAAGTGCTAAAGATGTTATACCTGAAATAATATGTTATTTTATTTTAGCAGCAGTAGGAATAAATGTTATTCTGTTTTAAACCAAAGCATTTAGATGAGAGCAGCTCAGTATTTAGAATCAATCACCATCCACACAATATTAGGCAGAATATTATAATTCAAGTGGTGGGCATTGACTTCATGCATGTCCAGAATAAATCACACCTGATCTCAGTCGCTATATCTCCTATAGTGACAGATCTAGAGAGGGAGGTGGGGACATTATGTGATATGTCCCCACACGTTGTTACTGCAACTCCATCACAATCATCGTGTATGTGTTTTCTCAAAGGATCTATTGTCAGTCCAAAACCACTTTCTAAGTTTTGACTTCAGGACCAAACCTTACCTTTGTTGCTGAAACGGAATAGGCTGACAAACGAGCTGTATGCAGAGCGGAGTGGAGGCTCATCCTGCTCCGGAGTCAGTGGTTTGAAGTGGGTCAGGTGTGAGGGGCTGGTGGGAGAGGAGACAGGAGGCTCGATGTTCCACTCGGTTGAAGAAGACGACGAGGATTTGTCATCAGCAGCCATGTCGCTGCTCCTCCGGCTGCAGAGGAAAACACCAGAACACAGCTGTAACTGCAACGGAAGGTGTCGGAGGTATAATAGATGAAGCGGGCAGGACCGCTAAATTTCTACCATGTTCCATTAGCAGGTGATCTGTAACACTGGACAGAGCCCCTCCCATCTGACCCAAGAATATTTCGGTTCATACAGGATAACGCACACAGCATTTTTTTTTATTATTATTTTGTTGCATTTGAGTTAAAGATTCATTTCCATGAATCCTTGGCAGGTGTGTCATCCTCTACTCATGGCTGGTCAAAGTTATGTCTCCAGATCACAGCAAGAGTCTGGCTTCTCAATGTGCACCTGAACCAGGACAGAAAATGTTCCAGTTAAGCAGGAAATCACTTTGTGTCATTTGTTGATTTCTGAGACTATGTGGTTCCTAAGAGCTCCACTTTTATACGAGAAAAGGACGAACCTTTTACTTCCCTAAATGAGTTTTCCGAAAAAGAAACGCAACTTTATAATCCCCCATCAGCCTCCGCTCCCATCTAACTGAGCCACATGGATTAAACCCGCTGTTCCACACGTGAACTGAACCCGTGACAGGAACGGGTGGCCGCTTCATTAGCGGTCGGCTGACACCGTTAACTGCGGCTCTGATGCAGCTTCCCTGCTCTCTCAATGACCGTGCGAAATGACAAGGAACACCGCATCTGGAGAGTCTGCGCGACCTACCTTTTGAAAAAGGCAACAGAGCTGGAGTTGGAAATCCATGCCATCTTGGAAAAGTGAAGTGAAAGTTGAAGTAACTGGCATCGCACTCCGCTCACCTTATCATGTGATGAAAACAGACCGAAGCTTAAGAACAAAGTCCTAGACCCGGAAAAGGGAAACCACCGCCCTGTCACAGTCACAGCTCAGTCATGGTCAGCGTCACTGGGGGAGCTGATAGAGAACCCGCTTACATTCTTTGCTTTTAACCAGATACTGAAGCTACATTGGCTCAATTCAGCTCCGTTTTTCATCCATAAATGAAGTTGTCGGTGAATTTGTTACATGTTGGATTACATTTATTAAGAAGTTAAGAGTTTATTTTATGGCTTTGAGGCTCATTAACAGTACAAGCAGAAAAAGATGAATGAGCAATTTAAGCTAATGTTAGCCAGCTTTACTGTAGCTGCCAATTAGACGGGCTAAATGATGTTAGCTTTGAGAGCTAACTAGCCAGGAAGCTGCAGTCAGTGAAGAACATTAGCAATACTAAACAGCAAGGAACGGAAAACAGGAGGTTACCTGTTAACTCTATGAAGCTGACGTCACTGAGAGCAGAGGGGACCCCAGTTCCCGAAGAAGATGCAGTTGTCAAACATCTGGAAGAAGCCGACTCCCATAAAACAACACAGCAAGCCCAGCCCTGAGCAATCAAGCCCAGCCCGCTACCCTTAGACCAGAGCCTGAGAACAGGCAGCATCGGCTGCATTCAGAGACATCGATCGAGCCTTCCAGAGATGCGGCTTAACTTAGTGGCGGTTCTTGGGCCAAAAAACAAGCAAACAAATCACCTACCTTATTAAAAAGGTTTTAAGTAATTTATTAGGAAGATTAAGAACTAAAAATGATGATTCGTAGATAGATAGACTTGACAGATAATTATCTCAATCTAAGGTGTTTGTTAAGTTTGTTAAATGTAGAATTATCCACATAAAGTCTGAACAGTCTAAATACATAGCAAGTAAAAGCAGAGATGGTCAACTGCAGCTCAGACTCCTTAAAGAACAATGAAATAAAACCCTTTTAGTTAGAAACAATAGGCGGCAAATCATTTACTTCGCAGAGCAGATAGTTTGGCTCTGTTAATGAAGAATCTTCTGCAATATTTAAAAGCTTTAAATACGGTATAAATTCATTTAAATATGCGTTTTAGTGGCTTCAACAAACTGTACTTCTAAAGGTTTGGACCTCATTAAATGAATCACACACACTTAGGACTGTTCAACACATGTTACTGGACGTATTGGTTTACTGTTCAAATTTAAAAAAAGCTCGGATAATTGCTATTGACTTGTGTTGTTAGTTACAGTCAGTCATTTTCTACCACTTATTCCATAGTGGGTCGCTGGTGCCTATCTCCAGCAGTCTATGGGCGAGAAGCAGGGCACACTCTGGACAGGTCACCAGTCCATCGCAGAGCAACACACAACCAACCATGCACACACTCATTTATACACCTACGGGCAATTTAGAGTGACCAATTAACCTAACAGGCACGTCTTTGGACTGCGGGAGGAAGCCGGAGTACCCGGTGAGAACCCACGCATGCACGGGGAGAACATGCAAACTCCATGCAGAAAGAGCCCCGGCCGAGAATCGAAACCAGGACCTTCTTGCTGCAAGGCAACAGTGCTACCAACTGCGCCACCGTTGTTGTTAGTTACAGTTGGATTCAAAACTTTTTATCAAATAGAACTATATCAGTTAAGACAATATGTTGTAGAAAGTGGCACATTATTGTTTACTATACTGATCTATGATTTATTTACAGACACTGGAAGATAAATTGTATTTTCACCTTTTGAAGACGATGCAGCCATGATGAAAAAGGAGGGTCAAAAGGGCCAAATTAAATTAATGAATATATCATGAAATAAATTAATGTATATGGCCCATGAAATAAATAAATCTACCATTAAATGTCCCATAAAATATTTTTTTATATATCATTAAATAATTAACGATGAAATTATGAAATGCACAATTAAATGATTAAATGTCCCATTAAATAATTAAATTCAATACTTAAATGTCAATTTTTAATAAATTCCTTTAAGAAATATGTAGTTATTATCCCTCACTCCCTCACCCCCTCTTAAAATCTACAATCATCTTCTTTGTTTTATTCACGTTCAAGATGAGATGATTGTTTCCATACCATGCCACAAAGCGGTCCACCACCTTCCTGTACTCAGCTTCTTGTCCATCTCTGATCCACACATCTGCGGAATCATCTGATTATTTCTGCAGATGACAGGAGTCTGTCTTGTACTGGAAGTCTGAGGTGTACAGAGTCTAAAGCTAAGGTTGAAGAGGTGCTGCAGAATCCCGCAGAGCTGCTCTGCACAGGCCTTCAGGACTCTAGAGCTGACACCATCAGGACCTGCAGCCTTATTCTGGTTCAGTCTCTCCCGCTGCCTCTTCACCTGACTTCTTGAGACACACAGGTGGAAGGGGGAGGCAAAGGGAGCATCAGCATCTTCTGATTTGGTTGAAGACAAATATGTAAAAGCAGAAGGGTCCATGGCCAAGGTGGAAGATAATAATGAAGAAAAAGAAGATGGTTTTACAGGATCAAGAAGGCAAAAGGAAAAATGAGAAGAAGGAGCAGAAAGCAGGAAAAAATAATAACAAGACTAAGATTAAGACTTACAGGACATAATTAAATGTCTTACAATACAAAAGCATAATACAGGAAAATGTGACCACTGGAGGGAGGGTGAAACAATAGAACAAGTTATATTTGAATGTCAGAAATATGAGAACGAAGGAGAGAACTGGAAAAGATTAAAGAAAAGTTGCAAAACAATTTAGGGATCAAGCATATACCATTTATTTGATTTAAAAGCAACACAATTAAATAATAGAATTTAATCATATATTATAAACACACATACACTTGAGAAATGCAACCACGATGAATCACACTCCATACCAGTTTGTGGTGGTAATACACATCTTCAGTTTTTTTTTTGTTGTTGTTGTTTTTTTGCCAACCGCCAATAAGCACCAGAAGAAGAGGTAGTAGCTTGGCGGATTTATTTATTTATGTTAATTTTTGGAAAGTATTCAATAACGTCTTAAACAAAATCTACAAAACTGGTATATGATTAAATAACTGACTTTGACAAGGCGTTTGCCGTAGTTATAGGCCCATTGCACTAACTCATGTATAGGTATTATGGAGAGAATGATAACTGAAAGATTACATATTATGTAGAAAGTAGAGGAATAATGTCAGCATATGGGTTTAGAAAAGGAAGAGGTACAATGGACCCCATTGTATGTTTGAATTCAGATATTAGAAAAGCCCAAGTTAATAGGGTTGCGATGGTAGCGTTATTTTTTGATATTGAAAAATCGTATGATATGGTATCTTCCTTGGATTACCTTTAAAACCATCACACCAAGATGGCGCCGACGATGGTAGCCTCGGAGTTTCGCTCTCTCTTTGTTTTTGTATTTTGTGTGTTTTTATGTTTTTCAAGCCACATTACTGTGGTCTCATTCAGTAGAGAGGAACTTCTCAACATCAGAGAGTCCTCTCTTGGGATTTGGGTAGGGAAATGGGATTACAAGAGAAGAGATATAGCAAAGCTGTGCCCTATTCAGTTACACCTTATTGGTTGTTTCCTAACAATAGTGTTAATCTAGATATCCATAAAGAAATGCAGATATATAAAGGAAATAGGAATTGCATAGATGTAGTAAATCACAGAATTGAGAACACATTCAAATAATTTCTTGTAAAATATACAGATGGTTCTAAGGATTCAGTCAGGTAAAACAGGATTTGCATATTTTTTTCCTGAACGAAACGTAATATTGAAACAAAGAACATCAGATCATTTAGCTGTCTTTACAGTTGAACTGATGCAATTCTGGTGGCGTTACAAAACAGAATAGAAAAAGTTCTATCTGCTCAGATTCACTGTCCTCCTTGATGTCATTTGTGGGTTTCTCATCCGAAAGCCGCATAGATTTAGTATATGAAATTAATGAAACTTTATTTAGACTTACACAATTTCATTTAATAGTTAAGTTCATGTGGATTCCTGCTTATAAAGAGATTGAAGCTGATCATGTTGCAGATCTTCTTGCCAAACAATCTTTAAATCAAGATAGAATTATGGAAATTGCATTTCGTAAATCCAAAATAAAATATGTTATTAAGAACAAAGTAAAATCAGAAGGGCAGCGGCTTTGGGAAGAGGGAACCAAAGGTCGACATCTATTTCAAATAGAAAAAACAGTAGGGAAAATGGAAGCGATTGGAGAATATCGAAAAGAACTGGCAGTCATTACAAGATTAAGATTAGGACATACACGATTAAATAAAACTTTACATATCTTGGGTAAACATCCAACAGGCAGATGTGATTGTGAAATGGATTTGGAAACAGTAGAGCATGTTGTAATTCACTGTGAAAAGTATAGGGTGAGCAGAGAAAAATTAAAGCATGAATTAAGGACGTATGGTGTGGAAACATTAAGATTTTTAAAACAAACTGGATTATTTGCAAGAAAATAAATTGTTAGGTACTCTGGCCCACACTCCAGGACAGCAGATGGCGATAATGCAACTAAACGTTTGATGCCACCCGCCAAAATTTCCAAAAAGAAGAAGAAGAAGAAGGCGTATGCCGTCGTTATTTTCGAATCTTATCATTTTTTAGAAGACAAATGCTCCCGCTGAAAGACTTTTAAAGACGGTAAGTCTGGACTAAGTTGTGACGGAAACTAGTTTAGTTGTTCCTGTTAGACATTAGCCAATGTGGACTGTTAATTTAGTCAAATGAAGAAAAGTTATGGGTAAAACGTTGACATTTTTTGTCAGTTGTTTTAACGCGGATGAACGCGAGGGTTGAATGGTGATCTGGTTTCAAGTAAAAAATGATTTCTGCCATTATACACTTATGATTTTGTGGAGTTATAGAGTAGCATATATTCTAGCAGATGCGATAATATTTCGATCTGAACTAAATCAAATCTGTTTCTTTTTAAAGTGTTCCATAAAAAATTGCATATTAGTTGCCAAATAAATATGATTGGAAACTGTTCTTGTAATGTGTGCTCCAGAACAGACACATGTAAACAGGGAAATGCTTGATGATAGGTGGATAATCACGATGTTTTGGCTGAGGATTTACACTGCTTTACAAAAGTATTCATACCCATTGAATTTATTCACATTACAACCCCAAAAATACTGATATATTAATGGGCTGTGATTATTTATTTACATTATTTTGGCTGCGATAGAACAACCCAATCTAGTGAATAGTGAAGTAGAAGGAAATAATTAATTTATTCCTATCAATATTACAAAGAACAGCTTGCTAATTATACAGTTACCTTGCATTTTAAGTTTCTTATTATATTTGGGGATGATGGATATTTAATGCAGCAGAGGAGGTTCTTGTAAAGCCACTGAGAAACTACAATGAAGTAGTTTCATTGTTAAACAGCAGATGTCGGCAGATGCTGATTTTTCAATGAAAATGTCATTTTCCCATCAGCTTGATAGACTATTTATAGACTACTCACTATCTGGGGTCTATGTTTGCAATGAACCATTATGACTGTTTAGTTAGGTACTTGTTTATTTATCGCAAGCCATGAGGTCATCATGACATTCCCCAAAATAATCACACATTACATTTTCTCCTATGGTTACGATGCCATATTTCCCCACAGCATTATGCTGCATTTCCAATGTTTTACTGAAGTGGTAATGTGTTATGGGTAATGCACAGTGTTTACAGTTTAATGCCATATATCATGTGTTGTGTAAAAAGGTTAGTCCTGATCTTCTGAAAAAAAGCAACTTGTTCTACATGTCTGCTGTGTCCCATACATGGCTTTTGGCAAACTGTGGCTGTATTCTGGAGATTCTTCCACAAAGCCCAGAGTTGTGGACTTAAAAATTAATTGTTCCTGTTGACAGATTCTTCCACCTGAGCTGTGGATCTCTGCAGTTCCTCCAGAGTCACTATGAGCCTCTAGGCTGCTTCTCTGATTAATGCTCTCCTTGCAGTCCATCAGTTTTGGTGCTCTTGGCAGGTTTGCAGCTGTGCTATACTCTTTCATTTTTGGATGATTAATGATGTTTTTCCACTAATGTTCTCTTAGGCCTTCACAGAACAGCTACAATTATACCAAGATTACATTAAAACACAGGCATACTCTACTAATTAGGTCAGTTCTGAGAGGAACTGGTTGCAATTTTTTTTTATTCAGCAGCATTGAGAAGGAACCTTAAAACAAATGATCTGCCTTTGTAAAAACAAAAAACAAGATGTATCTATGTATCATTTTCCTTCCCCTTAATAAAATACATCCTTCTGTGGCTCTTGCACTTGGCCGGGCGCCTGGCTGCGGTTGGCGGTCGGGTGGGTGGGGCGGTGGAGCATGTCTTGTGCCTTCACTGGGGCGGCTGGCGGGTTAGCTCCCTAGGACTTCTGCACCGTGGTTGCCCTGGGACTCTCCCCTGCTCTTCTCTGGGGGGGTTGCGGTAGTCGTGGCGGTGGTTCTCCTGGGGTTCCTGTGCTCTGGGGGGGGGCCTTTAGATGTCTTTGGTTCGGATCTCCTCCGTATCTGTCCCAGGTCCAGGGGGACAGGTCTGTGGCTCCTCACACTCGCTTTTGCGTATTTTGTATGGAGAAACCTTGTATTCACAAGCGCGCTCACACTCAGACCCACAGGTGTTTAGACTCAGGTGTCAACAGATAAACAAATGTTCTATATTGAGCTGCATTTACCACTAAATACATCTGGCATTCATAAGTACTGTGCACGTTTTGGTAACAATGCTGTTATTATAAATGTTTCTGCGGGTGTAGAAGGAAGCAGGATGTTATCTTGTAATCTCTTCATCTGGTGTTTGGGGGGTAACCTGCCTGGTCTGGGGGAGTTACCTGCCTCTAACCCGGAACACTGAACCCAGATAAAACAAGTCACATGACAGTTTATTTAAGAGGCAGACATAATTTCACATAGGAGAGGAGCTTGACATTTTCTGGACATCACAGGTCTCACACCTCCTTAGAGCTCAAAATGAGAGCATAGAAGAGATCACTTTTATTGGGAAAACTGGGAAAATGTGCTTGTCGACCAAAATCCTCTCTGACATCTGTAGATGTACAGTGGAGGTGGCCATCACACTGTAAGAAAGGAAGACACTCTGAATGTAATAACATCTCCACTGAACATTTTAGAAGTAACTTATTTATCTGAAGGAACATTCTTGCAGCCAGGTCATCAGGGCCACAGCATAACTAAAGATGATACACACTCCAAACACACTCTACATGGATGTGAAATCAGGGAATAGAAACCTAACAGTTTCTCCCCCCACAACTTGCTAGACTCATGAGTCCTGAATGTAAATGTTCATCCATACTTCAGTGTACTTTCAGCCCCACTGACTGCTCAGTACTGCTGGCAGAAGGCAGAGAAGCACAGTTAGAATTCAGTGATTCTAACATGTCTTCTATCTGTTCAACATGACATCTCTGTCTTTCCTCAGGTATCTGGGCTTTTGTCGTCAGTCTCATGATGTTCCCCATGAAGATGATGACGCCATCGAAGCCATCGAAGCAGACATCAGCCATGGCTTCAAAGATCAAAAACAAAATTCTCAGTGGGTTATTGTTGATCGTTTTTGCTGTGGCTTTCACAGAGAGCAGAGGAGACTGAGTAGTTTTAACACCATCTTCCTTTTACACCAGACACCTCCTCCTTCTTCAAGGTCTCCCTGAAGAACAACAACAAGGCCCTGGCTCTTGCTCTGCAGGCCCAGAAGGAGAAGAGCAGGCAGCTTGAGATGGAGGTGGTGTACCTACAGAAACAGGTAGAAGCTCTCTGCTTTGAGCTGGCTACCAAAAAATACAAGCAGAGAAAACTGGTGAGTGTGACAGCGGCATTTCTTCTCTTGCCAGAGCTGATGAGACAATGTGAGTAATGTGGGATTTCGTTTGATTATTAACTGGTTGACTGACTGCTTGTTCTTGTCCTGCTCCTACAGCTGCTAATCCTGAAAAATCTCCACAGTAACACTCTGCAGCACCTGAACATGGCAGCAGAACTCGTCTCTGACAACGTAAGAAGGCCTCCGTATTATTTTGTTCTTTTTTGACCTTGGTTTGACCTGACATGCAGATTACAACTTCATTTCGTATCTGAATCTGGTGAATGCAGTTTAATGCTTAGCAGTAAGAAATGACTAATTCAGCCTGTTCAACAGGAACAGCTTCCTTGTTCTTACTGAATAAAACCTTCCCACAGTATAATGCTGTTTAAATTATCATTGCAGCTACACTCCAATGTTGAGAAAGCTGATGGATAATGTGGCCTGATGGGACTTTACAGAGTATCTAGAAAGGGGGGGGGACAGCAGAACTGTCCAGCACTTGTTCAGTTCTGGTGCAAACCTCCCTTTTGTCTTTGGGATAAATAAATAAAAATTGGATTATGTTTTTGACCCGGTTGCTTGACCCGGTTGTAATATGTTGCACGCTGCAAATACACCAATCTTCCTCCGTCATCTCATTTTCAAGTTCTCATTCCCATTTTTCTTTTATATATTTGTCGAATTCCACCTACTCTTGAAAAGAGCTTGGTACAGTGCTAAAATCACCCTACCCATCTTTCCTTTATACGCATCAATTATTACCTTGATTACTCCACTTTGTTCTACAGTTTTGTCTATTTTAATTTTCTTTATATAATAATCCCTTGTCGGTAGATAAAGCTCTGCATTTATCTGTCCCTTATCTATTATTGTGCATTGCTGTAATACCCTCCCTAGACCATCTCCTAAAACCGATATCTTCCCTTCCTGCCTGGAATCTTGTATCATATTCTAACCATCCCAGGATTCAATAGCTTTCCATTTGGCTGCATAATTCAGGTTACACCAACCAACTATGGCCCTCATCTGCACTGCATAATAATAATCCTTTAAGTTTGGGACCACCATGTCACCTTTATGTTTAGGTAATTGTAGTGTTATAAATCTGATCCTGGGCCGCTTCCTTCCCTAAATAAATTGAGAAAACCCTTCTATCCCATTCTATAAATTGATTTTGCGGTATAAGTAAGGACTGGTAGAGATACAGCAATCTCTGCAATATATTCATTTTGGTTATTTCAATTCTTAAGCTTAGGTCTAGAGTCTGCATTGCCCATCTTCCTAAGTCTCTTTAATGCTTGTGTTAATTTGTTTGTAATTTGTCTTTTCCTTCTGTAATGTTTACTTCCAGATATTTAATTTCATCTGCGTCCCACTTAAGTCTATATTTATCTCTGATCCTAATTGTTGGAGTGTAGTTTAGAGCCAGTATCTGTGTCTTGATCACGTGTCTGTTCTCAGAACATTGTCCATATTCCTCCAGTAGGTCCATTAGCCTAGGAAAACTCACATCTGGTTTTCCTCTGTATGCTTTCAAATCATCTGCAAATAGACCTAATTTGTGTTCTGAACCACCTACTTCCACTTCCTCTATGTTCTGATTCTGCCTGATTGCTTGGGCCAGGGGTTCAATGAAGATGTTGGAAAGTGTTGGGGATAGACAGCAGCCCTGTCTTGTTGATCTCTTCAACTTCATTCTTTTGGTCAGATTTCCATTCACCTTGACTCTTGCTGTGGGCTCATGATAAAATTCTCATTAAAACCAAACTTTTTAAAGACATTATACAAATATATCCATCTCACACTGTCAAATGCCTCTCTGGGTCCATATTCACAAGTAGCACACATTCTTTTCTCTTTTTGGCCTCCTCCACTATATCTACAGTTTTCCTTATGTTATCTTGTGCCTGCCTTCCTCTTATAAAGCCTGTTTGGTCCTCATCAATAATTCCAGGCATAAATGCCTCAAATCTTTTGGAGATTATTGACGTAAATATTTTATAGTCGACATTAAGTATTGATATTGGGTGGTAACTACCGCATAGTTCCTTATCCTTACCTGCTTTTGGTATTATAGAGATTATGGTTTCTTTCCAGGATGGTGGAATTTTCCCTTCCTTCATGGTATAATTAAATGATTTCAACATTACTGGGCTTAGCTCTTCTTTGAATATCTTATGAAATTCAGATGAGAACTAATCCCAACCTGGAGTTTTATTACATTTTGCTCTCCTAACTGCATCCCTCATCTCTTTCTCTGTAATGACCAAGTTTAACACTCTGTTCTGACGCCCCCCCTATTGATGGCAGATCCAGGTGTTGGAGAAAAGCTTTTCTACTCCTCATCCTCTGCCTCTGGCTGTGTGTATAGTGCCCTATAGTACTCCTCAAATGCCCTCTCTATATTCTCCGGTTCACTTAATAATTTTTTGTTTGTGGGAATCTAATTTTATGGATAGTGTTTAATGTTTGTTGTCTCTTAATCCATCTGGCCAATAATCTGCTTGCTTTGGGTCCCCCTTCGTAGTATGTCTCCTTCACAAATCTAGCTTTTTTTCCTCTTCCTTCTGATATCCTTAATCTTTTTAAATGTGTCTGTCAATCATATTATGATGTGGTCTTGCTAATTCCTTTAATTGTCCATTTAATTGATGATATTCTTCCAGTTTGTTTTCCTTTATAAATGTAGTGTGTGCTATTAATTTATCTCTAATAACGCATCCCAAAGAATGGCTGGGTCTACTTCTCCATATTAATTTTCATCCATGTATCTGATTATATCTCTCCTTATTTCTTGCACTACATTTTTTTATTATTCAGTAGCCCCACATTTAGTCCCCAGATTGTACTCTTTTTATTTCCTATTATTTAGATTAATTGTTAAATGAACTGCACTATGGTCCGACACGTCTGTTGAACCTATCTTACATTCCTCTACCCTGTGTATATCGGCTTTTGTCAACAATAAATAATCGATCCTGGAATATGTTGAGTGTGAGAAATGTGTATAGTCTCTATCTTGTCTATGCATTTCCTGCAATATATCTATGACTCCCAGTTCCTTTAGTTCAACAAACATACATTTTGTGATATGATTCTTAGTCTTCCTTTTGCTTGTTGTACCCAAATCATAATTTAATACCACATTAAAGTTCCCTCTGCAAATCAAAATTCCCTCCATTTCCATCGTTAAAATATCAAACAGAATTAAAAAAAAAAAATTTTCACTGTCTGGTGGTACATACATATATTTCTAAATGGGACCATTTATCCTTCCATTTTTCCCTTAACTGCCACATATCTTCCTTCTTTGTCAAAGATTTCTTGATTTTTTTTTAAATTTTAATTACCCTGACTAACAAACGTGTGAATTTAGCATTTATTTAAAAATACAAGGTGAAAGATTTATAATGACTGTTTTAAAAGGATTATATTGCATCATGAGTTAAACTATCCTAAAATACACACCATGCTTGTGCTAGATCCCCTGTAATGAAACCCAAAGTTGGATCGATAATCTATAAAACCTCATTAAAGACTAACATGTTATTACTATAACTGCTAATTGTTGG
Source organism: Girardinichthys multiradiatus (assembly GCF_021462225.1). NCBI lineage: Eukaryota > Metazoa > Chordata > Actinopteri > Cyprinodontiformes > Goodeidae > Girardinichthys > Girardinichthys multiradiatus. The sequence continues at coordinate 4,197,807 of NC_061800.1, forward strand.
ACCATCTGACCAGCGGGTATCTAAACAATAGGCAGGAATTAAGAGTTGAAGCTGAAAATGTCTGTTTTCCTCCAGGATTCTCTAAGACTGTCAGGGGGCCGCCATGCCTTAAACATGGAAAACAGGGAGAATGATGCAGCCACACGGTCAGAAGTTACTGCTTTTACTTTGTTGTGCACCTTACAGCATGTAATAGTTTCAGGAGATGTTAATGAGATCTGATGGTTATTTTACTGTATCTCTGTCTCACACATCATAGGCTTAATGACCGGTTAGTGCTGCAGCCTGAAATCTCAATGAATTCCTCCCATCTCAACAAAGATCTTGAAGGAAAACCACATCTGCCTGAAAGAAACACTGGTGAGGATGTTTTTGGTGTCCTCACTAGACGCAGCAAAACCTCAGATATTTATTGTGGTGGGTCATTTGACATCCTAGAACCCAGTGTAGAATATGTGCTGCAGTACTATAAATGAATGTCTTTTTTTCAGAAAGCGCCGATACCGAGGAAAGGCGTTTGAGCCGGTGTGTTCAAGCTAGTCTGACAGGAACATGTCGTCCATCCAGCAGCAGCCTGAGGAGCGAAGTAGAGCGGCTGTCGAGAGCATTGTCCCAGTCCAGCTTTGAAATAACCTCCATCCTCCGTCCTCAGAACAATCAAACATATGAAAACTCCACCGCATCCTTTTCTACTGATGTTAACGCTCCGAGTGTCTCCGCTTTGGAAACTGAGCCTCAATTAAAAAAAACGGACAATTCTGTGCTTCTCAATACATCAATGGAGATTACTGTGAGTAACGCTGCTGAAATCATCACCGTAGAAACCAAACCCAAGAAAAAAGGTCATTCCTGCAAGCCGAAAGGCACAAAGGGTCAGCAGGGGGCATGCGGTTCCAGTGCAGGTGTTCAGAATGGTTTAAATGGGAGACCAAAGAAGGGACCTGCTGAAACTCCTACACACATGATTGAACAGCCACCGGAAGATAAAGACCCAGGAGTTCTTCAACTTCAGTTACCAAAAACACTCAGCAAGAATGTGAAAACATCTCGTATTCCCAAACTTGACCATCATCAGAAGGCACCCAAGAGCACTACTGACCCCTGTGACACTGAATTACAGGAAGCAGATGATTATTTTTCTGATCGTAAGGATATTTCTTTGAAAGCTGGTGATAGTGAACCAAAAGAAGGTTCAGCAAGTTCTAAAATCACCTACAGAAGGTCCAAAACTAAAGTTAAGAGGCGGTCTGCAATCATTCACAAGGTCCCATCAGCTTCAGCCCTGCTTCCTCTTGATGATGAGAGCCAACAGTCCCGTCTGGAGAAGGTCCACAATGAAGAGAAGGCAGAAAACAGAGAGCCACACCCACCACATGACCCCATCCTCTATCCAGAGGAGGTGGCATCTTCAGAGCTAGAGTTGGTAGAAAATCAGCCTCCTGAAGTCTGGAGGAAAACAGAGAACAAACCAAGATGCAGAAGTACATTTGTCATCTCCGTTTTCAGGGACAGTAAGTCACCAGTTCTGGACCATGACCTGATACTTCCTGCAGAGCCCCACAGTGAGGCTGAGGAGAAGCTGAAATATGTGGCTGGCAAAAAAACGTCACATTCAGATCCGCTCACAGAAACCCGCAACTCTTTAAAGCGTCCTCTGGTGGAATCTTCAGAGCATAATCGTGAAGTCTTGCCAGTGGATCAACACGACCCTTCAGGATTAGAGCACCACAAACATAAAAAATCCAAAAGAGAAGATGCAGGAGGATCCAGAAAAAAGAAGATGTCACTGGAGAAGTGTGCTGGTGGTTCAGATACCAGGCAAAAGAAGAAAACTAAAAACAACCGAGAAGTTTCATCTAAAAATGAAGCTAGTCTGCATTTTGCCTGCAGAGAGGAGCCTCCTTCCTGTAGCACTTATGGTCCTGAGGTCAGAAGAGAAGGTGAAGATGCTTTTCAGATGGTGCACAGCCGTGACAGTCATGACATTTCTGAAGCTCTGCGTAGTCCAAACGAGTCCAAAGCCAAGGATGATCCCAAACCACACAGGAAGACAAAGCTGCACACAGCCACTGAAAGTAGGAATCCAAGGGAGACATTTGTCTACCACAGGCGGACAACTTGGGACAAAACTAAGAATATTTCTTTGAATAACTCTGGGATGTCCATTGCTAGTGATGAGACGGTTCATCAGCATGTTGGAGTTCTACTGAAGGACGAACTGCCTCCATGGCTGTTTGGAGGCCTCAGCACTGTGGACACAGAGGCCAATTCTCTACCCAGCTCTCCTACCAGGAGCACATCATCCAGGTACGCAGTGACTGAGGAGTCAACTAAAGCCTCACCAGGTGGGTGTCCCCTCTACTCATGAACTCTGAGTAGTCTCACAGAACATTCTAGTCAAAAATGTAGTGTGTTTTTGGCTTTGCTGACAGCTAATGTTTTATTGCAGCAGGAAGAGTCCTAACAATGGTTACGAACACCTTCACAAGCCCAGACAGTGAAAACGAAAGAAGAAACAGGAGAAGAAACTGTGTGGTCAGCTATAAGGAGCCACCACTGAACAGGTGAGAGTAAGGTGTTTACATGTCACACTGCAGGGCACTAATTCAAGCCACTTAGTGGCAATGCAGGCCATGTGACCCTACCAATGTTATAGTGATGGTGGTAACTGAAAGGTCCTCCTATCAACTTTTGCTTCAGGAGACCACGGTGCTGGTAAAACCTTGATACTCTGTAAAGTCCCATCAGGCCACATTATCCATCAGCTTTCTCAACATTAGAGTGTAGCTGCAATGATAATTTAAACAGACAACATATCTGTCAAAGCAACTGTTTTAATCCAGCCCTGCTTTCTGTGGGTGCGTCTTCTGTCCTCAGTCAATACTTCTTCTGCAGTTACAACTGCAACTCTTTTGGGGTATCTCTCTACCAGGTCTGCACATCTAGGGACATCTTTGTTCTTTCCTCTTTGCAACATACTCCATGCTTTGTCACATTGGATGGAGAGTCTGTGAAAATACATTTTCAAGTCTGGCTGCAAATTAAAATTGGATTTATGTCTGGACTTTGACTGGACCATTCTGACATAGGACCATGTATATGTATAGGTGTATTTAGGGGTGCAACGCATAGTTAATAGTTTAATTTTAATTTCTTCTGGCCAGAGCACCATGTTTCTAGTGACCCTCAAATGGATTTAGGCAGACAGGACTTCTTATGTTTTTCTTTCAAAAATGGTTTTGTCCTTGCAACTCTTCCATAAAGGCCAGATTTTTTTGAGTGCCTGAGCTGTGGGTCTGTGTAGCTCCTCCAGAGTTACCTGGCCTGTCGGTCTTGGTAGCTTTCCAGTTGGTCCATCCTCTCTCCATGTTTAGATGACGTATTGAACAGAGCTCTGTGGATGTTCAAAGCTGAGATATTGTTTTAGAACCTAACCCTGCTTTAAACTTCTCAACAACATTCTCCCTGAGCTGTCTGCTCTATTCCTTGGTCCTTATGATCCTGTTTGTTCTTTGATGTTCTCTAACAAACCTCTGAGCCCAGAAACAGAACAGCTGCATTTATACTGATGTTATATTAGACACAGGGAGGTTGTACTTAATAAATCTTCTAAGTTCTGTTTGTGTGGTCTTTTTTTAACTGTGTACCAACATTTATTAAGTTCCCTAATATTTAAGGATGTAATAAGCATTGTCCCAGTATTCATGCCAGAATGTGTTTAGGTTTGTCTAAGGTTTGTCACTTAGTGCAGTCCATACATGATCCCTCCTCTCTCTGAGTGGATGTCTCATGTTATATTTATGTCATTTCTGTGGCGTGATGTAAAAGTCTGATGCACCAGTCTGGATCTGGAATTGAAAGCTGAACTCTGACGTCTTTGACATAATTCAGACCACAGCTATGCATCGATTGTCATTTGGAAGTCCGACTCCCGTGTCTGCCTTGACTTGTGGAACCTTGGTTTTGGAGCATTCCAAATAGCGAGGATCCACATTTGAAATTAAATGTGCTGTTTTCATAGTACAGGTGAAGTATGAAGTCATTTTAGGTACTAAAGTAGTTTTACAAAGCTCTCTTATCTACAAGGGGGGGAGAAAGGTTTCTGTTGAACACCACATTTCTTCCTTAGGACCTCAAAAAGACGTGTGATACGTTCCTCATAGCAGTCCTCCAGATGACGAACCACTTTCTGATCCCACAGTTTCCTCATTTTGTTGTCTAGTAACAAAGGTTTGAGTTAATTCTGTTTCAGAGCTCCTATGGTTGTATCAGAACAGGGTTGTTATAGCTGTAGGCATCCATTCCTAGACAACTGTTTTTCTGTTGCTGTACAGGCTGCTATACATTTTGTTTTTTTAATTTCAACACTTCCACATGTCCTTAGCAAAAGGAGATTAGAGGGATGATTAAACAAAAGGCATAAAACATTTTCAGTGTAGATATCAGGATGTTTTACTGTCTGTACAAGACGCAGGAAAGAAGAAGGCGAAGTGAGTGAAGTCCTCTACCCGCTTCCTCCACTCTTTCTGCCTGCAGCTAAAGCTCAGTCAGTTAACATTTAGTTAGATGTAGTTAGACAGTTACCACTGTCTGGTTTAACTTGTTACCAGCTTGTTGGATGTATTGGACAAGAGACATGTAGTTGAGGATCTGTTTACATACTAAATATTGTCACAGTGGATCTAACGAAAAAGTTAGGCACACCAGTGGAGTCAGTATGACCCTTTTTCACCTCCTCTATTTAGGCGGTGTGGCTCTCTCTCCTAAACTGCACTTTGCAAGCTGCTCTCTTTGTCTCTCTCTACTCGGTACGGTATCTGTTATGTTTCCACACTCACTGACGGGTGGAGCTATGACTTGAAGCCGTGCCTCCAGCTGTCATAATAGTGAGCTTTTCCATTATTAACGTTAATGTGTAACGTTGTCACATTAATCTGTGTGAAGCAAAAAAGATAAATTAATAGAAAATAAAAACTGTAGGACTGTGGGAGGAAGCTGGGTACTCCGGCTCTACATTGCCTATAGGTGTGAATGAGTGTGTGAATGGTTGTTTGTCCTGTGTGTCTCTGTGTTGCCCTGCGATGGACTGGTGACTTGTCCAGGGTGTACTCCGCCTCTCGCCCATAGACTGCTGGAGATAGGCACCAGCTCCCCGTAACCCACTATGGAATAAGCGGTGTAGTAGATGAATGAATGAATAAAATAATAAACAAAATACAAATAATGTTTGTATTATTGCATTATGAGAATATCTTATGTGTGTTTTTTTTTTTTATATATAATATGATCCACTAGGATAATTACAGGGGTTGGACAATGAAACTGAAACACCTGGTTTTAGACCACAATAATTTATTAGTATGGTGTAGGGCCTCCTTTTGCGGCCAATACAGCGTCAATTCGTCTTGGGAATGACATATACAAGTCCTGCACAGTGGTCAGAGGGATTTTAAGCCATTCTTCTTGCAGGATAGTGGCCAGGTCACTACGTGATACTGGTGGAGGAAAATGTTTCCTGACTCGCTCCTCCAAAACACCCCAAAGTGGCTCAATAATATTTAGATCTGGTGACTATGCAGGCTATGGGAGATGTTCAACTTCACTTTCATGTTCATCAAACGAATCTTTCACCAGTCTTGCTGTGTGTATTGGTGCATTGTCATCCTGATACACGGCACTGCCTTCAGGATACAATGTTTGAACCATTGGATGCACATGGTCCTCAAGAATGGTTTGGTAGTCCTTGGCAGTGACGCGCCCATCTAGTACAAGTATTGGGCCAAGGGAATGCCATGATATGGCAGCCCAAACCATCACTGATCCACCCCCATGCTTCACTCCGGGCATGCAACAGTCTGGGTGGTACGCTTCTTTGGGGCTTCTCCACATCGTAACTCTCCCGGATGTGGGGAAAACAGTAAAGGTGGACTCATCAGAGAACAATACATGTTTCACATTGTCCACAGCCCAAGATTTGCGCTCCTTGCACCATTGAAACCAACGTTTGGCATTGGTATGAGTGACCAAAGCTTTGGCTATAGCAGCCCGGCCGTGTATACCCTGTTGACCCTGTGGAGCTCCCGACGGACAGTTCTGGTGGAAACAGGAGAGTTGAGGTGCACATTTAATTCTGCCGTGATTTGGGCAGCCGTGGTTTTATGTTTTTTGGATACAATCCGGGTTAGCACCAGAACATCCCTTTCAGACAGCTTCCTCTTGCGTCCACAGTTAATCCTGTTGGATGTGGTTCATCCTTCTTGGTGGTATGCTGACATTACCCTGGATACCGTGGCTCTTGATACATCACAAAGACTTGCTGTCTTGGTCACAGATGCGCCAGCAAGACGTCCACCAACAATTTGTCCTCTTTTGAACTCTGGTATGTCACCCATAATGTTGTCTGCATTTCAATATTTTGAGCAAAACTGTGTTTGTACCCTGCTAATTGAACCTTCACACTCTGCTCTTACTGGTGCAATGTGCAATCAATGAAGACTGGCTACCAGGCTGGTCCAATTTAGCCATGAAACCTCCCACACTAAAATGACAGGTGTTTCAGTTTCATTGTCCAACCCCTGTATCTGGACCACAGCCAAGCCAGAACTAAAAATAAAATAAGGCTCAGGGGTTCTGATGTTGAGGCAGCTGAAGCAGTGAGGAAAGAGGTTGCTTTCTGGACTTGTGAAGCTCCAACGTTTGCATGAAGAAGAGCCATGGCGATAATGAGGACAAGGACTTTAAAGTTAAAAACTGCAGACGTTTGACTGCGAGGAAGTTAGTTTTAGGTTGGACATTCGTGCTTTGCAGATTTAGCGGACTCGTCCTCCCGTTTGGTCTGATGCAGGCAGTCTGATTACAGGCAGCTGCTCTCTGCCTGCTCCCTCTTCCTGCAGAGGCTGGTTCGCCTAAGTACCGTCAGCAAATGTCCGAACCAAACACGCTGTTTCATGGTGGTTTTGTTTTGTGTGCTTTGGGGGAAATGTTTGTGCCACTGAACAGCTGATTTCATGTGTCATCAGCTGGTTTCGGATGTTATTAAATACAGCGCCCTGAAAGCTGATGTGTCTATTTTCTTTTCTTTCAGCCTTCAGGCATGGTCTATGATTTGTAAATAGAAAAATTGTATTTCAGTTTGACCTGCCCCAGCCACTGTGGTCCTTAATATTATTATTATTATTATATACTATCGTCGCTCTTGAGTTTATTAACTTTTCCCTTCACTACCTCCTCAAAAACCGTCTCATTTCTCCTGGTCCCACGGCCAATCAGTGAACAGCAGTCTGTTGACGTCACATGTACTCCCTTCTCAGCCCGTGTCATACCTGCTCAGGAGCAGGGACCAAGAAACTAGGTACCAGTATGGATAAAACAGTACCGGTAATGGAAACACTTACAAAGCGAGCTAAGTGGAGGTGAGTTGGGCCAAATCTATGGTTGTAAAGGGGCATAAGTGGTAGGTGTCAAGAGTTGAGCCTTCCAAGTAGTTCTTTGTTTTCCACCACTGACCTATCAGTTACTAGTACCAGTGCATGATGAGATAGATCATCCAGTCTCTCTCCTCTTTTTGTCTTATTTTAAAAACAGAAAGCAGCGCTGAACTCATCTCATTTCTGTTGTTTTTCCACCGACAGCAAGATAAGGCGTGGAGACAAATTCACCGACACCACCTTCCTGAGTTCTCCGCTCTTTAAAGACAGAAGGAAGAAGAAGAAGTAGAAGGCTGAGGACTGTGCTATGGTCAAACAACAACAAATAGTTTCCTCTGTGTAAAACATCCAATGTTCTGGTTTACTGCAGTATTTTAAAAAGTTGCTTGTAATCTTAACTAAATATTTTTACTTTCATGTTGTAAAGTCCGAAAGTTGTTCACTCTTTTTCTTATTTTTGTACATTACGCATTGTTGTGGTTAGTAGGGGATGTAACCGCTGTTACTCTCCTATTGACCCTGATGAGATGCCAGCAGTAAATAATTCAGTAGAGGATGCTAACCTGATACTCCCTGTGATGTTCAGCTGAACAGGTTAAAGACTCAGTGTAGCCAAGCATGTTTAGGATTTGCTGTGAGCATGCCAAGTGAAGATCCCTAAACTCCACTTTCTGCCCCATCAGCTTGTGTTGTGAGTACAAATCCATGCATTTTAAAATTGTTGTAGTTTGTTGCTGCATTTTTCCTATTAAATGTGTTCATCAGGAGACCTTAGCCTCTGTTCTGTTTGTTACAGTTTTCTATCTGTCTGTCTGCCACACACTGTTTTCCTGTTTAAGATCAGTTAGAACTGCCAAATATTTCTTTTTGCTAAATTCCCGAATAATTATTTCTTTAAAGCTAGAAGTTTGGAGGAAAAATGGGTGAGGATTGCAAGCCTGAGGACAACATTTTGAGTGTGAAGTATGGAGTGACAGAATCATGTGGAGGTGATTAGCTGCAGCAGGGACAGGTGCACTTCACTTAGTAGATGGCGTCATGAGAGAACATTATGAGGAAATCTTGAAGCAACATCTCAGGACATCAGCCAGGAAATTAAAAATTGGGTGTAAATGGGTCTTCTAAATTGACAATGCCTATATGTATACCACACATTCGTTACAAATGCCTTTTGTCCATTCACGGTTCAAGCACCATATGGCTCGATTCCACTCGACCATCCTCTATTCAGCATGAAACCTGTTGTGTTTGCATTGACTCACAACCTGGTGTGTTGTGCTTCATAACCGTGTGACCAAAATGTGTGTGCATTATACAGCGATTTAGGCATACATGTAGGCATTGGTTGCCTACGTGTACCAGGGCAGTTTTGCTCTACAAAAAGGATGTCTCAAGACTATCCAAATCATGTAATTAACTATTAATTACATATGCAACCCAGCATCAAAGTAAGCAGGCCACACTGATTATAGTAACCTGTGTTTGTATAACCTTGGACCATTTTGAGTAATCGTGTGTTTGTGTGTGTGTGTGATAGTGGGTGAGCATACGTGTAGAAATAAGTGTGTTTGTATTGAGTAAGTGTGTGAGTGTGAGTTTGTCACCTGGAAGTGTACTTTTGTAACTGGCAACAACTGTTGAGGGCATGCAATCCAGACTCTTAAGAGTAGCAAATGCCATGTAGACCCATCTCCGGAAAGCCGGAGCATTCCCAGGCAGACAAACATAAAGCATCATCCTATACGCCAAACACCCAACACAGAAGTATGTCGCCAGCAAGGCACAGGAGTAGTAGTCCACAGGCCTAAGAGGCACAGAGCAAGATGCAGGCCAGCACATATGATAAACCAGACAAGCAAAGATTCACACACCCTCACAATTTATATAGTCCGCCTAACATGCATGTTTTTGGGCTGATGGAGGAACTGGAGTGCTAAGACAAAACCCACAGCTGACCAAGGGAGAACATGCAAACTCAATAAAGAAAGGCCCCATGTGGGATTTGAACCCAGGACATTCTTGCTTAAAAATTCTCCACCATTCTAGTTTAATCGCCCTATGATGACATCAGTTCTGTCGCAGGTATACATTTGCAATCATAGTATGTCCCAGATGATTTGGAGTCTGTGCATAGAGCTGTCTGTGCCCTAATTTTAATGCCTACTTTTAAATATTTTAAAAATATGAATTTCATTTCACCGTGTTTGTAGGTTTGTTACATAAAAATTTCATTTTGAAAATGGAGGCGAAGCGGCTGAAGAGAGATGTTGAACTACTCATGTAAGTTGATCTCAAACGCCATCTTGTGTTAGGAATATTTCAAAAATGGCAGCAAATAAATTATTTTCTACCATCCAAACAGAGGTCATTACGTTGGTCAGAAGATCCGAGAAAAATCTTTTGATCCAACTGGGAGGAGAAGCTCAACAATGCTTGATGACCTGGTAATGATTCTGCATGCGAACTGGTGCTGCTCCACTGAGAGATATTTTCCATGATAAATCATACAAGCCTTTACATGTATCTTCAGGCTCACTATGATCTTGCCATTGGCGTTGCCTTGTGGTGGCTGAACACAGATGAAGGTCGGGATGTGCTTGACACAGACATTATGTGCGTATCAGAAAAAAATGTCTAATAATATGCTTCACAAATGTACTTTTCACTGCCAGCTTCTGCGGGCACATACCCATAAATGTGGTTAGTTTAGAAGTTGCAAATATAAATTCGCTTTTCATCAATATACCCACTGCCAAAAAACTTGGAGGGGCATAATGAAGGTGTAACTGACAGGAACTTAGCCATCAGCATTCACTGAATTATTGTCTGAGGTAGTAATGTCAGGAGATATGCTAGCAGGGTACCAATTGATGGAGGACCAAGGTAAACCACTCATCAGCATTCCATACCTCCCAGTCATGACAAAACTCTAAATGCGGCCATCTTTGCTCTTGTGTTTATGGCATCCTATGCAGGAGATTGTGAAATCATAATTTGGCTGATGACAGTCATTGAGACAGTATATGATGACGTCAAAGTAGTAAAGAATCCAAAACCGGTATACAGATGGCATTCTGTTCTTCGATGCTTGACAGACAATATGACAACACTCCCTTTATGGAGTCTCTCTTGAGCAAGTTCAGCCTTCATGACATGACTTGGTGCCTTCAAGTACCTGTTGGTTTCATAATAGAACATCAGCATGGCATGCTTTGTCTGGTGACCTTCACTTCCTGTTTTCACTGACTGTCACATGCTCCAGCAGCTGCCTGATAACCTGATCACTCAACCACTACGCCTTCTGATCCCAACTCCTTGCAATATGCACCCTGTACAACTAAGCCCAAAACTATTTGTACCCGGCAGATCAGAACCAAATTTTGTCAGTTGCACCAAGAAAACAAGTTTTATTTTGGTTAATGGCATGTCTATTGAGTGGGGTGAGCACCCTATGTTTTTTTGCACCATGTAAGCACTGAAAGAAAATGCGGTTGTGAACCAAGGTTGTCCTGCAGCTTCCAAGTCAGTTTGAAATTAAAGGGCTATTTCAGTGTTATTGTTTTTCTTTTAAAACCAGCCCAAATTTGAGCATCTCTAGCTTGAAATTCAAAAATCCTACAGGTATAGTTGAGTCATGTATAAAATCCTTTTTTTAAAGCACTAGGATAGTTTTGAACTGATCAACATATTTTTAGTTGTGATAAGTTACATAATAAAAGGTTACAGTTTTTGAAAATGGGGGAGTGGGTCTGTGTTTGGCTATTCATGGGGACATGAAAGAAGAACTGCTGCTGAGTTTATTTCATTTAACTTTTTAAACAAAAACCTCCTCTTTCCTCACCACCGTAGTGGAGCCACCTGCAGCTTAGGAAGTACGCAATATCTGAATCGCTTAGAGCGAGAGGCAATGATCCTGTCATCTTTCGCTGGAATTATTATGGTAAGGATGTTTATGTGTTTGCAACTTTTATTCAGCTAAAGCATCTACACCTTACAACTTCCTTTGAACAAATATCTAATTATCTCCTATGTGACAAGTCTAGAAGATGTTTTGTTTTGTAACCTATACTACACAACATTAACAAAATCACGCTTGCATATTTAAATAATCTTCTTCAGACTTAAAACAACATGATTGGCCCTCTGGTTTTACTTCAAACTCTGAAGGAACCAATCCTGACCAACTGCGGAGTAGGCTTGATAACTAGTTTGCACCGGAAAATTAGAGGTCATTGACCTTTGAGTGGAGGATGGTGTATGGAAACAGTTTTTTGTGTTTTTGCTCTTTATGTAAATATTAGAGGTGGCATCTTGAACAAGAGTGAAATCACCCTTCAACTAAAAATGAAGCATCCAGAATCAAACAGGAACCAAACATTTTACTGAATTGGATCTTTGGGACTTTTCACAGAAGGACTGTTTTGTTGGAATAGCATTGAATAGGTGAACGGATAGGACAGTTTTAATGTTGTAAGTTTAGCTGCAGTAGCTGTTGGCATGGATTGTACCTGCTATGGTCAGTATATAATAAAATGCTTTTTATCAGCCGTACAACATGAATGAACCTGTGCAAATATGAAGCTGATGGGCAGTTAGGGAACAAACAGTAGAAATGAGTGTGAAAATATGTGTCTGAGATGAGCCACCTGCGGCAGCAGGTCGTAGTTCATGTCCAAAGCACTGTGTTTCAGAGCAACCTACCAGTGGAGGAAATCTTCACTCTCTACAGATGTAAGCCAGCTGCTTCATACCCCAGCCATCAGTCCAAGGTACAAAATGTTTTCTGGATGATATTTACTTTTAAACTGAAGTAACATGAATATTTGTACAATATGAAAACTGCAAGAAGTTAGTACTGGTTATTTGTAAATTAGAGAAGGTTTTTCTTTTTTATATATCTTTGGTAAAAAGCATTTCCCCTGTCTTTTTTCTTTTAAACCAAAGGGGTCAATTGTATTACCCTTTACTCTGTCCTACCATCCATTTGCCATGCTCAGATCCTACAAGGCTGTACAACACTCCAAGAAGCTCAGTAAGTCTTAATGTTATCACAATTAACCATTTTATTTTATTTATTGACTTATTTATTAAGTTGGTTTGTTGGTTGGCTGAAGTTAAAGGGATTTATTGTGGAGATACTGTATTAGCCTGTTGGCCCCAGTGTTGGGAGTAACGGTGTTACAAAATAACAGCATTAGCAACTGCGTTACTTTTGCGGTAACGGAGTAATCTAAACTAATATTTTTTTTCATTTCACTTTCTAAATTGAGAGACAAGAATATTTAGCTTTTTTCACAATATTCAGATTTTTTTCTAATTTTCAGAAGATGGATTGAACAGAGGAATGTTCAAAGCTTGGGATATTGTTTTTTTACCTAAACCAGGGGTTACAAACTCTAGTGCAGTGCTGGTTTCCTGCACCTTTTAGATTTATATCCGCTTCAACAAACTTGAAAGGAATAATTAGGTCATAAGTCGAACCCGATGACATGCTAAGGAGGTTATTCAGCCATTTGATTCCTGTTTGTTGGACTAGGAATGCATCTAATTGTTGCATTACACCTGCCATTAAGTACTAGAGTTTGAGACCCCTTCCATAAACTCTACTTTAAACCTTGGTCTTCATGATGCTGTTTGTTCTCTAATGTTCTGTAACAAACCTCTGATACCTTCAGAGAACAGCTGGAATTATACTGAGATTAATCCACACACGTGGATTCTGTTTATTAATTAGATGACTTCTGAAGCAAATTGGTGGTACTGGATTTTATTTAAGGGTGTCAGAGTAATGGGGGCTGAATACATACAAGTCACACTTTTTTAATTTTTACTTGTACTAATTCAAAATGATGTATCATATTCCTTCCACTTCATTTATGCAGTACTTTATGTTGTTCTATCACATAAAATCCCCAAAAATACATTGAAGTTAGTGTTTGTAACGTGACAACATGAGAAAGGCTTCAACCACAGGTGATGTATATCTGAAATGGTGGCTAAAGTCTATTTGTGGTATATTTTTCCAATACTTAATTACTATAGTTGCACTCTGAGCCCCACATGGGTCCTGGCCAACCTGACCTGCTTCCAGTTGAGTCCTGTGAAAGCCATCAGAGCTTTATGAAAGCGTTTGATCTCCTAAGCTACACATGAAAAATAACTGAGAAGCAAAAGGATGTTTCTGATTACTGAGTGCATTTGTTATTGATAGGACAGGTGTACTTCTAAGGAGTATTCTAAAGATTCAAGCAAAGAAAAATAAGTTTTGATGATGTTTTATTTAACAGATCTAAAAAATAACTCTAAATATACTTTTCCTCAGTATATTTTTTGAAAATACTTGAAGTACACAGTGGATATAAATTTTGTATTTTAGGTTTCAGTCTGACTGAAGAAACAACTTCCCTCAGAAATTAAAGAAACAAAAACCGCACATTGGTTCATGAGGACTCTTTAAATCTTGCTGATTCTGTCTTCTCTAACTAATCTCACGTCCACACTGATCTAAAATATTAGTTTCAAAGTGTTTTTTTTAACTCCTCCAGACCAGAAGCTGAAGAGATGGTTGTCTAAGCAGACTAAAGCGAGTGCACCACAGAGACCAGTGTCTGCACGGTCCTCATCTCCATCCTTGTCTGAGTCTTTTGGCAGTGTGAGTAACTTACTGCTAAGTCCTCTGCTGTCTTGTGCTGGTGTAAATGGTTCCCTTCTGCTCTCTACTCCTCTTGCAGGAAAGCAGTTATTCTCACCAGAAAGCAGCAGAGAACTATGAGGGTTCACAAGAGTCTTTGCAGGACTGAAGCTGCCATCCAGCTGTGTGACTTTGATGAAATATGTTTGGTGTACACTTCTCACAATAGTTTTCTCATTCCACACATATTCAGCTCTGCTCACAATATTTCTATGTTACTGAGATGGGTTCTGTGATGGCCATTCCAAAACATTGACTTTTGTTGTCCTTAAGCCACTTTGTAACTTATGCTGCTGAATGCTTGGAGTCAAAATCATTTTGGAAGATCCATTTGCGTCCAAGCTTTAACTTCCTGGCTGATGTTTTGACATGTTTCTTGAATACTTCCCCTTAATGTTCTTTTCTCATGATTGCCATCTACTATGTGAAGTGCACCAGTCCCTCCTGCGGACAACCACCTTCACAGCATGATGCTGCCACCCCCATACACCCCATGTGTAGCATCCTATCTCAGGCCACCCTCCGAAGGAAGGGTGGCCTGAGATAGGATGAGGGGCTCAGTCATCCGGAGGGAGCTCAGAGTAGAGCTTCTGCTTTTCCACATTGAAAGAGTCAGTTGAAGTGGTTTGAGCATCTGATCAGGATGCCTCCTTGGCACCTCCTTTTGGTGGTTTTCCATTTGCGTCCCACAGGAAGAGACCTTACGGAAGACCCATAACTCGCTGGAGGGATTTCAAAGTTTTCCTCCTGGACTGGTGTACTATGATAACTGAACAACAATCCCAAACTTTCAAAAGTTTCAAATGTTTTATTAACAAATACAATAAATCCTCCTTCTTCTCTGTGACATACTGGATATTTCCTTCTGGGTCAAATCTTGACTGTTCTCCTCTCAGTGTTGATCACAGTTGGCCTCTGTTTCTCAACCGCTTTTGAAAACTGATACCACAGGTTCTCAGTGGGTTCAAGATCTGAGTTTACAGACCACAGTCCAGAATTCCAATGTTCTTTGAGGAACTTGGTAATCAGATTTGGACTATAACATGGACTATAACTCTTTATTCCTGGTAGTGTTCATGGGCAGAATTATGAGTAACTTACAACCTTGGATAAGAACCAACCCCACACATGGATTCTACCAGGATACTTTACTGTTGGTGACACGCAGGAGTAGTCTTTTGTTTTTCTTTTTGGACCAAATAATTTCCCACTTGTCCCAGATGGCATATTTATCACCCTCCTCTGCTGTCCTTCTAGTTTGTCCCACTGAATTTCAGTTTCAGCTTGATTTCTTGGACAGATGTGACTTCTTTCTTAAAGTCTTCTCCTCAATGAATGCAGATGGACTCACATCCATTCATGTTTCACAAGCTGTACACTGGGGGCATGATTCTGTACGCATTTCCTCAGGGGGTAGATGATGGTGGATGTCCTTAAGCTTCTTTATGCAACCAGACCTCTTACCTTGAAGTTATTGATGATTCAGAAAGTTGTTCTTTCAGCTGTAATATTCTTAGCAGTAGTTTTCTTCTATGTGAAGCAATTCATATGCAAAGTGATGATGATTACACACATTCATAATGAGGTAAGCAATGGTAACCTGAGACAATGACTTCAGGCTTATCTGCCCCCTTTTACAGTCTGTTAAATAGATTGAGAAAATGATTTCAGCTGAACTCTTTCACATCTTCACCTGTGCGGATCATATGACTATACTGACATAAAAATAACTGATCATAAAAATACAGGGAAATTATATATTTCTTCTTTCAAAAAGTGAAGCTTTTCAGTAACTGATTGCTCTATTAAAACGTTTAGCCATGACTGTCAGAACTGACAGACACTCTCTTCAGTCGGCTGTAAGGCTCTGCAATAATATGGGTCACTCCAGTTTAGTAGAGGACTAGGCTGAACAGTTTACAGAAATGTATTAAAGGACAAAGTATTAAGTGGTCCTCTCTGAAATCATGTCACCAAAGTTATGTTTATGGTTGAACTTCACCAGGCCGCACAGCTTTTGCTGACCTAGAGTTTTTGTTTGGGGTTTTTCCAGCAAAGATTAATCTCCTCTGTACTGGGTGGGTGGATAAAAATTGAGTTCTGATGTTGATATCAATAAAGAGGGCAAAGTAGGTCAGTAATGCGCCTGCTAGGACTTTTGTCCTGATGATTCAGGGATTTTGGTTCTATGGCCAGGATCAAGGTTCTTGGCAGCGATACCAGCCAGTTAAATCCCTGCTCATTGAAAAAACAGCTAAAGTGGGATCGGCAAACCCTTTGATTGAGGTTTATATAGCAGGGCTCTGCTCCTGCTTTGTGTGACCACCATATTCAGCAGGTGACCAGCTCCAGCACTCTCTACAGGATGGGTAGTAAGGTAAGAGCTTCTCATTTATACATTCCTTCCTTAGTTTTTCTGTTTGTACTTAAATCCAACACTGCCCTGTGGCTTTTCATGTCACATTGAAGAGGTCATTTGGTGTTTCCAGGGTAGAATGAAGGAAAACTGAAAACGAAAACATGCATGTATATTCAGAATGTTTAATTTGAGTAGAGCAGAGTCTCACTTCTGTGTACTGACCACATTCCTCTTCCCGCTCCTACTGTTGGACTCAGATCATATTCTACGAGGACCGGAACTTCCAGGGCCGCTCATATGAGTGCGATAAAGAATTCCCTGACATGCACCCCCATTTCACCCGCTGCAACTCCATCAAGGTGGAGAGTGGTTGCTGGGTGCTCTACGAGAAGCCCAACTACACCGGCTTCCAGTACGTCCTGACCAGAGGAGAGTACCCGGACTACCAGCGCTGGATGGGCTACAATGACAGCATCCGCTCCTGCCGTACCTTCTCCTATGTGAGATCACTTTGTATATAAGAGCAATAACTGATAACCATATATTTGTTTTTGCTGTTTTGAGACCAAAGAAGCAGTTTGCTTTGTTTTCATTGATAGATTGTGTTAAAACACACAAAAAATAGATGTATTCTAACATAGTTTAAAACCAATATGGATTTACCTGGATAGTTAACTGGTGAATAAGCAAACTTTGAATGTTGATACCAACTTGTTTGACTGTGAGGCTTTCCAGCACAGACCCAGAAGGCTGCTCTTATATTTGTACTTTCCACCTGCAGACCAGCGAGGGCCCCTACCGTATCCGCATCTATGAGCGACCCAACTTCCAAGGTCAGATGATGGAGTTCAGCGAGGACTGCGAGTCGGTGCAGGAGCACTTCCGCAGCCACGACATCTACTCCTGCAACGTCATGGACGGCTACTGGACCCTCTACGAGCACCCAAGCTTCCGTGGACGGCAGTACTTCATGAGTCCCGGCGAGTACCGCAAGTTCAGTGACTGGGGGGCCACCTGCGCCACTACCGGCTCGTTCCGCAAGATCACAGAGTTTTAATCTTCTTATTTACTGACAACTGATGTTAACAACATGATGTGTCCAAGAGCCGACGTGACAAAGCTGGAAGATGCTGTTATAAAGAACTTAATAAAATGAGCTGCTGTAAACTATTTTCTTGTGGATGGTGAATAAATGTCTTGATATTACCTGCTTTACATCCTTGCTCTAAAGGGAAATTTTTTGCACTTCCAACATTTAATTTGATCATAACACAAACAACATAGTGCAAACCTGTGGTTCAAACATGTTTGATTTACTGCAACCCCAACCACTCTTAAAACCTGCACAAGAAGAAGCTTGAAACCACTTTCTGTTGGAAAATCCTCTGAAGGGTTGGCTTTCTATACTGTTGAGTTAATCTAGTGATGTTTTAGAATTAATCAAATGTTCATGTAACAGCTGCGTTACAAACCCTTTGCCACATGAATATTAAGTCTCAACTGTAGACATTTCTGATAAAAACGTCCTTTTTATTTCTGTATTTATTTTCTTTTTAAGGATATTTTACTCTTAGAATAGAAAGGTTTATATTTTAGTTGTGTCTGACCTGTACAGCTGTGAGCCTTGTTTGTGGGAACTTATAGATTTCTTTTTCCAGGTACACCTCACACATCTCCAAATTAATCAAACCAAATGTAATTAAATTCAGGACAAAAACCAATACCTGCACATATCTGTTAGCACTTAGTCAAACACAACTTCAAGATCAAAGGCCATTTTAGTACCTGCTAATAAAAAAACTGTATGACCATAATTGTATGTATGAATTTGTGTATTTAGAGTAGATTGAATAATTTATGATAAAACTGAGATTAAGATTATTTTGATTGAACTGAGGAGTTTGTTTCTGATGAGACTGGTGTCTCTCAAAACTGAAAACATGTAAAAAGGAGGATTAATTCTAAAAAAATCATATCTGTTTGTTATATATTTAATAAAAACTGCAGTGCTATGACAACACTCAAGCCCTTCTTATAAATGTTGAGCAGGTTTTTGCATGTTTCCTCTAGTATTTGTAAGGTTTATTATTGCGGATGAGCTCCAGGTCTTTGAGGCTGGAAGGCAAAGATGCTGGAAGGCATCTTTGCCATCATTTAGCGCCCTCCACAGATTCACAGAATTGAATTGAATTGAGTTGAATTAATGGAGCCATCACAGATGTGCCAGTTACCCATGCCATGGGCGCTATCTAGATTAATAACAATCTAGATAGTTCTTTTCCTATTTGGCCCGGAGGACACGACGTCCATGATTTTCAACAACAATTTGAAATGTGGACTCATCAGACCACAACATACTTTTCTACTTTGCATCAGTCCATCTCAGATGAACTCGGGCCCAGAGAAGCCAGCAGTGTTTCTGGGTGTTGCTGATATATGGCTTTCACGGGTCAGGCAATTGATCCTGTCTTCCAGAAAGGTCTGCAGGATGTGTTTGAAAAATAGCTTGTCCAAACTTTGTTTAAAACCATTTTATCGCTTTTGTCAAATTTAGAATTCAAATATTAGAATTTTGGAACTTTGCATCAGATTCCTTACAAGCTGAGGTTAGGTAAT
Source organism: Girardinichthys multiradiatus (assembly GCF_021462225.1). Lineage (NCBI taxonomy): Eukaryota > Metazoa > Chordata > Actinopteri > Cyprinodontiformes > Goodeidae > Girardinichthys > Girardinichthys multiradiatus. The sequence continues at coordinate 4,216,900 of NC_061800.1, forward strand.
AGAGTCCGGTTAGATTAGCTCTCTAAAGAAGATCAGTATTGCAGGACTTGGGTGAGGTTCACTGAGGAATCTCTGTCCCTCTCAGCTGTTGCACTAATGCTGAGACGAGGTGGCTGCAGCAGGGAGCAAACACAGGAGGAAGCGAGCCACAGCCACCACACCACAATGATATTTAAAGATCTGTTTTTCTGTGTCAAGTTGGGTCTTGGGCTGCTTCCTCTCCTGGATTGGTATATGGCCCCTCATCAAATGAGAGGCCTATTCCCTCTCCGCCACACTACCTGCCGGTGGTTGGTATCTCTGCCCGCCTGTGTACTTGTGGTTCTCGGTATCTGGGGCTGTGTGCTGGTTCACTCCTGGTGGCTACTTGCCAGGGCCTGGACCCCTGGGCTCGGTCGGGCTTCTCCTTGGGGAGTGATATGTCCCAGGGTTTCGGGTCTCTGGGTCCATGGCTGGATCTGCTCGGGCATAGACGGCTGCCGGGGGGCCTGTGGGCTGGTCACTGCAGCTCCCTGGGGCTTCTGCACTGTGGCTGCTGGGTGGTTCCCCTGGGATTCTCCCCTGCTCCTCTCTGGGGGGGTTCCGGTAGTTCCGGTGGTGGTTCTCCTGGGGTTTCTGTGCTTTGGGGGGCCTTTGGATGTCTGTGGCTTGGATCTCCTCTGTATCTGTCCGGGGTCCAGGGGGGCGAGTCTGTGGCTCCTCACACTCACTATTGCATATTTTTATGGAGAAACCTTGTATGCACATGCGCACTCACAATCAGACCCACAGGTGTTTAGATTCAGGTGTTAACAGATAAACAAATGTTCTATATTGAGCCGCATTTACCACTAAATACATCTTGCATTAATAAGTACTGTGCAACTTTCAGTAAAAAAGTTGGTAATATGAACGTTTCTGCAGGTGTAGAAGCAAGCAGGGTGTTATCTTTTATTCTCTTCATCCTTCTTTCCTCCATTCTATTCTCCTTCTCTCCCCTTTTCCTTTTTGCCCCCCTTTCTCTCTTTCGTGCTTCTTTTCTTTCCTTTCCATTTCTATGTCCGTGTCCATAACAATTGAAATATCCCCAAGCTTGATAATCCCAAAGCAGTTTCTAATAAAGTTTCTTTTATAAATATCAAGCAGAGCTTTAAAGCGTTAAAGCTTCTGTGCCGGACAGGACACGGTAAAAAAAAAAAAAAAGGATTTTATTGCAAGCGTTTATTTTTTATCTGCATAATTGTAGTTCTTACATTTGTAATATATTTGTAAGGAAAACATGAAATAATTTTACAAACAGGTAAATGTTTTACTTCAATCGATGCTTACTGTCTCTTAATTAATCAGTTAAAAACATCTTTCTCGTCTCAGAAGCATCACTTCTTAAATTAAAGGACACTGCTGCAACCTTATTCCTCCAACCAGATATTGTTCTTAAAGTTTTAAGGAACACCTTGTAAGGTAAATGTTGAAAGTCTCTGCTAATTCAAATAATAGTAAAAAGGAAACTTTTCCTCTGTCACTTCTGCATTCTTTATGTTTGTGGCTGAAGAACATCTGGGACCTGATGCAAAAACTGGTGCACATTGGACCCACCTGCTGGACTTGGGGGGCTGAACCGCTTCTGCATGTGTTTAGTGCAAACTGCTACAAAACTTCAGTGCTGAAATAAAGGAGAAAGCATGAGCAAAGAATGGAGTAGCTGCTTTGTGAATTCCTCACATACTGTTTTTTTTTTCAGTTTTCGATGAATACAAAGCAAACAGAGGCTGCATGAACAAGCTGTGGAGGGACTGTTCCAGCCCATGTCCATGCTATGGCTTTTACTGGAAGCTGCAATGTCTGTTGCATGCAGGAGCAGGAACACTCATGTAGAGTCTGCTGACAGCAGGCCTCATTTAAATAACAACATGCAGCTGAACAGACTCCCTCGTGGATATAAAGTTGGACTCTTCATAGTATAAAACCAAGATATTTGTTTGGCCTTTTTTAAGCAGCCGTCATGGGAAAGGTTCGTGTTCAGTTCAAAGTCCCACTCTTTTTTATGACATGTTTGGTTTATGTTGACAGGATGCTTTATTCTGCTCCATCAGATAATCTTTTATGAGGACAGAAACTTTGAAGGCCATCACTTTGAGTGCATGAGCGATTGCGCTGACTTGCACTCATTGTTTGACCACTGTCGCTCAATACGCGTAGAGAGCGGCATGTTCATCATCTACGACCAACCTGGCTTCATGGGAAACCAATGCTTCATGAGAAGGGGAGAGTATTCTGACTACATGGGCATGACCGGCATGAATGACTGCGTCCGGTCATGCCGCATGATCCCAATGGTAAGTTATACTTTAAACTAGCAGGGCTGTAGATTAAAATTATTATTCATTTTGTACAGTAAAGGTATATTTAGATTTTTATACTTACAGTAACTGTGAAAAATGAACTTCATTTTATGAGCAGTTCTTATAGTGTTCGATAGTGTCAATCGAAGAAACAGTGAAGATCTCTAACCTTCAGATATAACCAAATCAGCTATTTCCAGACTTAATGATCTCTTTCATTGAAATGATTTTAATGGTTCCATCCGACATGCTTCTCCAGCACACAGGCAACTTCAGGATGCAACTGTATGAGCACTTCGACATGGAAGGTGAAATGATGGAGCTAACGAACGACTGCCCAAATCTTATGGGTCGTTTCCACCTAGCCAACTTCAACTCGTGCAACATCCTGGATGGCCACTGGCTTGTGTACGAGCAGCCGAACTACAGGGGGCGTCACTACTACTTGAGACCCGGCCAGTACAGGAGCTTCAGTGAATGGAATGGCACAAACTCCAGGATTGGTTCCATCAGACGTCTCATAGATGTCTAAGGACAAGAAAAGGGTTCCCATGAAATGCCTGCTCTTTGCCTTATTTCACACGCTAAATAAAATAGTGTTAGTGCTCAAATGGATTCAGTTTTGTTCTTGCTCTTTTTATTTAAAGGGCGTTTTCTTCCAGGAAGATGTTACATGGTCTGAAATCCTGACTCTCATCCGACGACTAAATAAAATACTGCAAGCACCGATTATCATCATGTTCTGAAGTGTTTTCTATTGGAGAGATGTCTTTAGTGGAAATGCTATTTTCTTTGTCTCTCTGTCTGTAATGTAAACTCAGTAAAAATTCAGCTGTGCTGTGAAAGCCTCAGAAGTTTGTTAGCGAACATTGATGATGCAGCCAAGTTTAAGGCAATACTGGAGGGAAACCTGTTAGAGGCTGCATAAGACTAGAGACTGAGGTGGAAGTCGATACAGTGTTGTTGAGGTTGGTAAGGGGGGTATGTGGGGGTGGTGTTCTCTGAAAGTCCACCATCATCTCCACAGTCTTAAGTGGGCTAAGTTCCAAGTGGTTCTGACCACACCAGTGTACCAGCCTATCCACCTCTTGCCTGTATGCAGACTCATCACTGTCCTGGATCAGTCCAATTACAGTGGTGTCATCTGCAAACCTCAGGAGTTTCCCAGATGGGTCCGCTGAGGTGCAGTCCTTTGTGCAGAGGGAGAAAAAAAGTGGGGAGAGAACACACACACAACTGGGGGCGCCAGTGCTGATGGTTCTTGTGCGGGAGAGCAATCTGACTGATCTTCGTCTATTTTGCTAGAAATCATGGGTGAATGTTTGAGTCTGTATATGCACAAAGCTGGTAGAGACAAATGCTGAGACCTACAACTGTAACTGCAGACACAGGTGGTTGTATTGACTCAAATGGTCTAAATACAATGGCAGGTCATTTTTTTATATGTTGCCTTACTACTTGGTGTTGTTTTTTACCAAAACACGTCAATTAAATACATAAAGGTTTTTGGTATTACTGTAATACTGTGAAAAAGTATCAGCTCAATCAGTACAAATACTGTATGTATACATATTATTGTTGTGTGCATTGTATTGGTTAATGACTGTCTTATGTCTTGTGTGTTTGGTTGAAAGTGGTTCCAATTGAAAATAGGATTTACTTGTATAAATAACGGTGCTGTCTGACATGTAGAACCAAGAATTCACAGAACCTGTCAGACAACATGAAGTAGGCTTAAGATCTCAAAAATCAACACATTATGCCTCAATATAAATAAATTCAAGAAAACATAAGAAACAAAGTGACTGAAATCAATCAGTTCTGGAAAGGGTTACAAAATACGTTGGGACTCCAACAAACCACAGTCAGAGCTATTATCAATAAATGGAGAAAATGTGGAGCACTGGTGAACCTTCCAGGAGTGATTGGCCTTCCAAAATTACCCCAAAAGTGCATCAATGTCTCATCCAAGCGGTCACAAAAGAATCCAGACCAACATATAAAGCTCTGTAGGCCTCACTTGTCTCAGTTAATGCCAGTGTTCATGATTCAATAATAAAAATTAGTTTGAGCAAAATAACAGACAGGAGCATTCCAAAGCTAAAACCACTGCTGACCAAAAAGAACACACAGGCCTTTCTCACATTTGCACAAAAAACATCATGATGATCCCCGAGAGTTATAGGAAACTTTTCTGAGGACTGACGAGACAAAAGTGGAGCTATTTGGAAGGTGTGCATCCTATTCCATTTGGTGTAACACTACCAGAGTATAAGCACCAAATGGAACAGAAATCATGCCAACAGTCAAACATTGTGGTGGTAGTGTGAAGCTTTCAGACCGCTTTGCTTCTTCAGGACCTAGACAATTTGCTGCACATGATCGAATCATTAATTCTGCACACTTGCAGAGTCCTTAAAAAAAATTTCTGAACATCAGTTTGAGGCCTTAAGTAAAATTGTAAATTTTTTACTTAGGTTTTCTAGACTGATTTTAAGATTTGTTTGATGATCTGAAATGTATGAGTAAAAAGCGAAAACAAAAAAATATTTGTAAGGAGGGCAAACACTGTACATACACAGCACTTTACAGTTATCTGGTGATAAAAGTATGAAACACGAGCTGCACAAACATCAATGATTCCTGACTGTAACAACATGAATGCTACATGCAGAGTCAACATTTTACATTCAAAGGGAGCCTTCAAAGGCCTGCATAGATCACACAAGGCTGGGTGCTGGCAAGGCAAGTGAAGCAGCCAACATGGGGAAGGTAAACATAAAGTATAGAAATTCAATACAAAAAGCAGTTTTTTTTTTCGTTTTTTTTTTGGGAAGGTGTGCCTATTCTATTTTCTCAATATGCAGATTATCTTCTATGAGGATAAAGATTTTTCCGGGAGCCATTTTGAGTGCTCCAAAGACTGCCCAGACCTGTTGAGCAATCTGAGCCGGTGCAACTCCATCAGGGTGGAGAGCAGCTGCTTCATGATTTACGAAAAACCTAACTACACTGGGAACCAGTACTACCTGAGGAGAGGAGAGTATCCCAACTTTCACCACTGGTCAGGTATCAACGACTCGGTTGGCTCCTGTCGCCACATCCACACGGTGAGCTGCTGTTGAGGGAAGAGCCAACACAACATGCGACACAGACACCAGAGACACACAAAGGGGTAAAAGTGAAGATGTTCTCACAGAGCATATATACAGTATGTATTGTTGTTGGAAAATAGCCTTTGGACTTCTGCACTTAATTAGTAGCCACTCAACAAACACAAGTTGGGATAAAAAGGCACTTTTTGTAACTATGTGGATAGTAGATAAATATTATCAAAACCTTTGTAAAAGGTAAATGTAAACTTTAAAAGATGTAAGTAGATTTGTTGTACCCTAATGTCGTACCCAACTGGGCTTATTGTGCCAACCTAGTCATGGAATAAAGGAACTGACTGATCCGGGCCAGGGTTGATTTAACACAACAGGTTTGGGTTAAAAGTGTTGCCTGTTTATGATTACGTTTTAACTCAAACAAATGAGTGACAATGCTTAAAATAAAGGCTACAAAAAAAGGGGGTTGAAAATTATAACCCCTTAAATAGATAACTAAACAAGTGGTATTTGTGTTAAAATGAAATATTTTAACTATACATCAATTATTCATACCATTTATCGTTGTAGGGCTCTACTGGGTGGGAGTCAGGGTACTTATTGGTCGGACAGGTCAGCAGTCCTTTACATGGCAGCACAGGAAAAATAATGTTATTACCACAGTTCAGAGGAGCCAAATAATCTAACATGCATGTTTTGGACAGTGGGAGGAAGCCAAAGCACCAAGAGAGAACCCACTAATACATTGAGATAATAGGAACACTGCACACGGATAGACCCTGGCTTGAGATTTAAATTCCAGGACCTTCTTGCTGCAGGGTAGTAGTGTTAATACCTGCTCCTTCATGCAGCCTTAAATAATTTTTACTTTTAGTTGAATTTTATAATATGCATGATTAGATAAAAAAATAAAGGCATCCAACGCAAATTATAAGACAATTACTGTCCGTTACAAGCAGTTACTTCCTGTGTAGAAAAAATACGTTTTGAACACATTAACTTTTTTCCCTTAAATATTTCTAAAGGGGCCACTGAAATAGGATTCACACCAGATGTCGGCAACAACCCATTTAATCCAGACATAAACATAAATCAAAAGAAATTAAGTTATTGGTATAGAATTGGGAAAACAGGCAATAAGTATAGAACCCATGAAAAAAAGAGAATGGTCAAAGAAGCGTAGAAACCATTTGAAATCTGTCTGTATTTAGAAAACATTCCTGCATGCAGCGGTGAAAGGTTTTAGATACACTTTCTCACTTTATAGGTCTCTTTATTTTCATGACTATTTACATTGTAGATTCTCACTAAAGGCAACAAAACTGTGAATCAACAAACATGGAATTATAAAGTAAACAAAAAGTTTGAAATAACTCTAAGCATCTTTATATTTTAAATTCTTCAAAATAGCCTGCCTTTGCTTTGATTACTGCTTTGCTCTCTTGGCACTCTCTGCCTGAAATGGTTTTCCAAAGAGTCTTGAAAGAACTTCCAAGAGGTTTATTGAGAAATGCAAAATGTTAATATTTTACTCATCACAGCAAAGAGTGGCTACTTTAAGAAATCTAAAATATAAAACATATTTAACGTTCTTTTACTATTTTTCATTTGCTGCATAATTCCATATGTGTTCATTCACAGTTTTGATGCCTTCAGTGAGAATCTACATACAATGTTAATGGTCAGAAACCCTTAAATGAGAAAGGGTTTCTAAAATGTTTGACGGGTAGTGTAAGTGCATATCAGTATTAACTGGTCTAATATTAACTGATGAACTATAAAAAGGTTTCTCATTACCAAAGTATTCAATAGTGATAAAATATGATTGGTAAAAGCAAAGAGGCCTTCACAAAAAGTGTAAAACACTCGAGTTGTTGCTCATATCTGATATTTAGTCAATGGTCCCACTCAAAAATCTTTCAACTCTGACATGATTAATACTTGCTTTACCCACTACATAGCACTGTATGACAAATGACTTGTTAAAAGAGTGCATGTTGAATTGAGGTAGCACTAGTTTGCGTTAACTACTTAGCAGATAAAAGGGTTATGTCATCTTTAGTGAACAAAATTGTTCTCTAGAGGGAACTAAAATTATTAACACAACTCACTTACCTTAACACTATATTACAGCACCATTTTACCATCTTACCATTGCTTATTTCATCCAGTGGAATAGGATCAGAGAAGTCTTTGTATAGTTGTACAGTTTGCAGACTATGTAGAATGCTAAGGTCTCTTCTTCAAACCAACATGAGCCACAGTTTTTGACCAGACGCTTTGTCATAACTGCCCAACCTAAGATGCAAATACAAATTTTCATTCTTTAAGTCTTCTACACAAGCCTTGAAGAAATTTAAAGTTATATCAGGACTTTTATTCCAAACAATAAAGCACATTTCTGCATCATCAGCAAAAAACAGTTTTGGAGAAAGACAACAAAAACCCAACCCACTTCTTTGCTTGATATTAGATAAAATGGTGAGATTTTCATGATTAATTTTCTGGTTTTTATTACTCAGATATTTTCAATCAAACACAATTCAATTCAATTCAAAAATACTTTATGAATCCCAATAATATGTTGTAGCTCATATTATGCAGGTTTCTTCAAAGAGCCATTGTAGATGCTGATGGCTGTGGGCAGGAAGGATCTCCTGTGGCGGTGTGTCTAACAGCAGATCTGAAGAAGCCTCTGACAGAAGATGTAATGTCTGCTAACTTTGTTCATGCTTCATCCTTAAAAATAGAACTGGCTGATGACTTCTGATTTTCCCCCTAAGTCTTCTGACTTTTAAAATAATTTTTTACCTGTGTACTTGCAAAACTGTGAACACATAATACTAAAATTAAAGACAAACAATTCCAAAGTTCCACACTGGTGAACCCTATTTGTCTCTACTAGAGATAGAAATATTATGCATGTGTCTGCACTAGTCTGGCTTTATCTTTGTAAAGTTTGAGAAGTAGTAGGACATTTATCTTCATTTGAACCAAATGTTCCTAATCTGAAAAGGCCATCCATGGAGCCAAACTAGGTGCATCTTTAAAAAGAAAGTAAGATTTCAATAGCTCTAGTTCCAGCTCCAGTGCACACAGTCCAAACGTGATACTGTAACATTACACAAGTAACAATCTGATGGTTATTAATTGTCTGGAAATTGTAACGTATCTGATAACATGATAATAATTGCTCATGTCTCTCCTATTCAATCCTAGGAGTCTGGGTCATTCAATATGCGCTTGTTTGAGCGGATCGAGTTTGGCGGCCAGATGATAGACCTGATAGATGACTGTCCCAGTGTGATGGACCGGTTCAACATTCACAATATCTTCTCTTGCAATGTCATGAATGGGAACTGGCTCTTCTACGAGCACCCACACTACCATGGCAAGATGTACCTGATCCGACCCGGAGAGTATAAACGGTTCAGTGAATGGGGCGGCAGGAGCGCCAGGGTTGGCTCCATCAGACGTATTATGGAGTATTGACCTACTGTAGAGGAGTGTAGTGAGCTTAAAATACTGAGAACACAGATTTTTGTAATATTTACATTGACTTTAACATTCATTTCCTGAAAAACCTAAAAAATATAATGCAGAACACTCTCTGTTTGAATTGACTTATAAAAAGTTTGGTGCAAAACATTTAAACAAAAACAACAAATAAACAACAACAACAGATTTGTGGACCTCATCATCATAAAAAATTATAACAAAGCAGTTCCAAAATGGAGTCTACAATGTCCTTTAAGTTGTGAACAGCACCAAGAATATTGATTGGAAATACTAAAATGCAATATTTGTTAAACATCTTGTTATGATACCAGAGATTCTTTCTAACTAACAACCTCATCAAATTGTTGGGTATCTGCCTTGCATTTCAATAGTAATAGTAGTAAGACAATATGCCTTAGCTCAATACTGAAGTATCACCTTCATAAACATCAGGTACTGTAGCACAAACAATTTGATCACTAGCTAAATTAGGTTGCCCTGGAATTTTTGTCAAGGAATTCAGCAGCACAGAGGCATTCAGCAGTGTCACAACTCTCAAACGCCTCAGGGAGCTGCAGCGACAAGCCTACAGGCTGGCAACTAGCTCTGCTGGAGCAGATCCAGGGCCCAGAGAACCGAGAACCAATGGCACACCACCTCCCAGCTGAGACCCGGCAGAGCCAGGGAGCCTAGGCGCTGCCAGGCAGCCACCAGGACTGAACCGGCATATACCTGAGGACCCAGCCCCGAACACAAAGAACAACCAACGCACCGGCAGGCAGAGGCACCAGCTACTGGCAGGGAGTGTGAGGGTGGGAATAGGCCCCAAATTTGATAGGGGGTCAAAGATGTCTCAGGAGAGGGAGCAGCCCAAGACCCAACATATCAACCCAACCCACATAGCGTTTCTTCGACGAAAGAACTGTTGTTCCTGAACCAGTTTGGTTCAGGTTCCTTTGAACTTTGGGCACTGATGGGTGTTTCCACCAGTTCTGGGAACCAAGCATAAGTCATCAACAGTGGGAGTTACACAATGCAGGGGGAAAAGTGTGGTAGTGAGACAGCAGAGCTTACTTAGCTGCGCAGTTTTCCTTCTAAAGCAAAAAGAAAGCATCCATAAACTACAGTTAATACAGTAATGCAGATGACGAACCTGTGCATGAACAATTGTATGTTCTTCATATGTTCAATATTCACAAGTGTAATGGAAACGAATAGTAATACAATGCGTGTTTAGTTTGTTTTTGCAAGCATGTAAATATTTGTAGGGTACTTTCTTCGTCTTCGCCACCGTACTTGTTTCTTCTGTTCTCTGCAGCTTTGACCCGCCCACGAGTGACATTGTGGTTCACTCAGAAAAACCAAATATTTTGCGGTGCCTGAGTTGAACCAGAGTTTCCATCCTGGAAATGCGCATTCGAAATAACGTTCGGGAACCAGAAAGGGCTTCAAACCGCGTTAGTGGAAAAGTGGCAATACACACAACACACATGCACACAAATGCCAACTTGCATTGCAAATTAAAAAACTGTGTGATAGATGCCCCAGATCGACATCAAATTAAGCAGGTTGATTGTACAGATGTAACATCAGTCTGACTGAACATCAGTTTCATCTCGCTGGTGCTCTTGTAAAGACTTTCTGTTGCACGATGACATTTTTATTAAAAAATGTCATGAACAAGATTTAAAGAACAATGATCCATTACACACCAACAGAATTCTCCCTCCCATGCAACTCCATCCCAGATCCAACATCACTCTGTGGAATATATTTGAATGACAATGGTTTATGCTGTCTTTTTTATGTAAAGTGCCATAGTTTAGCTTAGGGACAGCAGTGAATGGTAATACAGACTAATGCCAACATTACCAAAGGAAAGGTAACAGAAACAAAATGTTGAGGTTTTTTACCCCACATCTACATATTTGTGTTTCTTACATGGGAAAAAAAATATTTGTGTTTGCTTTCACAGTTCAGATTTTTTGTGGATAGATACTTCCAAGGCTGCTCTAATGAGTGCATCACTGACTACTCAGACCTTAACACATTCTTCAAAAGGTGCAACTCTATCAGGGTGGCAGGTGGCTACTATGGTCAATTAGAGCCCCAACTGCATTGGCAACCGGAACTACCTGATGAAAGGATACTAGTCTGACAATCTATGTGTGACTGGCATTAGTGGCTGTATCAGATCTTGCCATTTGATCCCTTAGGTTGATAGATGAAAATGAAATTGAGAGTTTGTTTAAAAAGCTAAATTATTATACTTACTGTGTGATTTCAAAGAACAAGGTAATAAATATTTTTTCTAGTAGCAGCATCATGGCTCCTATAGGTGGAGGCTTTATGAGCATTTTGACATATCTGGCCAAATGCATGAGCTGGTGGACAACTGTCCAAATGTCCAGGAGAAGCCCAGCATGTCTCAGCATGTCTGCAGCATGATGGATGGCCACTGGCTGCTTTACGGTCGCCCAAACTACAAAGGCATAGTGTACTACCTGAGGCCTGGAAAGTATCAAAGACACAGCAACTGGGGAGGCATCAGTCAGAAGGTCGGCTCTATTAGAAGAATCAGAGATTTTAACTGAAATCAATAAATTTTAACTGCTGAATAAAATCTTCTGCTTCATGTTTTTGCATTTTCTCATTTGCTGCTTGCTCAAACCACCTTGCAATGTCTGGAGAAAGTGACTCCAAAATCAGAGTGGGTGTTACAAAAAGAAAATGTCCACTGTTTAGCAGCCAGAGTCTAACACAGCATCTGCAATGGCTTCTGGTGTAGTTTAATCTTCATTATGTGTAGGGATACCATGCTAGACGATGCTGGTGCTACCAGTCCCAGTTTGAGCCCCTGGTGAGCTTAACAGGTGTCTGTGGTGGTAGACATTATCCATAACACTGTACAGAGAGTATAGAGGGTATAGAGAGAAACTGGACAGAGCAGGTCAGGACACTGATTCTGATTGGACCCAACCGCATAATGCAGAGCATGCCATGTAGTTATTAAAAGTAGCAGTCATAGGGAAACATTAATATTCCATCTCATCACATGACACTTTTTGAACACCTAGATGTGATGCTAATATTTAAACTTTTGTGGTCTTAAAGGACGACAGAGGACAATTGGAAAACATTTTGCAGAACAATAAATATTTGGAGACAAGCATCCATTTAGAGCTATTTTAGCCAAATATATTTGATATAAAAAAATGCCATAAAACAGTGATATATCAGTCATATAGTGAGCTCTATTAAATATACACTAAACACATATATTAAATATATGGACACAGTAATTATTTTTTCTTTAATCACGCACCATTGTCTATATTAGAGCTAATTGAGGGTTCAGTGCCAAAAGCCAAGGACACTGTTACATGGTAGGGTTTGAGATGTTAAACCCCCATTAGCTAAGTGATGGTAGTTCAGTGATAAATCTGATCATTTAATCAAGATTTACCAAGACCCCATAAGATAGAGTTTCTAGTGTAAATAATTAACTTAAGTGTTGAATTTAGAACAGAATTAATAAAACTGAATTCTATAAAGTAGAGCCTCACACATTTTGTAATGTTAAATCAATATGACACACATTTTACGCACAGCGAGGACGCTCAGGTAAGAAGCATGCAGAACAAATGGCTTCCTGCTTGGTTAAACAACATATTTGATGCAATAGGGCTGTTCCATATTGTTCTGCAGCCATTGTTCACTGGATGTGTGGATACCATACTAGTCCTTTCCTTTGTCCATGCAAGTCAAAACACCAAACCAGTTAATTATTTATCCTTTTTTTCAAATACAAATCCATATTTCTGACCCAATGTTGTCTTCCAACAAAAAGCTAAACATGTGCCAGTGGCCTTTAGTTATAACTAAGAGAGAATTTGAATAACAATGCTTTGTTTGTGAAGAGGTGGTATAAAAAGCCCTGAAAACATGGGGAATCTCTCCAACGGAGACCATGGGCAAGGTAAGTACTGTTTGTTCACTCTGCTCACAACAAATATAAATTGTAGGGTAGTGTAGTGTTTTCTCAGTTTGTTTGGATTTAAGACTGAAACAAATCAAAGTTTGACTTCAGTTCTTGATGCTCCAAAATCTACCTCATTCAGATTGTTTTTTACGAGGACAAGAACTTCCAAGGTCGAAGCTATGAGTGCAGCAATGACTGCACGGACCTTCACTTGTACTTCAGCCGGTGCAACTCCATCCGGGTGGAGAGTGGTTGCTTCATGATCTATGAGCGACCCAACTACATGGGCCACCAGTACTTCATGAGGAGGGGAGAGTACCCTGACTATCAGAGATGGATGGGTTTCAGTAGCAGCATTCGCTCATGCCGGATGATTCCAGCGGTGAGACACCATCCTAACACATATGCGTAGATCACCACATCCCTAAATACTTTTTTTGGTTACATTTAGACAGATCTTTGATAGATCAATTTCTTATTGAATTTCTGATCATTTGTTGTCTTGCTGTGCCCCACAGTATCGAGGCTCCTACAGAATGCGCCTCTATGAGAAGCCTGACTTCACCGGTCACATGATGGAGTTCATGGATGACTGTCCTTGTGTGTCTGATCGTTTTCATCACCGCCATGTCTACTCGTGCAATGTTATGAACGGCTACTGGATCTTCTACGAGTACCCTAACTACCGAGGCAGACAGTACTTCCTGAAACCCGGGGAATACAGGAGGTACCGAGACTGGTGTGCCACCTGCGCCATCGTCGGATCCTTCAGGAAGGTCACCGATTTTTAGCCATCAAGAAAAGCCTTGCTGTAAATATCAAACACTTTGTTTATTAAAGAGATTGAATTTGTAACCAACTTTGTGAAAGCGTTTTCACTGATTTATAATGAAAGAATTTCAGTTGCTTGTATATGTTGTTCTTGTGGAAATGGTGCAAATAAGAGACAACGGTTTTTTGTGGCACCATCAATGCTGATATTATTTTAGTTGGTATACTTTATGCTTTGAAGTACAGGCAAGCAAAAATGTATATTGTACAATTTAAACTGTACAACAGGGACAACTGTACATCTTTCATAATTTTCCTGCACATATAATGACGTTTCCATCATAATTTACCTGATCAAAGCCAATAATAAACTAAATTTATTTAAAATTAAAATATTAAACTATTTAAACTATTAAACTATTTAACTACAAGTCGAACAGATACCAAACCATACAATACATTCAGTGCAAAACGTCCTAAAAATGCACAAACTAAGTTACCACATTGTAAACACACATTATCAGGACAAAGATAACTTAGATGGTCAACTTGTGAAAGGCAGAGGAGGATGAAAGAGGTGCTTGTTTGGCAGCCATCATTGTAGAACTGCTTCATAAAACCACCTTATAGGGTTCTGCTGGAGCAAGTAACGGCTTACTTATAGAGGAGGAATCTGAATCTGAAGATGGAATTCCTCGATATCCCAAAGTTTCTGCAAAAGAAAAGGTCCATTCCATATTCTTCAAAACGTTCATTTTGTCATTCGAGAGCAGTGTTGATTATAATCCTCCAGTTAGATGTTGCTCAATTCAGGTACGATAAATATCATAAAAAGTATTTATATTACTTTTCCAGAAGACAAATCTCAGGCTTTTGTCTGGATCTCTTTATGGTTTTGTGCATGATAAATTCTTCCATGATTTATTTAACTAGACTTTGACACTAAATGTCCAGACCACTGACTATGATCCATGTGGGGTGTTTATTTTACAGGACAGAGGGGCCTGCAGACCTGTTTCTTTTTATTCTCTACAAAATAAAAATAAAATATTTACCATGTATTTATATAAATCCTGGGACAAGTTAAGTTTAAAAATATGCGGTAGCATGCATATACATTTTATTTTCTACTAAAACATAAAATTAACAAATGACACAATTTGTTTTTTTTAGATAGAAAGTTAAACATTCTTTACATAACATGGAACATCACTCTTTTAAATAGGGAAAACCATACTTTAATGTTAAGGAGATGGAAAATTTTATTCCCAAGGTTGTATGAGTTATTCTTTAAGGTTCTACGTCGGGTTTTTCTGAGATTTGAGCTGATGTCACGTTCTGTCTAACACTGATGATCTGACCATACTGTACATGGAGAACCTTCTCACTGCAAATGGCATACAGACAAAGCTTATGCTTAAAATAAACAATGTGGATGACTGCTGCCAGAAATGTATGGATGGAGAACTATTGTTACACATTTATAGGCCTCGTTCAGCAAAAGTCATACTGCTAATTCATCAGGTTTGCACATTTGAATAACAACACATCATGGCCCCTCGGACTTTGTATAAAAAGGCCCAGAAATCATTGAGTTAGCAGATCAAATTGAAACATCCACTGGGAACAATCCAAGCTTCCATCATGGGCAAGGTAAAAAATTCAATGCAACTGATGAAAAAATCTAAAGTTTTTTTTTTTTTTTTGATAATTGCAAGGTTTTTGTTTTTATTATAATCTTTCTCTTGCATTCTTTCAGATCATCTTCTATGAGGAGAGGAACTTCCAGGGTCGCTCCTATGAGTGCATGAGCGACTGTTCTGACATCACCTCCTACCTGGGCAGGTGCCAGTCTTGCAGGGTGGAGAGTGGCTGCTTCATGATCTATGAACGTCCCAACTATATGGGCATGCAGTTCTTCCTGAGGAGGGGAGAATACCATGACATGCAGCGCATGATGAGCATGGGCATGATGTTCGACTCCATCAGATCCTGCAGAATGATCCCCCAGGTAAGCATACTGTGATTCATTCAGAGTTCGAAGGTATTTAGTAACAGCCGTTATTACTCTTGTACTCTTGTAATTACAGCACAGAGGCCAGTTCAGGATGAAGATCTATGAGAGGGAGAACTTCAGCGGTCAGATGTATGAGCTGATGGATGACTGTGACTCGATCATGGACCGCTACCGCATGTCTGACTGCATGTCCTGCCACGTGATGGACGGTCACTGGCTGATGTACGAGCAGCCCCACTACAGAGGCAGGATGATGTACCTGAGGCCTGGAGAGTACAGGAACTTCATGAACATGGGCATGAGCAGCATGAGATTCATGAGCATGAGACGTATCACTGATATGTGTTAGACTTCTGTTGCCACATGAACAAATAAAGATAATATGTAATTCACAGCCACTCTTTAAGTGCTGTTTCTCTATGGTTTAACTAGCTGCTGTAACTAAAATAAATTCTAAAATATTTTAAATTTTAGAATAAAATGAATGAATAAAATATATATACCAATCGGAAGCCCAAAAATTCAACATTTCCACAAAAGAATATTGGTTCGTTTGTCCGTTTTCCCAGTTGAATACTTTGACCAGTTTGGCCATTTTTGTATTTTGATAACAATTAACTAGCACCACAGAAACAAGACCAAAACGGTAAAAACAACGCAAAACTGTTAATGTAATCATACTATTCAAAACATACAGCATGGTTCTGTCCTCAAGAAGCTAAAAGCAACACAGAGCACTAAACATAAGCAGAAGGCACGATGCTACTGCTATCAACAATGGCCAGGATGTCATATCAAAATAATAAATTAATGTCTAAAATAAAGTTTGTTGTCATTTTAGCGTTATTTTCAGCTTACCGCTTTGCTGTGTCTGTCGTTTCCATAGACAGCAGGAACTGACCTCTGAATCACATGAAGTCTTTCAGCAAATCCTTCTTGATACTGGCGGACGTTGATCAAGGAACTCGTCCTTGAAGTGGAGAAATAGGAATTTCCTCACTGATGTGGGGACATTTCCATGAAAAATAAAATGTAAGCAGACACTTAGAAGAGGTTCTGATGCCGGGGGAAGGTGTAATGAATTGTGTGGGTTAATGCAGTCAACAACCAAACCGAACTTATACTCTTTCAGCATAGGCATACTTGAGCCTGGACTAAAAAATTGCAGCGAGAAATAAAAATGACAGATAGGCAAAATTGATCAGCCAGAAGTCCATGACCTTATTTATCTGTTCCACATCAAATACAGTGAGGTAACAATTTTAAAAAATGCAACAGGTGATAGAGAAAAACTGAACGGAATGAAAAATATGACCCAAACAAAATTATATCTCCACAACATTTGGAGAGACTAAATAAAACTTTTCTGCACTTCTACAGAGTATAAGTACACAACAAAATATATTTAAAGTGGATTTTCATGGTATGTCCCCTTTAAGTTTGTTTTGAAACAGATACTATCTTTGAAACTAAACTTTTACTTTGACACTCCATTGTGACAATTCACAAAACTGTTCAATACAAAAAAGAAAAGCCTTTTTTTACATCACCCACCTCTAGAACCAATTGAAAATGGCCCCAGCTAAATAAAAACAACCAACTTTACCACTTAAAAAAAAGTTACTTCCCAGGCCCAATACCTCTGCTGGACCAGAGGTCAAAAGCTGGAGCTCATCTTTTGGAGATCAACTACTAATTAAAATGAGTTAGGATCATATTAAAAACGTCTGAGTCAGATTAGCTTTAAATCTGCTTAAATACAGTGAGGAGAAAACAGAGTTTTAAACACACATAAGGACTTGCAGACAGACTAAAGGGCAGAACATAGTCTCACGTACCGTGAGCAGCGTGGTCTCTGCGTGCATTGTTCGCAGCTTTATGGTTTGGGGTACCACTTTCCTGTACTTCTGGTGACAAATTCCTATATTTCCCACACTTTCTTCCAAGGCATTATCGGAAGGGGAGGCAGAACTAATTTGCCGCTCGCCAGATGAAGAAATGTAAGTACTTATTGTTGTGTCTTTATGTTTCGGTTTCATTTGTACGAAGTGCCAGGTACAGCTAATTTGCATAAAAGTGACAGAGCCCTAAAACAGCTCATTCTGAAAGGAGCTCAAAAAAGGGGTAATTGAGGAGGTGAAATCTCATTATCTCATGTAATTAACATGTTGTGTATAGACCATAGATCTATCCCAAATGTTTAAAAGGAAGTATAATAGGTCAACTTTAAGAAGATGAATTTGTACTGGAATATCAGAAGCTCAATGCCTCTTGCCTTACCACTGTTTTAATTTTGTAGTAATGTGAACACTAGTCAGGGATCATAATCACTGTTATCAGCTCTTGTTTGAAACTCTTAATAAAAACTGTTTACAAATAAATTGGAGTTCAGCTTTTTTTTTACACCCAGAAAAAAAAAGCAATGCCTGCAAATTATTCAGGTGCACAACTACTAGGAAATCTCACCATCAACATACAACATAGACAGGCAATACAATAAACAGACAATACAATACACATCCAAAATAATCATCATCAGCAAAACAAATAAGATGTCTGTATCGAACAGTATATAAAACAAGATTGATCCTCACCATCAACAAAGACAAATTTCGTAAAAATAACAACAGTAAGAAAGTGTTAAATAGTAAACTTATTATATCAAATATGTTTAAAAGGACAAGAAATAGGATATAAATCTCAAGGGTGAAACTAGTGCTATAAATTTAGGTCGAGTGAATGACAGGACAGAAAATCTCTGACTTAATGCTTCATGCTCTTCTATGGTTTTCTCTTTCACAGAGATGATTATGGTGGTCGTACAACAGTTTTTGTTTACATTGGGTGTAATGCAGGAGGAAGACAGGGATAAAGAGAAGAAAATCTGGAAAGCTCATTATAGCCATAAGTCTGGGACTAAACCTGCCGAAAGAGAAATGTACTCCACAGTAGACCGAGTTAGATTAGCAAAATATTTCTAATAAGCACCCACAGCAGGTGTCATGGCCTGCGCTAAGGATTGCCAAGCCATCGCTGATGTTTAATCCTGCAGCAGGATTAAACATTATGCTGCACGCACTTCTGGATCTCCTCTGTTTGCTAGTGCTCACCAGATATATACGAAACGTCTGAGGGCAAAATTATGGTGGAAGACACATTTTTACACTTCCTCTTTGTGAAACTAAAAACTCTGAGTCAGGATGAGATTTTCCTGTTGGCTGACAACACGTTTGATTCTGACTGGATAGAGACATCGAAGAAAATTCTGTATGAGCTTTGCACTTCTACACAACGCAACATCTCTCACAAAGTACCACAAAAAGATGTCAATAATGTGAAGGCCTGTCTTGAAGCGCTAATGAGTGCGGGGGGCAATGTTCCTAGATTTGTGTCTCGTTACTTGGATGAACTGCCACCAATAACCTTTACTAACACAGATGTTTGTGGCCTGCTTCACAAAATGGAACTGATCAGGGATGTTCTGACTCGTCAGCTCGAGCGAGGGAGCAGGGCACAGTAGTCTCAAAAGACTTGAACACCGCGATGGGGGATTTCAAAGCCCTGGTCATGGAACACCGCTCTCAGGGAGCAGAGGGCGAATCTCTCTTGGCCGTGAAGGCAGATACACCTGTGATGTTCCCCGGAGCCATTACCCATTGAGGACTATAGCCTCTGCACGTGGTTGCATGCTTAACCCCTACACCACCAGCGCTGTGCCCAATTGGTGTGTTTTTGCCTCAAAATTTTCACCTGACTTACAAGCATAAACACTATGTACTTATCTTAAAATCAAACTTTGGCAGGACGTAACATATCACAGAATCACTACGATAAATACCAAATATGCTTCATTTAAAGTTTCGGCAGAATGCAGTGATGTAGCTACTGCGTACAATCCAGAGCCTTGGTCTGAGGGAACTAATGTGAGGTGTTATTTTGAGCCACATAAAACTGTCATCGGCCCAAATGCTGCTCTTTCCTCTATGGAGATATGTGCACCTGCTGGTGGTGTGAGCATAAATTAATAAGACTGCTATGGATATTAAAGTTATGTCCTACAACTGTCATGGCCTGCGCTTAGGCCAGAGCGCAAACGATAAAGCTCGCCTTTGTGTTGTCGGTCAGTTGTTGCAGCACTGTGACATCTTATGCTTACAAGAAACTTTTTTGCTAAACAGGATCTAAAAGCTCTAAACTCCGTTAATGAGTTCCCTTGGTGCTGGAGAGTCAACTACTGACCTCAGTATGGAAATCAAAAAAGGAAGGACACCAGGAGGTGTGGCTATATTGTGGAAAAAGAGTTCGGACTTTGTGATAAATGTTGTTAGGGTTGGTGTGGACTGGAGTATTACAGTACATGTTGCCCAACATAACAAAGAATTTGTTCTTTTAAATATGTATGCCTCATTTGAATGCCATTAGAATAATGAAGAATATCTAAATAAGCTTGCTTTTATCAGCTCCTATATAAAGAATGACAAATTCAATAGTGTCGATGTAATTGGTGAAATGCAGATATCTCTGATACAAATTCCGCCTTTGCTAAGCATTTGAATCATTTTTGTACAGATATTAATTTATTGTTGTCTAGAAAAGAGCTTTTGCCAGCAGAAAGCTACACATATATTAGCGAAGCCTGGCATACCACGTCCTGGTTGGAACATTGCATAACTACAGCTAATGCTCTTTGTTGATCACATCCCCTTGTAGATAACAATTAGATTTTATCGTATACCTGCAACTATTAATGTGTGTAATAATCCCTATCAGAAATACTTCTCTCTCAGTAGAAGAACTAGCCAATTATTATGCTCATACTGATCTATTGTTACTTAACCTACCAAAAGAGGCAGTTATATGCAGACAGTAACTGCTCTAACATTGAGCACAGAACAGATACATGCTCTATGTATTGTGAAATAATTGAAGTGTAAGTCTAAGCTGGCTTACCCTACAATAAAATAAATAACAAGGGCAGAACTAGGCCTGGTTGGAACACATATGTTTCCCAATATTGTGCTGAAGCCCGTGAAGCTACTACTTCCTGGGATCTAGCGGGTGTAGTGGATTTTCTTATCAAAGTGGGAGAGAAATTAACTCCTTAAACAAGAGAAAGACCGGACTTTATCTTATAAAGGTTTTATTCAAAGGCTTGTCAGCATTTGAATGACTCTGTCACCGAACAAGTCAGTTAAGCAGAGCAATGAACAGAAATCACACACAAGTATTTATACCAAAAATGAGGGTGTTATCTCCACTTCAAAGAGTTTGTGTTTTATGGCCCTAGACCCTCCCCGGGTCAGAGGTAACAAGGTTATTTATGAGAGCACCCATCTGCTCTTCCTTGGGACATAACCCTTCAGGGAGTGTTTAACCACACTGTAAGATCGAATAGTAATAGTTTGATAAAGGAAATAAGTTGCAACTACTCAAAAACTTGTTATAAGTTCATACACCTTTATTTTTTTGGGTAGTTTGAACAAATTTCTTGTTTCAAGTTATCAGTACTCAAATATATTGATTAGTTTCAGACATAGCCCTCAAATCATTTGAGTTGTCCCTGACGTCACGTACGTGCCTACGTACGTCGGCCACCTGCTTCTTCATGAGGTGCTGGAAATCTACGACATCTTGGAATTCTCACTTAGAGTGCAAATACCCGCTTGTTACTTTGGACTAAACTTATTAAACGTTCATATCCAGCAGAAATCCATTCATATTGGTTACAGGAGGTGTTTTTGCTGCTTTGCCTTTGACGCTGGATAGAAGACGTTACGCTGTGGAAAGTTACAGACTTTTGAATTACAGAAGCTAATGGTCTGCACTTTGCTAACTACATTTACCGTCATTGCAGCAATTTTGTCTTTGGGAGCGCCTTTGTGGTAAGTTCTATTTTTTCTGAAAACCATATTTCTCCGTTGTTGAACGAATTGTCATCGTCATAAATGTACATTTAAGAATTGTGATACTAGTCATTTTTTTGCATCGTGTATGAATAGGTTTGAGTCTAGTGTATGGTCTTGGTGTCTTAAAACCAAGAGTCATCTCCATGTGCGCATTACAGCAACGCCCTGCTCATAAGTTTCCAACCTTTTACTGTTTTAAAATGGGTTTTCTAAAGCAGTTTCTGGAGTGCTAAACTCCCTCGCAGATTATAACCTGCCTTGCGGATTCAGTGTTTAGTCAAATCGTGCACTGCTGCGCTTTTTCACACCAACTTTTATGGATATTGTCTTTGAAACCCATGTTCCTTCTCTGAAATTATACATATGAAAACTGGGGCAGCATAATTGTATGCACAGAACAACATATTAAATGTATTAATTCCATAATTGATATCCTAAACTATCAAACTGTTCATTTTGCCCAGTCTATTATAGGTTAACTGTGTTAAGAGTGAATCCATAAATACATTTATCAAATAGTTTTTTTCCTCTTTTATTCTGAACTTCAGTGTACATTAGTTTTCTTTATCCCTGTTTTAGTTTTTTAATTTGTGACTTTTTGTCCATTTAGTGTATCTATTTGATGCTACTAGCAAAGTTTAAAAAGTGGTGTTTGAGTGATAATTGTTTTGGCCAAAAGTGTCATTGATGCTTCCAAGTGCTGCAAAATAACGCATAACTACCGGTACTCCTTTTTCTGTTTTCAGGCTGAAGCTGAAACACATTGCTGATGTACCAAGATTCCATTTTGGTAGTGTAAAGAATCACACCCTGATTACAAAGCTGATGCATACTACCTTTGCCCTGCGATGCAAAGAGATCATCAGCAATGACCTACCAGTAGCAGAGATCCTGGATCGCTGGCCTGCTCTGAAAATGGAATCCCAGGTAAGAAAGTTTCCTGAAATAATGTTTATGACAAAATGTATATTGTATTGGTTTATGTTAAGTGGTCTGTCTGAATTAATACAAATTATGTTTTGGTAGTGTAATGATTTGTATGTATTTTGCAAATATTTATAGACTAATTGAAACTTGTAAATGTATCCTTTGTGTTCAGATCTGTGCAGAGTTCCACAGGATTACAAACCTCAACCTAAAGAACCACTTCTTTGCTGTGTTGGACCAACATGTCCCCAGGCTCCAGAGCTTATTTAGAAAGAAAGCTGCTCGCACAGGGAAAGTGTCTGATGTTCTGTCTCAGCTCTTCAGAACCTATGATCTCCAGGTTAGTGTTTTTTCTTTTTGTTTTGGGCTTTATGAAGTTGTACCTTTTTTTTTTTTTTTTTTGTATACCATTCTTGACTAGGTAAACTAATGAATGGAAAAAAATGTTCTCATGATGCAGGAACAAGTTAATATCCATGTTTGACGTGCTGTTGTGCTTCACGGCCTTCCTTACTATTTGCACGAAGACACCTCCACCTTCATCAAAACCTGGGATGTAAGATTTGGACAAAGAAGTAAATACATTGTATTAACCTTGTTCATATTTCCCAGGACATAACACTTTGAAAGTTTGAGAGAAAGTATCTCCATCCTTTGGGTCTGTCTACAACATTGTTCATGTAGCGTCATGGAAACGGCAATTATTTTCTAGCCCAACCATAGATTTACTGTATAGTTTACTTTGCTTAAAATTAGACTTTCCATTGATTTCATTAGTTATTGCTATGAAAATGTATGACTTTGCTGAATCTTTGTTATGTTTTGGCTTGTTTGTAGTTGAAACGATTAATTTCTGAGCTAAACGTAAGCTAGAAATGTAATTTGTATAGATCAGACTAAGAAGAATAGGATTGTTCTAACATGTAATAACTTTTTTTCAGTAGATGATGCACTCCGATGAACCAGATATTAGGGAAGTGCCACTTGGACTCCTCCTAATCAGAGCCAGTTCCACCGACGCAACATTCTTCTGTCCCAAGAAAGTCGCAGTTTTGATTGAGGGTAACATTATCATTGATTTCACCACCCTGGCTGATGCATTTGTAGTATTATTTGCACTGACTTATACCCTGCATCTAAACTACCAAAAATGTTTGGCCAACACATTTGACTTCATTCAGAAAGTCTTGATGGGAAGTTGAGGCCCAAAGTGCTGAGTCTTAAAAATGATCTGTTGGCAGCAGAATAATATTAAGGGTTCCTACACAGCCCTGAAGTGCCAGTTAGAGCAAGTATTTCAGCTGACCCTTTTTCAGTCTGGATAAGTCTGGATAAAAAAAAAAAAAGATGGAATAGAGGAAATGTTATTTGCAGACTCTACGTTTTATTTCATTACCTAACTGACATAAGGCACTAAGAAGTTTTATAAAATGGTTTTATGTATTTCTAAAGTTTCTAAATAAGTAGTTTTCTGTGTAAAATTTTATTGCACTGTTGGTGACACTCTAGATATTAAAAAGGTTCCCTATACTATTTCAGTGTATTAGCGTCACTGTAATTTAATTCAGTTTTCCCATCTGATGATGCAGGATTTTAAGTATTTTTATTTTCTTTTTTAATCTATTGATACTGTTAAATACTGTTAAAAATATTGTGAAAATTCTTTATTGCTAACATTGTAATCCTTTGCTTAGTGAATGTTTCATAAAATTTTTTCTTCTAACATCAGATGGATTTCTTTGGGCTCTCCAGATTTTTCTTTTTTTTTTTTTTAAATGGAAGGGAATTTCATTTGTCATGTATTATTGTTGCCCATCAGTATTTGTCAATTCTAAGCGAGGATTTCAGCCCTTTCCCCCATTGCATTAGTGTTTTTGATTGTATGGAACAATGTAAATGTTAAGACATTTAAAGTTACTCAATAAATTTGTAACTTACATTTATATTGTCTGTCTTATGTTTTTACAATGTGTAATTGCTTTTTTATAGCACATTTTTCTTCTTGAATCCAAATTAAAACACAGATAATTTTTCAAAATGGAGTCCCATAAACTTAAAATGGTTAACATTTGAAAACTAAATATTATTTCCTAAACGTAGTTAGAAAATGCAATTATTTGATGCTTGATTCATATATGTACTTGAAACTCAAAATAATGAGTAAAGAATACAAAATCAAAAACGTATATTTAACATGAAAACATTTATCAGTGTAACCTAAAAATATTTATCCAGACCTACTACATATGGTGTGTTCATTTAACTTTTATTTTTGAGTCTTAGTTACTTTAAATATTTGATGTAATCAGTTTCACCAAAGGTTTTTAGTTCAATTAACTTATTGGGTTTTACAGTGCATTAAACCTCTGATAATGGATTTAGAGTCCATCTGCTCTTAAGTACTAAAACACAGAGGTCAGAGGAGACAGGTAAACTAAAGGTTTTCCATGACACTCCTTTCTTCTAATTACAAGATAATCACATAACTAAAAGAAAATTCTACAAAACCATCACCCAAGATTATAATCAAAGTAAAACCAAAAAAAAAAAAAACATTCAACAAATACATGTGTTTTTTCCATGGCCTTTCTCTTAGATCTAGTCAGTCAGTCAGTCATTTTCTACCGCTTATTCCATAGTGGGTCGCGGGGAAGCTGGTGCCTATCTCCAGCAATCTATGGGCGAGAGGCAGGGTACACCCTGGACAGGTTGCCAGTCCATCACAGGGCAACACACAAACAACCACGCACACACTCATTCATTCACCTAAGGGCAATTTAAAGTTACCAATTAACTTAACAGGCATGTCTTTGGACTGTGGGAGGAAACCGGAGTACCCGGTGAGAACCCACGCATGCACGGGGAGAACATGCAAACTCCATGCAGAAAGACCCCAGGCTGGGAATTGAACCCAGGCCCTTCTTGCTGCAAGGCAACAGTGCTACCAACTGCGCCACCGTGCAGCCCATTCTCTTAGATCTAATTCCCTCAAATTACTAGCAAAACAAACTTAAATAATAAGGATATCCACACTTTAAAAAATAAGTCTCCAAATCTCTATTTAGACCACCAGAATGCTGAACATCAGCATTAACTCCCCAAACTGTTTAGAGTTATTACATCATTATAGCATCTTAAGCAATATAAAATCCATCGTTATCCATACCATCTGTTATCTCAAATGCAGAATCACCATAGTCATTACAAACAGAAATTAAGTCTACATCCTTATCAACTTTTAACATGGAAACATTTATCAGTTTCATTACCATTCCTTTAACCATTGGAATAATGCAACATGAAAGAAACATCAAAATCAAAAAGAAAAGTAATAGAATTACTCCAATCTTTATTAACCAAGATGTCCAACCACCAATAATAAACCAGGACCAAGGATTCCAAGAGGAGCTCATATTTTCTTTTTGTTGGGTCATCAGCAAATCCTCAAATTTATCATGGAAACTTGTCATGTTGTTAGACACATCAGGAATAACAGTGCAACACTGTTCTCCAATTAAATGACAAACACCACCCGTCTCAGCTAACAGGTAATCCAAAGCCATTCTATTTTGTAAACTCATCGTTCTAAGAGCTTGCTGCTCCTTGGTCAGAACAGTAAAACCTTCCTCAGTTAAAGCAGTAAGATTTTCTAACTCAACTGACAACTCATTAATCCTATGAGCTGCGTTAGCAGCACCATAACTCGGAATAAATGTACCCAAAATCCCTTTCCAATATGGAATCCTAGCTCTCTTTTGCCGTTTGAGCATTGTCTTCCTCTCTAATAATGGGCTGATTGAATTATAAGTTGTGACTGTAGGTAGTAAGTGAGCTAGATAACATACTCCAGACCAATTAGCAGGCAGTTACAGATATGATCTATTTCCACACATCCAAACCATGTTCTTAGGACACGAGTACCCATCTCGACTAGGAAAAGTAACAAGGACCCTGGTTAATTTACCTGCCTGGCCATATAATTTACATCCACTTGGCAAGACTGTAAGATTAAGAGTTAACGCAAAAGGCTCTGGAGCCAAAGATCCTGAAATGGTATAAGGATCAGTTCTAAGAGGACCAGATGTATTTATGTGGGTTAAGGCACATGAAACAGGTATAATAGTTTTGCAACCCTCTGTCATTCCAAGGAAATAAGGTGTGTTTTCCTCCTGAGCAATACAAATATCTGGATCTTTAATCGGATTTCTATTACCCCAAAATCTATAAAGAGTTCCTGTATTAGCACATGTTGAATTAGTCTCACTAGAAAATCTACTAACATTTCTGCTTTCCTTTACAGTATAATTCCTCACCCAAGGAAAAATGACCTCCACCAATTGGTTATCTGGAAAGAAAGTAGCTAGGGTATAAGCAGTATCAATAGGAACAGGTACCAGAAATGGTTGATCATTAATAGCATGTGGAATCAAAGAACAAACATAGCAACTATCATTTCTTACACAGTTTGATGCATCAATTTCCACCAGACATTATCAGTATGATCATGGTAGTCAGAAAAGTGATGAATATCTCTTCGAATCAGCTGATGAGTATTATTGGCGTAATTACTCAGATTAGCCACACATTGTCTTTGCTGTACCTTTTCCCAAATGAACACAAGAGTAATAAAAATACTTGCAATACCAATCATCAGCATCAGAACAGACCATCTTGCATATAGCTGCATCGTGACCTTGAAGTAGAATGTCCTTTCTTCTGATACTGAAAGCAAACAGTTTTTTTCCAAAGAAAATAAATCAAAACAAAACTTAAAAATCCTGCTGCCTCTCCTGAGTGGCTTCTGCGCTTCAAGCTGCCCTGTTACCAAGCTGGTACAGGTGGGCGGTCGTTGGAAGCTCCTCTAGATAGGAGGTTCAGAACCAGGATGCTGCTCAGGTGGTGTTCCAGTGAACACCTTGCAGTGCGTAAAATGGACCCAGGTGTCACGTCCCTGGACCTTCACGGCAGTGTGAGTCACCAGCAGAATTTGAAACGGACCTCTCCACCGTTTGTCTCTCCAGTGACGTCTCCTGGTATCTCTAATCAGCACCCACTGTCCTGGCTGGAACTGGTGCAGGGTTCTGTCAGCTACTGGGGGTAAGGCAGCTTTCACTGTCTGATGGGAGAGAGAGAACGTGACAGAACCTTATAATATTCCAACATGGAATGTTCAAAATGAGCAGTTGTTAGTGTGCTTAGATTAGTACTCAGTCATCCCCCTGTATTTGCAGGTCTCCCAAAAAGGATTTCAAAAGGACTCAAATTAGCTCTGGATCTATTTCTCATCAGCATATACATAAGAACCAAAGGGAGAGCTTTTGGCCAGGACAACCCTGTTTCTTCACAGCATTTAGCCAACTTATTCTTTATTGTTCCATTTTCTCGTTCTACTGCTCCACCTGATTGTGGGTGGTAAGCACAATGTGTCTTCAAGTGAAAACCTAGAAGCGTACTAATTTCCTGCAAAGCTTTGTTAACAAAATGTGTCCCGCTATCACTGGAAATCAACTTTGGGACCCCCCAATGGGGAAGAATCTCTGTCAACAAAGACTTTGCAACAGCACTGCTGTCTGCGTGTTTTGTTGGAAATGCTTCAACATATTTAGAAAACATGTCCACGACCACCAAACAATATTTCTTCCCTTCAGCAGGTGTCAACTCAATGAAATCCATCATCAAAAGCTGAAATGGGAACTGTGGAGGCGGATGTGCTGCTTGTGATTGTGCAGGAACCCTGGAGGGGTTGTGAGAAGCACGGATCAAACATCTTTTACAATAATTTTCAGCCACCACTGAAAACCCATTTGTATACCAATATTTCTTAACCATTTCCAGCATTCCCCCTTTGGACACATGATCCAATCCGTGCGTCCATTTAGCAAACCAGGGAAAAAAATGTTTAGGCAGGCATGGTCTACCATCAGAGAAATGCCAGCCAGAACTGCTGTTAAAGATACAGCCAGCTGTTTGCCATTTTTCTTTTTCCTGTGGAGTAGCAAAAGTTTGCATTTAAGGAACAGTGACCGCATGCTGATCAGTCAGAGAAAGAAAAGTTTAATCTGAGGGGAAAGGCCTTTGCTGCTGAATCCGCTGCTGCATTACACCTAGAAACAGAATCAGGCTGTCCTGTGTGCGCAGCACACTTAACTACAGCCAAACGTGCGGGTAACAAAATAGCATCCAAAAGATCAGACACTTGTCTAGCTTTCAAAATAGGTATTCCATCTGATTTCAAAAAGGAGTGATGTTTCCACAAGGCCCCAAAATCATGCACTACTCCAAAAGAATATGTTGAGTCTGTGTATATAGTCACAGTCTTTCCTTCTGCCAACTTGCAAGCCTCAGTTAGAGCAATTAATTCAGCTGTTTGAGCAGAGTAGTGTGCCGGCAAAGGACCTGAGCGCAAAACAACTGAGTCAGAGCACACTGCAAACCCTACTTGATTCAGACCCACAACAGAATGGGAGGAAGACCCATCTACATACAAAACAAGATCAGGGTTAGACAAAGGGGTGTCTTGCAAGTCAGGACGAGGGGTACAAACAACATTCAAGACAGCTGCGCAGTCATGACTCTCACCATCCTCCTCAGTAGGCAGAAGTGTGGCTGGGTTTAAAGTGTTACAACGTTTAATTGTAATGTTAGACATGTCCAATAACATTGAGGAATACCTAAGCCACCTTGATGCTGATAGATGAGACGTCTTTTGTTCCAGGAGGATGATGGAAACAGAATGTGGAACAAAAACTGTCAATGGATTATATCGAACAATGTCACGTGATGCTAACACTGCTTTCTCAGCTACAGCAATAGCTCGCAAACAACCAGGCAGCCCAGCTGCAACTGGATCAAGCTTACTGGAATAATAAGCCACAGGTCGCAATTTATCACCATGGGATTGCAACAACACAGATGACATGAAACCAGATTTTTCATCCACCATTTGAATAAATGGCTTGTCAGAGTTTGGTAAAGCCAATGCAGGTGCAGAAGACAGGGCTGTTTTTAAATCAATGACAGCCAGTTCTGCCTCATCTGTCCATTTAATTTTGTCTGCACCTGCCAAGCTCTGCCCATATATTAAACTATCCAAAGACGCTTCCAGCTCAGAGTAATACAGAATGTGAGCTCTGCAATAGCCTGTCATACCCAAAAATGACATCATTGTTTCTTTGTGACAGGTTTTGGGATTTTCAGAACTGCTTCAATGTGCTGAGGGGACAGTTTTCTGCTTTTATGTGAGAGAACATGACCAAGAAATGTCACTTCTTGCTGCACAAACTGCATTTTAGAATTTGAAACTTTGTGACCCTTTTTATAAAGATGTTGAAGCAGTTTTAAGGTTTCTTTCCTACATTGATCCGCTGAACCTGCTGACAATAATAAATCATCAACATACTGTGTAAGGACAGTTCCGGGAGACAGAGTCAAATCAGCCAAAGAATCCTTCAGAGCTGTGTTAAAAATAGTTGGACTCTCAGTGTAGCCCTGACAAAGACGAGTAAAACAATATGGCTTCCCATCAAACTCAAAAGCAAGCCAATACTGACTGTCCTTGTTTACAGGGACAGAAAAAAATGCATTTGCCAGGTGTATCACTGAAAAATATTTAGCTTCTGGCGGAATTTGTGACAGAATCATAGAAGGGTTTAGAACTGATGGTGCGCGGGCCACAATAGACCGGTTGACAGCCTGAAGGTCCATGACAAATCTCCATTCGTCAGGCTCTCCAGGGGGCCTAATTTTTTTTTTACAGGGAACAACGATGTTTTCACAGGTGAATTTGGACAGGGTACTGTGATGGAAATTCTTGCAGTAAGTGTTCCAAAGTGTATGACCTTTTTTATCTCACTCCTCAGAACATCTGTGTTAGAGGAAGAAGCTGTAAAAGCCATTATCAGAAGTTTAATGGTTAAGACCCATCTTTTAGGGTGATGTCAGGAAGGGCAGTTAGGTCTGTTCCTAGATAACCTTGTCACCTTTGAACCCGAGAAGGGTCTGGGGTCATAAAACACAGACTCTTTGAAGTTGAGATAACACTGTCATGTTCTGGTATAAATACTTTGTGTAAATGTTGATCAGGGCTCTGTTTCAACTGACTTGCTCAGTGACAGAGTCATTCAAACGCTGAATGCCTTTGAATAAAACTTATAAAGACAAAGTCCGGATTTTCTCTTGTTATGAGTCAACTTCTACCCACTTTGATAAGAAAATTCCACAACAATTTTAGCATCACGAACAGGATCTAACGTGCCAGAGGAAACCGCAGGAGGGGGACACGGACGCGTGGCCAGCCTGGAGACGTTGTCCTCAGTCCACCTCCATATTACGGGACGGGAGTCCGGGTGCCCGCCTGCGGCTTCTGGCCGAATGGATCCGAACTATTTGTCTACAAATATATCTGGGTGAGAAGTTGCTCTGTATGATATAATGTATATTATTTTTTTATTACACATTAACCATCATCTCCTAACTAATTAATTAGGTTCCGGAGTTGCGAGTGGGAGGACATCAGCTGAGGGCCAGGTCACCCTGTTAAGGAATAACAGGGAGGTTGTTATTGGCAACAATAACATAAAGCAGAACACTGGGTTTTGCGGGTGGTTTTTTGCAATTTTCTACACCTCATAAAGGAGAAAAGCCAGACCCCTGACGTGCCGCTGAACGGGTAAAAAGGAAAAAATGGGTTCCGGAACCTCAAAGGCATCAGGGGTGCCTCCTTCTCCAGACTCTGCGATTTATAAAATAATGAAAGAAAAAGGTGGGGATGATTATGTTAAATGTGCTTTAATTTGGGAGGACAAGTTTGGTTTTCCACAAGGTGGAAGTTTGAGTGTAAATCAGTTGAATAAAATAAAACAGTTGATGGATAGTGATTGGGAGAAAATAAAAAATTAAAAAAGGATTAAAAAACAAGATTTAGATCAGAGAGAAAAATGGGTAAAATGTTGGAATGAATGGATTACGGAGGCTATGCGTAGGGAAAGAAAGTCCGAATTGAAACACATGGCAGGGGGAGCAAATTAGCCAAGACAACTCGCCAGTCCGCTTCAGCATCAGCCCGTGAGTCAACTCACACATCCACAGGCTGACCTCACCGAGCACAGCGGCCCCAGCGGAGCGGAAGGTGTGATTATGCACCAGCCTACAGATGAGCAGCGACTGGGATCATCAAAGGACCAGAAAATACCTTTCCTCTCCTGTTAGCTTTCATGAGTTTACATGGCTACAAAGTGGAAGACAACGAGGAGAAGATAAAAAAGAGGAAGGAGAGTATCAATGCCCTATGTTGGAAGTAGCCGGAACAAATGAGCCTCAGTTGGTGTTTCGACCGTGGACTGCAGCAGACATCCAAGCCAGCGCTGCGTTACTTCCAGATCCCGTAGAAGACGGAAAAAAGTTTGCTACGGAATTTAAAGCTTTATGCCATGAAATGAGACCCACCGGCACAGACATTCGCTGGCTCCTTGCAGCAAAAATCAAACCTGGAGAGTTAGTTGGTCTGAGATTGCCAGATCCTGCCTTGCGCCTTGGCGTGACAACTGGAGGTGAAAATGGTGGTTTAAATCATCATAATGGGCCATGGTATAATGCCATAGAACATTTGTGCACTGACTTGATCACAAAATTTCCACAGAGGAGTGATTGTGCCGTACTAAAACAAGTTAAACAATGTCCTGATGAGACTGTCGCTGATTTTCTTTACCGGACGGAAGAAGCATTCAATAAACATTCAGGTATGGAGTGCCCCGCTGACTTTACTGTTTTGGGCCCTTGGGAAAAGATGCTGTGTGGCTATATTATGGAAGGACTTCTCTCTGAGATTGTAGCACAAACTAAGACTCTTTATGTTGGTTGGAGACATGGGGTGCGTTTTGAGGAGCTGAAAAGACATGCTTTACACAGCGATGATGTCATCAACAACAGGAAGAAGAAAAAAGTGGACAAAAGAGAGACTGATTTGCATAACGCTGCATTGACCCTGTACTGCAGTACAAATCAACGTGGTTCTTTTCCTCGAGGACGAGGCCGGGGACGCCGGGGCAGAGGTCGGGGAAGGGGACAGTGGTCCCGCTCCGATGCTTGCCATAACTGTGGAAGGTTGGGACACTGGAGGAATGAATGTCCAGAAAAACTGCAGCGGCCGGACACCGGTAACTGACGGGGGGAGGATGGAACCCTGGATCTGGCTGTCACTCGCATTGAGGAGGGGTCTCTTAAGGAGCGTGAGGTTTCACAAACACACACACACAGTTGCATGATGATACTGATTCACATAGGTTGCTTACAGAGGCCATAATACACTTAGAAGGTGCCTCCGTAGTTTTACCACATATCTCCATACACAGAACCCTGCTTTTAAAACAATGCCTATGTTTTCTATGATGGTGATGGATGAAGAAATTTCTTTTGTTGTAGATTCAGGAGCGACACACTCTGTTTTATCAGCTAAATGTATCAAAGAGCAGCCAAAACTGAGTGGTTGTTATGTTAATTCTGTCTCTGCTTCAGGTGAAACAGTTAGGGAAAGTTTTTTGGTTCCTCTAAAGTGTTCCACTCCACAGGGAGTGCAGTTAAAACACTACAACCTCTGACCCTGCCCAGGCCTTCTAATAAAGAAATTAAAAAAATGGGTTTTACTTGTGTCGTCTTCTTCCGAGTGAGGGAATTCGAGCGAGGAAAAGTGGGGTTAAGTCAATGTGCGTCCACAATTAACTTCAGGGGAACGGTCAGTCTTTGTCCTTTGGTCTTCTTGACAAAAAGGAAAAATATGATCTGACCATCAAAGTCGACTTGAAAATGAAACACGGTAGCGGTTCGTCTCTCCGAAACTCCGTGTCTCCAGTTATGTGTTAACTCACGTCTTCGATCGGCAAAGTGAAATCTCTGGCCTTCTTAGTCCAAAAACTTCAGTTATGAATGGTTTGTTGTCTAACGAGAGAGAATGAATGAAACTCTGCACAGAGTTCTTTTCTTAAAGTGACGCGCTTCAATCACCAGATCGATTTCTAGCAGAAGGCAAGTTTTCAAACATGGGCGCCTCCTATATAGCACCCTGTGACGTCAGACTGGGGATGCCCAGTCATATCAGTCGCAATGCTCGATGGGATATGTAGGAGCGGGCTGTCCTGGGTACAAAATGGACGATGCCATTGGAGGGGCACAGTGACGTCCAACAACGTGCAGATAATCCAATACTCAGCAAACAAGTGGTCCAACATTCCCCCTTAGGTTCAAAGGGTGAGAGGAATCGCAGTCTTTGAAGCTACTGGGACCATTCTGTCCTTTGCTGAGCAATCAGTGATCCGTGGCGAAGCAGAACAAAACAAAATTGTCTCTGTGTTACTCAAAACCTACGACTGGGCAGGATAGAGGTTAGCCTGGGCAGGACTAAACTCTGACTAAACTCATACCTTTCTACATTGTTCAATGAGAAAAATACAGGACAATACATTCATATCATCATTACATTCTTTGGTCATCAGCTTTGGTAATCCTGAGACAAAATGGAACAATAACAGATATCGTACATATATATGTATATATAAGAATAAAAGGAACAAAACAAAATCATGGTTCATAGCTTATTCATCCAACTTCTATTAGGCACTGGACCCTGGCTGTGTCGTTGGCAAAGGCGGTGCTATGAACCGTGGGGGAATGAATGTGAGGGTATCAGTCCTGACCTGTAAACGCTTAACTGCCTGTATGCGGTGTGTAATCTAAAAACTGAATGGTTAAAACAGGTTTAGGCTTAAACCATTAACTCTTCCGGATGATGATGGGTTTTAATAGGACTCCTGTCTCTAAACTATCTAGATGTGGAAAGAGGGAGAAAAGAATAACCGAAGTGCAGTATTTAGGCTATAAGCCAGGTGTGTTTGTGGAGGTTGCAAGGTGTCTGCCGTGGTGGACTTAGGATTTCTCTACTAAGTTCAGCAGAACTAGGTCAATGGGTATCAGTGCCTCGGTGGGACTGTCTACAGATGAACCAACCTCCTTTAACACGATTTTGCATGAAATCTCGGGCAGCATGGGTGTGTCCATTACATCATTCCTAAACACTTTTGTGAGGTCTGCTGTGCATGCAGAGTGTTATGGAAGATTATCGTGTCAACTTACAGTTTAAGACTGTGTCCTAGAAGGTAGTTATATGTTTAACTGTTTCTGTTGAAGAAAGTTGTTAGTGATTAGTGCATGTTAGTGTGAGTTAATGAAACATGCACCTATTTAACTAATCCTACGCACTGGTCTCTCCTTTCCCGGACATTGAGACAAGCTCTGTTCTTGGGGAGGAGAGTTCGATGTAGGACTTCATCTGGTTCAGCCAAAGAGCAGCAGCTGGGATGATGGTGTCAACCTTTTCTGACAAGCATCCAACCCACTTGATGAAGCTGCATGTCGCAGTTAGGAGGAATTTGTTACCTCCTGTTAATTTTGGAGCTGGTTCGACCCAGTTGGTCTGAAGGTGGAACCAAGGTAATGTAACCCCCCTTCGCTGAAGCGGAGGTTGACTGGTTGGCTGGGATGGCTGAAACTGGCGGCAGGTTAAACATCCTTTGATGTAGACCTGGGTGTCGTGAGACCTTGGAGGCCAGCGCGCCATCTGCTGGAGGGTGTGGAGTGTGGCTTTGTAGCTCCTATGGCACCCTACAGGAGAGTAATGGGCGTCAGATAACGTGACCCCCCTTTGGTCTGTTGGAACAATGTCCACAGCATGGGAGAGCTGTTTGATGCCAATCTGCACACTGGCTGTCTTGAGGAGAGGGCGGAGCCCGTCTACTAAAAGGAGTGTGTGGCTGTGTTGTGCCTCAGTTACAAAGGGGTCTTTTTGGCACAAACGGTCATACAGCTCTCTAATGGTTGATGGATGTCCCAGCCAGAATGCCAGTAGCACTTCTGGTATGAACATGGTTTCCAGGTGTACACCTTCCACCACTTTGGGGTTGTAAGTGTCCACACCTGGGTTCTTTATAGAGCCAAGCAATGCATGACTGCCTCTGGCAGGAGTTTCCTGGATGGCTGGGTGCAGCTGTGTCTCGGAGGTGCACATGACCGGCTCTGATGAAGGCCTGAGAGGTCCTTCGGGCTCCTCTAAGCTGGTGACCTGATTGGTCACAACGGATCGTTCGCTGCTTGCGCCCCGTGGGTTTTGCACCTCCGCCTGGACCCAGAGTTGGTCCTGGTAGCAGTCAATGAGTGGGGCCAGCCTGTCCAGCAGGTCCTGGCCACCAAGACAAAGGTCTTTGTTTAATGTGCACCTATAGATGGGGTGCACCAGAGCCGTGTCTTTGGGTGTAATGTCCAACTCCACCCAATTAGGGATGCATGATTGGTTTTGGGTGCGGCTGGTGATACTTACATCACGAACTTCAGCCTGAAGTGGTTTACTGAGGGAGAGCCTGGCTCTAAACGCCTCCTCAAACGAGACCGAGAACAACAGGCTGATCTCTGATCCTGTTTTAAAATGGAACCTCAGTTTGACATGTCCTCCTATACTGGTGAGATAGTATAGGTAACCTATATGTTCATTATGGTTCAGTTTACCTAAGAACCTTGGAGCAATGATTTGTGGTGTTTCTCCTGGAGAAGTCCCAAGGGGTTCTTGGAGTTTCCCAGGTTTGTCTCCCCATCTGATCAGGTAGACTCTGATGGCTGTGGAGACTGGGTCCACACCTAGTCATGCTGACGGGAAATTTGGGTCTGGTTTAACTAAGTCAGCTTCCAGTTTCAAGGGTTGTGGGGGCATGGTGGCCTGACGCACCGCTTCCGTCACCATCTTACGCAAGGCCTCCTCCATCTCTTTCCCCATAATCCCTTCTGCGTGTCGGTTCCACCCTCTTCCATCAGGTTTACCTTTAGGCTTCACGTGATGGTCAGGTCGTCTGTTCGACCGGAAGTGGTCCGGCAACTTTGACTGCGGTTGGTATTCAGTACCACCCCCCCAGTCCAGCTGACCAAACCTATGTTGTTCCCTGAACCTGTTCTTCGCATAGGTTCTGGTTGAAGGCCTTTCCTGACCTTCTAATGCATGGCTGGTTCTTTCAGTCTGGACCTGTAAAACCCTAGCCTCGCTCTCCGATCCCTTGGTCGGGCGAGCACGTGTTTCCCACGCCATCTGAGCATATTTGCGGATCTCTTGCATGCTCATGGCCTTGGTTCTGCAATACATAGTCACATCGTATCGCACACTTTCATGAAGGTTGTGGAGGAACAGGGATTTAAAAGCATTTTCCTCCTCAATGCCTGGCGCATTGCGTCCTTGGAAGTAAACGGCTCTCAAGCGCCGATAATACTCCCTGGGTGCTTCGCTTTTCTTTTGCTGGATCGTGAAAGCACCAAGTGTGGCTGAGGCCCGGTCAGTGTACACAGAATATTCCTCCCTTAAAGCTTCGCAAAGGGTTGAATAACGGTCTCGGACTGCGGGTGTCAGGCTCTCCATGAAAACATGGACGCTCCTGGACATTGTCTTCCAGATGAGCTTCAGTTTCTCCCATGCTGATGGGCAGTACAAATCTAGAAGACAGCGTTCCACTTCACTAAGGTAATCATCAATGTTTGATTCTGCCTTATTAGGGTCGAAACGCTCTATGTCTTTAGCAAGGGACTCAAGCTGGCGGGTGCGCAATCCACTTTCAGGGATTGGTCCCGGCCCATCTGAGTCATCATCGGAGAGTTCACTCCGGTTGCACTCAGAGGGTATCGGTGCATCACGCCTCATCCTCGGAGGAGGCAGTGGAGGCTGCTCCCGGTATAACTGTGGGCCCTGTGCTTCCCGGACTCGGGTCCTGGGCAGCAGTCGAGGGCGGTAGGAGCTACCTGAATCCCAGGGGCGGCACTCCTGCCGCCGTGGCGGAGGTGAGGGATTGTAGAGGACCGTACTGCGAGTCACGTTTGACGGCTGCTCGCATCTGAACCGTGAACTATTTACATCTGCTGGGTCCCCAGCCAGGTACCGTTCATGGTTGCTGATTGCAGTGGGGTGGGGCACCGCACCACTGAACCTATTGTGATTACTTACCCCTGTTCTTACCTCGGTGGATGTCTGGGGAACCCCATGAGCCTGGAAAGGTAATCTCTGGAGAGCAGCTTCTACATCCTCCAGATCTGACCTGCAGGTTCTCTCAGGGTTTCGCAGGTGTGGCTCACCTCCAAAGGTTTCAACCTGTGAGGTGGGTTTCGGTTCGTCCCCCCATTCTTCCAGGGGTGGCGGGGTGGCATGGCTACCCTCTATTGCTTCCAATCTATTTCCCACTTCTGTTATTTCCCCTCGAAGGACATCCACCGTCTGCAAAGTATCATTCAGCTCGAACTGCAGTTTAACGCGCTGGTCAACTTCCAACATTAACCTTCGCTGATACAACAGAGTGAGCTATCCTAACACATCTGAGACCCGTCTGTCCTTCGGTGGGTTTTTAATGACTTGGAGCAACTCCTGAATCCTGGCTTCACATTGCTCAATGCCATAATCATTGAGGCCTTTACGCTCCTCGGGGGACAACAGAATCAATGACCCAATCACCTCTTGTGCCTGCATTCCTATGGGGTCCTCCACCATACACACATCTCCAGCTGCAGTCTGGGATGTTCCCTCCATCTTTGGCCCAAAATGCACAATGCACGCACACAAACTGTTTATTTATGAACCACCACTAAAGAAATTAGCAGCAATTCAACAGGCTAAGCTATTCAGTGATTAACGATTGCTAAATTAATTAGCTGCACACAAACAGGCTAAGCTATTCAGTGATTAACGATGGCTAAATTAATTAGCTGCACACAAACAGGCTAAACTATTCAGTGATTAACAATTGCTAAATTAATTAGCTGCACACAAACAGGCTAAGCTGTTCAGTGATTAAGGATTGCTAAACTTAATTAGCTGCACACAACAGGCTAAGCTGTTCAGTGATTAAGGATTGCTAAACTTAATTAGCTGCACACAACAGGCTAAGCTGTTCAGTGATTAAGGATTGCTAAACTTAATTAGCTGCACACAAACAGGCTAAGCTATTCAGCTAGCTGTCTGATTCATACCTGTCTCTTCCAGGTGTATGGGTTTGCTTAAAATGGGCACACAGGTTTGACCGTTCAAACTGTGGCTTACCCAAGTCTATGCTTTAATGGGAGTAATCAAGCTAACATGCAAAAAAGGGGAAGAAGGGAAAGAATTTTTTGAAATAACCCAGAAACCAAGTTCAAAATAAAATTTTAAAAATGGGAAAATGAAACTAAACATTCAATGCTGTTCTTAGCTTCAAATAAATGTTAGTGTTCTCTAATATGAATCACCTACCTTCCTGTTAGACAATTAAGTTAGTTTTATGAGTCAGATCAAAACATGCTTCACACACTAAAACCCAGCAAAAATGCTTACATTTTTCAAAAGTGGTAATGAATGATCTGTAACTTCAACTTTCAACTTTAAGTTATGCCCTTTTGATCATAGGTGATGGAATAATCTGCCTGTGTTAATGAATTGAGTGATTTAAAAAAAAAAAAATATATATATATATCAAAGTAGGAAATGCAATTCGCACTAGTGACCACCAGATGGTACTGAGTGCAGGTCTGCGGTTTGGGAAATCCAGCTGCAATCTGTAATCTATTAAATGGCCACCAGATGTAGGTGTTGTTCTCTAACTGACTGGGAGAACGTTGGTCACAACTGTAATTACGCTCAGTGGACACTGGGGCAGGTCTGCTGCTTATCAGCGCAGGTTTTTACAGCTGCAGCAGCAGGCTGGCGACTGGAAATTAACTTTAACTTTTCCACAAGTTAAACCAACTTTCACCTTGCATCCACAACAAACACCTCTGAAAGCTAATGTTATCCTTTGCAGTAGAACTGAGCACAACCTAATCAAAATCCCCTAATTCACAAACGTTCTGTGCGAAACTCAAGTCTCCCAATAAACGTCTTGTTAACGGAGATCACAACTGTTCATTCTGTGCAACAGTGATTTGATGTCTGTCTTTTTAAGGCCCACCCAGGGTGTTGGGTTTATGATTATTGATTGAATAATCTTGATCAATAATTATAATTACAAATCATAATCTGACAAAATCAATTTCTTAACCAAAAATCCTCATTTACTAATCGAGACCAGAGAGGTTTCTGGTGTTGTAATTGTGGCTCAATGCCTCTGACAATTACAACCGTTAAATACTCCGTAATAATTAATAACTATTGCCGGAGATGTCACTGTTTAATCGACCGTTTCTGCCAAAACGTGTGGAACTTGAACCTTATTTTGACTGACACATCACTTTTGCACACAATGAAACACCAAACGCTCTCTCTTTATCTATGTGAATATTTATTAATTTTCACCTACTCAACATGCAAAATTCTACACACACAGGGGTAACACATCTAAATAAGCAAAATCAACAAACGGTAGTGGGTATGTATTGAGTCAACCAGCAGTTTATGGCACTACAGACGAAGAGAGAGGATATGAAAGGGGGGTGTGGTGATGACTGGTGGGGGGTTGGAGCGCAGCTTAGAGTCTTTTTTTATGATCTTCTCATCATAAAACTTCCCCCTTTACTCCTGAACACAAAGGATTGCTAACTTTTGGCGGCAAGCTAGCACAGTGAGATTGAAGACAAAGGTAAAATGGAGAATTTTACCATGAGGTCGTTTAACAGTCCAGTCTTGCAACGCACCCGCGTTCAGATAGTAAACACAAACAGCTCGAGGACACGGCAGGTCCCGATATTACATAACACATCAAAGTTTCAACAAGCAAGGTTACATGCACATATTATTCAGAACACATGAGATCCTAACCAGCGATTCTGATCGCTTCTACAACCTCTGACCCTGCCCTGGCCTTCTAATAAAGAAATAAAAAAAATGGGTTTTACTTGTGTCGTCTTCTTCCGAGTGAGGGAATTCGAGCGAGGAAAAGTGGGGTTAAGTTAATGTGCGTCCACAATTAACTTCAGGGGAACGGTCAGTCTTTGTCCTTTGGTCTTCTTGACAAAAAGGAAAAATATGATCTGACCATCAAAGTCGACTTGAAAATGAAACACGGTAGCGGTTTGTCTCTCCGAAACTCCGTGTCTCCAGTTATGTGTTAACTCACGTCTTCGATCGGCAAAGTGAAATCTCTGGCCTTCTTAGTCCAAAAACTTCAGTTATGAATGGTTCGTTGTCCAACGAGAGAGAATGAATGAAACTCTGCACAGAGTTCTTCTCTTAAAGTGATGCGCTTCAATCACCAGATCAATTTCTAGCAGAAGGCAAGTTTTCAAACATGGGCGCCTCCTATATAGCACCCTGTGACGTCAGACTGGGGACGCCCAGTCATATCAGTCGCAATGCTCGATGGGATATGTAGGAGCGGGCTGTCCTGGGTACAAAATGGCCGATGCCATTGGAGGGGCACAGTGACGTCCAACAACGTGCAGATAATCCAATACTCAGCAAACAAGTGGTCCAACACAAGTATCCATGATAAGTTTGAGGACTTGCTGACGACCCAACGGAAGGAAAATATGAGTTCCTCTTGGAATCCTTGGTCTTGGTTCTTTACTGGTGGATGGACATCTTGGTCAGTAAAGATTGGAGTGATTATTTTATGTTTCTTTTTGATTTTGATGTTTTGTTCATGTTGTATTATTCCAATGGTTAGGGGAATGGTAATGAGACTGATACATTTTTCCATGTTAAACGTTGATAAGGATGTAGACTTAATTTCTGTTTGTCAT
Source organism: Girardinichthys multiradiatus (assembly GCF_021462225.1). Taxonomy (NCBI): domain Eukaryota; kingdom Metazoa; phylum Chordata; class Actinopteri; order Cyprinodontiformes; family Goodeidae; genus Girardinichthys; species Girardinichthys multiradiatus. Next base: position 4,258,152 of record NC_061800.1, read on the forward strand.
GATTCTGCATTTGAGGTGACAGATGGTATGGATAACGATGGATTTTATGTTGCTTAAGATGCTTTAATGATGTGCTAACTCTAAATTGTTTGGGGAGTTACTACTGATGTTCAGAATTTTAGTGGTATACATGGAGTTTTGGTGGTTTATTTTTTTTGCGGTGTTGTTATTCTTGTTCTTTCAGTTTTGTTTTCCTGGTGATTTGCGAACCTTAGCTCTTAGTGAGGGCCATGACTATACGGCGTTTGATTTATATATTTCTATTTTGTTTTTTTCTTTTCTTTTGATTATTTTTCTGGGTGTTGGTTTGCTAGAATGTTTTATATGATTGTCTTGTAATCACAAAGGGGGAGTGTGATGGAAATTCTTGCAGTAAGTGTTCCAAAGTGTATGACCTTTTTTATCTCACTCCTCAGAACATCTGTGTTAGAGGAAGAAGCTGTAAAAGCCATTATCAGAAGTTTAATGGTTAAGACCCATCTTTTAGGGTGATGTCAGGAAGGGCAGTTAGGTCTGTTCCTAGATAACCTTGTCAGCTTTGAACCCGAGAAGGTTCTGGGGTCATAAAACACAGACTCTTTGAAGTTGAGATAACACTGTCATGTTCTGGTATAAATACTGTGTGTAAATGTTGATCAGGGCTCTGTTTCAACTGACTTGCTCGGTGACAGAGTCATTCAAACGCTGAATGCCTTTGAATAAAACTTATAAAGACAAAGTCTGGATTTTCTCTTGTTATGAGTCAACTTCTACCCACTTTGATAAAAAAATTCCACAACAATTTTAGCGTCACGAACAGGATCTAACGTGCCAGAGGAAACCGCAGGAGGGGACACGGACGCCTGGCCAGCCTGAGAGTTGTTCTCAGTCCACTTCCATATTACGGAGGGGAGTTCTGGTGCCTGCCTGCGGCTTCTGGCCGATTGGATCCGAACTATTTGTCTTCAAATATATCTGGGTGAGAAGTTGCTCTGTATGATATAATGTATATTATTATTTTTATTTCACATTAACCATCATCTCCTAACTAATTCATTAGGTTCCAGAGTTGCGAGAGGGAGGACATCAGCCGAGGGCCCGGTTACCCTGCAAAAGGAAACAGGGAGGTTGTTATTGGTAACAATAAGATAAAGCAAAACACAGGGTTTTGCGGGTGGTTTTTAGCAATTTTCTACACCTCATAAAGGAGAAAAGCCAGAGGGCAGACGTGCCGCTGAACGGGTAAAAAAAATGGTTCCGGAACCTAGAGGCATCAGGGGTGTCTCCTTCTTCATACTCTGATTTATAAAATAATGAAAGGAAAAAGTGGGGATGATTGTGTTAAATGTGCTTTAATTTGGAAGATAAATTTGGTTTTTCACAGCGTGGAAGTTTGAGTGTAAATAAGTTAAATAGTTTAAATAGTTTCAAGTAAAACAGTTGATGGATGCAGATGGAAAAATAAATAAAAAAACATAAGGAAAAGATTAAAAAGCACAGAGTGCATCAATTAAGGGGTTAAAAAGTTAAAACTTTTCTGAAGGAAGTTTCGTTTGTCTTAAATATTGCGATCAGTTGGAAAAGAAGGTAAAAGTGAAAAGGGACATTAGAGAGTCGAAAAGAAAGTTGTTTTAGAAAGGAGTATAGTTCATGTTATGAAAGGAAGTGACAGGCAGGTGGACAACTGACTGACTGACTGATAATATTTCTTTGTGCAAAATCTGAACCAATACTAAACTTTTTCTTCTGCCTCTCTCACACACAAATACACACATATATGGGATTTGAGTTCAACATCTGTGTTTTTGAGTCTGGATTTTAGAAACCTGCCCTTCTCCATGGCTACTCCACCAGAGACGCTTCTCCAGCACGGCCTGAAAGAGAGAGATCTGCCTTCCTGTTGAAAATCGCAGTGTGAGTTTCTATAAAAAAAAAAAAAAAAACTCAGAAGAAGTCTGGACCCACTGAGATGGACAACGATCCATGCTGTTTGGAAGAGACAGAAGAGTGATACACTGGATTTATATTGAAAGCATCTTATGTGGGCAGAAGAGAAACCGGAGCAAAGTTTCCTCTTTCTCCCTCCTGGTGAAGTTAAAGTGGACAAAGAATGATTGAATGTCTCACCAACAGACCGGGGAAGGGCCTGGTTGTTTTTTGGACTGATAGAGGACTGTGTGCCTGACAGTCTGACTCTGGAGCGATTTAGAAACTGATGGGGGTAACATTTGGATAAATCTTTTCCTATTTTCTGCAATGAAGAACGCTTATTAACCGCTGCTCATGTGACGCTTGCTTGACGTTGACAGATATAGCGGTTTAAAATATTATTTTAGGGTTAGAAAAGTATCTTTAAAAGGGTGATAACTTAATTCATTTGATACTTACCGGTTAATTCTTTTAGAGAAACAAGTTCTCTTTCATCGTGGAATATTCAGGGTCAATTATTCTAGTTATTAAAGGTTATTAAAAGCAGAGGAAGTTACAACATCTCCAAAACTCAGCAGTAACCATGTGTTTCTATGTTATTCTCAAGACAGATCTCATGAAGGAGCATTTTTAAAACCCAGCGCATGCGTAAAACCTGATGGGTTCTCCTTCAGGTATTATTTTCTGTTGTCAGAGTTTGTATCCCATAAATCTAATGGGTAGAGACCTCATTAAAACAGGCTTAGTTCTACTGCAGATGGTCTTCATACAGTCTCTGACACAGTACTTACAGTTTGGTGCAGTTTTTGTCCACAAGTGCTAACTGACGCTTATGGAAAGTACAAATTCATTGTTTTTCACAGCAGCTGCTGGGAAGAGGTTATATTAGGATTTTCTTCCCTCTTCTGATTCATGCAGCGTGTTGATTTACACTGTACCTTATATCAGGTCCTGACAAAAACTATGAAAGGCTTGGTTCTGCAGTTTTCTTTTTTCTCCCTTTGGAGAAGGAAAGAGAAACCTGATCAGTTCTGTGTTGCATAGAAATATTAAAACACTTGTTGTTTTCTAAGATATCACCAGCTAAATCATTTAAAACTTTTGAGAGTAATTGGTTTTGTTAAACACATTTTCCTTGGTAAAACAAACCTTTAAAATGAGAATGAAAAATGGGGTTATTTAGAAAGAATCTAAGTGGACAGTGGTACCACACAAAAATTTAACTAATCTCATGTTTCCTAAAAGACTCTGCATGAAAAGGCCTTCAGAACCGTGGAGTTATTTTCCACCACAGTACCAAGTTTTTTAAGCATGCTTTTTCTTTATTTTAAAAGAGATCTGGTTTTTGTTTGTTTTGTTTTTGGCTTTTTAGCATTATGTTTGTCTGAAGCATCTTATGAACTGGGATAGGAGCAAATATGATCTGAGGTAAATTAGGAGCTGTGAACTAATAATTTTAAATCTGATTATTGTCCAAGCAGAAATAATATATTTAGCCAATCCTTCAATCTCTGCAGAAAGTTAACACCATTGTTCAATGCAGTAGTACTCAACTTGTAGTTCCTGGACTCCTGAATCCAGTAAGCCATAGATTTTGGGTCCATTAAATTATAACATTTAATTAAAGGTAGACCGATTACTTATTAAAACAGATCTAAGCCAATGATGAGTTCCAGTCATTTGGTGGCTTTGAAATGCAATAATACCCAAAATGTCTACTCTGGGGAACACAGATTGGGGTTGAAGAGTTTTGTTTTGGAACCAAGGTTAGGATTTTTATAACAGAATCAAGACAAATAAAATCCTTCATTTTAGGAAAATAAAATAAATAAAGGCCCTCTTAACAGTAAGAGCATGGTCGGCTCAAACTCCAGTCTCCTTGTTTGATTTCTTAAGGTTTAAAGATTAAAAGAATACATAGGAGTAGAAAGGTACACAAGGTAATTTCAGATTCCTAAGAGATAAAATATTGGAACATTTATCAGCATTTGGATTGTAAAAGAGGGGTTCTAGTAATAAGTTTCCCCCAACTCTCAAAATTTAAATAGCCCAAATTAAAGAAAATGACGTTTGTTCTTTTTTGAAACACTATGTGGGAAAAAGTCCAGTTTGGAGACAAGCTTCTTATCTTAATTTCTGATTAAGTTTGGGTATAACATGAAAATGTCAATGCCGACTTTTCTAATTTCCCCTCGGGGATCAATAAAGTATCTTTGAATTTGAATTGAATTAAATTAAAAATACTTCTTTGCATTTAACTTGAAATTCTGCAATACAGCAGCAATCAAATTGAGTCAAACAAAAAGAGAACTATAACAATAACTCTCAGGATTGTAGTTATTATTATAGAGTTACAGTACAAAGAATTAGCAAAAGGTTTCAGCATCAGTAAATTTGGATTCATATAAGAGAAAACTGTTGCTGTGCTTCTAAATACTTTGAGATTTTTTGGACTATGTGCACTCATTTAAAAAAAAAAAAGGATCCTGAAGATTGTCATAACAAAATTAATCAATTATAGCATTAAAAGATATGACTGAGAAAACATATTCTGAACAGAGATTGTTAAAAATTTCTTTTAATTCTTGAAGTTTCAAATTTGGCCATTTGTTTGTCTTTGATGTTTTGTCTTTGTTTTGATGGAATGAATGTTTGTTATATATGTTGCATGAAACAATAATCCATGTTTAGAATAATGTTTCTAAATCCCAGATTGATTAAAACTTTGAGTTTTCAGGAGAGTTAAGAAGCAGCTTGTTTCTGAGGTAGGTGCATGTTAACAGTTTTTGCAGTTTAAGGATCACTAAGATGGGTTGGAATGAAGAGACTGTGGGTCCGCCCATAGGCTGTCCATCAGAGGTTAGTTCTGCCTGACTCCGCCCACCTACCAGGTTGGTTCATGCCTTTGCTGCCATGGTAATGCTCAGCACCTCCCTTCCTGACTTTTAACACTGTTTAAAAGACAAAAGAATCAAAATGCTTGTAGTGATTGTCGCCTTAAAAACATGTTTTTTTTTTTGTATAATAATTAAGGATATAGCATGACTTTTAGATTTATGTGTTTTACTATTAAAAGGTTAATGAAATAGTTTAAACTAGTTTGAATAATTAGTTTTGCATGCAGAATCATTGGTGATTTATTAGATTGGAAGTTTCCCTGGTGCCATTAAGCTAGCTGACAATTCAAGATATGCCAAAAGTAAGGAATATATTTTTGATAAAGAATCTGAGTCATGACTTTATACTTGGTGGGAATTATTTATTAGATTCGAATTTGTAGGGTTTATGCATCTGAATTACATTAGATGTCCTAAAACTTATCTTCATACAAGACAAATCAAGATTATATGTGACTAATTTCTAAGTGAGACATTGATGAACTGAATAACTAAAGTTTGTGTTTTGTTGTTAATGGAACTGAATTGCAGTTAACAACATCTGGATTTTCTTTATGTTGCTTTTGTTAAATTCATAGTGACACATAGTTATGTCAGAATTCATTTCTTTGGTTCTATGTAATGTGATCTTGGTTACTAAAACATTTTTGTACAACCTTTTTGCTGAATTGTCGCATGGGTTGGACCCTGCGCCAGAAGAGGGGAATGTCAGAATAAAGTAACATGGGGTTCCAAAAGTTTTAGCACTCATGGGAAAAAGGGTAGCTCATACCTTCAGTGAGGACTTAGTGACAATGCGAGAGAGACGTTGTACTTTGTTTATATAAATGGTGCATAGCTCCCTAAGACCACATTCTGAAAACCTGTCTGAAATTATGGTGTTGCTTCTTTTGTGAAATTTTATATCTCCACAGATTAGACCATTTTTGAAATTCTTTTTGGGTATTCTGAAACTATGAAATGTTGACCTGTAATCAGACCTTCCACAAACATCATGTCACATTTTTGATATTCAGAATATTTAGCTGATGGTCCCTGCTAGTATATGAGGTGAAGTCTGAAGATCAATTCTTTTGATTTTGTTGGATGTTTTGATGAAGTTCATGTAGTTAAGCACTTAGGTTTGAGAATGGGACTTTGAATTGAAAATTAGCCAAGTGTTGTGAAGGCTCTGTTCTCATTTATATGAGATTGAGACAAAGGACACAGGCAAATCTCAGTCCTTTTGAAGTGCTGTGTGGCAGGTCTCCTAATTTGGACATGGGGATATTGCCAAGATAATTTTCTTCCACATCTTTGTGTAAAGATAAGATGTTGTTTTACTGTCAAAACCTGTCCACTGTGTTTTCTCAAGTTTCACAGATGGTGAAGGCTGCATTACCAGAAACAGCCACTTCCACCCTCCAGTCCTTTATTCCTGGCGACTGGATTCTGCTCAGAGAATTTAGGAGAAAACACAGGAAGTTCAGGGCTGGAATGGCCCATATCAGATCCTACTAGACACCCAGGAAAGCTGCAGGAAAGCTCTAGCTCCTTCAGCTTCATCTGGCTTCCAGGACACAAGTCATCTTCCAACTGTATCATCCACGGCCTGAAAGGTGTGAGGACAGCGGACCACCACAAGACAAAGAACTGTAAGCTAATCACTGGCGAGTGATTGAAGAGGTGGTTGAAGAACACTGTTCTTACAAGGGCACAATAATCCCTTGGGCAGTGCAACGTTATTTCAGAATCTACTTAAGGCCATCGCATTGCCTGAAAGTTAGAAATCATAAGGTCATTTGCCTCACTGCACACACACACCACAGTGAGAGGGAAGACCTCTACACATTGCACATAACCTTTCTCTGGATGATGGACTGGTGACGTCTGTAACAAAAAGACAGTCAAATATGCGCCATGATGCTTATTCTCCTTCATTTCTTAACATTTGGTGGCTATTAGGCTCCTTTGTCTGGACAGCGAGGGTCAGCCAAATTCTTTTCTCCCACTTTGACAGCGAGATTGACTCTGAGGAGGAAATCCCGGATGCTTTTATCTAACTTTTATGTTTATTGCTTGATATTTATCATTATGGTATTATTACAAGTTTGAATGTTTTCATTTCCACTGTTGTTTAGTTGGACTATGGAAGCCTAACTTCCAGCAGGTTAGAGTTCCTGTTTCTAAATATATTTCTAGAGGAGCTCCCTACGACCGCCCACCTGTACCAGACTGGTAACAGGGCAGCTTGAAGCCACTCAGGAGAGACAGCAGGATTTTGTTTGTTTTTTGAGTTGTGTTTATAATTTGTTTTCTTTGAAAAAAAAAAAGTTTGCTTTCAGTACCAGAAGAAAGGACATTCCACTTCAAGGTCATGATGCAGCTATATGGAAGATGGTCTGTTCTGATGCTAATGATTGGTATTGCAAGTATTTTTTATAACTCTCCACAGGGTCAATATACACGGCCGGGCTGCTATAGCAAACCTTTGGTCACTCATGCCAATGCCAAACATCGGTTTCAATGGTGCAAGGAGCACAAATCTTGGGCTGTGGACAATGTGAAACATGTATTGTTCTCTGATGAGTCCACCTTTACTGTTTTCCCCACATCCGGGAGAGTTACGGTGTGGAGAAGCCCCAAAGAAGCGTTTCATCCAGACTGTTGCATGCCCAGAGTGAAGCATGGGGGTGGATCAGTGATGGTTTGGGCTGCCATATCATGGCATTCCCTTGGCCCAATACTTGTGCTAAATGGGCATGTCACTGCCAAGGACTACCGAACCATTCTTGAGGACCATGTGCATCCAATGGTTCAAACATTGTATCCTGAAGGCGGTGCCGTGTATCAGGATGACAATGCACCAATAAACACAGCAAGACTGGTGAAAGATTGGTTTGATGAACATGAAAGTGAAGTTGAACATCTCCCATGGCCTGCACAGTCACCAGATCTAAATATTATTGAGCCACTTTGGGGTGTTTTGGAGGAGCGAGTCAGGAAACATTTTCCTCCACCAGTATCACGTAGTGACCTGGCCACTATCCTGCAAGAAGAATGGCTTAAAATCCCTCTGACCACTGTGCAAGACTTGTATATGTCATTCCCAAGACGAATTGATGCTGTATTGGCCGAACAAGGAGGCCCTACACCATACTAATAAATTATTGTGGTCTAAAAGCAGGTGTTTCAGTTTCATTGTCCAACCCCTGTATATATATATATATATATATATTTTTTTTTTTTATTTTTTTTAATTTTTTTTTTGGTAAAATCGTGTGCATCTAGGGGCTTGGGAAATAAGAAATCCTACAATTACAATAGGCCCTTGCAGGCTTCCTGCTCGGGCCTAAAAACTGTACAGCTTTTATATGTTTCCTAGAATCCTCTAAGGCTTTTGATTGTGTAAATCACATAAAGCTATTTTTGTTTAAAAAGCTGAGGTGGACCAGTGCCAATGAATTGTTTGTGTCTGCTGGGGTCAGCTCACCGATTGCTGTTTTAAAAAACTTTATGTACAGCATAGGTTAATTTGTTGATTGAATGAGTCTGATAATAGAGTCATCTTGCTACTGACTAACACTGAATATAGTGCAGTTCATCATTCCTCTGAACCTTGGAAACATTGGTATAATTGCCTCCTAAAAGGTTAGGTATTTATGGTCATGTTTTCATGGTTATGTTGGAGGTTATGTTATGTATGGTCGTTTTTTTAATATTATTTGTTGTTTTTGTAATATGGACCACAAGTCTGCAATAACATCTCACCTGAAATTAGTGTGAATGTACAACTCCTGTGGGAATGCTGTGAATCTGGATTCTAAGAATTTAAGAACCAAATGTTTGGACTACTTTTGCTGCATCTGTCTGGGACAGGATATTTCTAATTTTGACAGTATTGCAGATGTGAAGGTAATATGTCCTATAATTCTGTTTAATTCGGGATCTAAAGGATATATCCTGGTCAAAGATAACACCAAGGATCTTAACTTTAGTACAATATCGGAGGCCAATTTAATGCCACAGAGTAAGTGACTGTTTTTCAGAGACCCTGATCCAAGGACGACAATTTCTGTTTTATCTGAATTTAAAGGTAGAAGTGTTAGAATCATCCATGTTTTTATGTCTTCAAGACAGGCCTGTAGTCTGCCTAATTTTTTTGATTCATCAGAATTCATGTATAATTATGGCTGAGTATCATTTGCATGATGAAATGAATGAAAATGTATCCTATGCTGCCAAGAGGAAAAATATGTAAACAAAATTGACCCAAGCACCAAACCCAGGGTTACTTTTAGGGTACCCACAATTAACCGTGGAAAAATGAAGTCCATATATGTAAAAAACTTAAATCTGCCCTAGCATATATCCGAGATACGCATATAATGCATATATATGTATATATATGTATGTATATATATATATATATATATATATATATATATATATAGTATTATAGTATTTTATTTAGCATGGCATATATTGTATATACATTTATATTGTTATATATTGTATTGAACCATAGAAATGAGAGAGACTGTACTCTTTACTATAAGTAAAAGTATGTAGATAAATTCCTAGTCAAACTGCTGATTGTGAAATATGGCTGAATCAACTAGACTGGTGGTTGGTGTTTTTGCACTATTTTGAAATGGACAGTGGGGAAAACTCTCGTGGCTCCCACAAAATGACACAAAAGACTTCCAGCAAAACAAAATGCTGTACTATGCATACTTTATAGTACAATAGCATGGGAAGACAAGGCTCTTTTATATACTTCTGCCACACAGTTCCTGTAATGTCTGTTATTCCTTTTAGTTTCAATGTAATTACATGCACTATAAATGAAATATTGTGTCATGAATACTTTAAATGGAAGATTTTTAAATGCTATATATTTTAATGGATTTGTTTACTGTTGAGTATTCCATATAATTTGCACTCATAAAAAATACTCGTTCTAAATTGTTACTGCAGGCAAATAACATGTATATTTTTCTGTTCTCTGTTTATATTACATTTAGACTACTTCCTTTTTGCATATTATAATTACACATTTTTATAATTACACAATCATAAATTTTTTTTACAATGTATTCAAATTTAAAGAAGCATTTATTTAAATTTATTTGTTAAAAGTACACTGATGAAAATGGATAAATTATGGTTTGATTATTCTGACAGATTTATCGTAAGAAAGGAAATTGCGTTCTGTTTCTTTAGTTCTAACTAACACTGTTTAATCTGTCTGAGCAAACAAGTTTGTTTTCACAATGGTGAAATAGTAAAAGATAATTTTCAGTTAATGAAGAAACTAATATAAAAGAGAATCGCCACATTTTATTTGAAAGCTTGTGTTGTAACATTGAACAGGTCTAATAACAGGAATCCATGATCCTCCTCATGCTCATGAACCTCATCCCACTCATTCCCATCTCCTTGAAGCTCCTGTACTCTCCAGGCCTCAGGTACATCATCCTGCCTCTGTAGTTGGGCTGCTCATATATCAGCCAGTGACCGTCCATCACATGGCAGGACATGCAGTCAGACATGCGGTAGCGGTCCACAATGGAGTCACAGTCGTCCATCAGCTCATGCATCTGACCACCAAAGTCCTCCCTCTCATAGATCCTCATCCTGAACTGGCCTCTGTGCTGTATATCAAAATAAAGACACATTCATCACAGCAATCTGTTTTCAAATATCACCTTACTTTTTTCCAGGTTCTCCTGTATATTTAAGCTTCCATACCATGGGGATCATACGGGAAGACCTAATACAATCGCTCATGCCCATGCGCTGATAGTCAGAGTACTCTCCTCTCCTCACAAAGAACTGGTTTCCCATGAAGTTTGTGTGGTCGTAGACCATGAAGCAGCCGCTCTCCACTCTGCAGGAGTGACACCTGCTCAGGTGGGAGGACATGTCAGCACAGTCGCTGCTGGTCTCATAGGAGCGACCCTGGAAGTTCCTTTCCTCGTAGAAGATGATCTGAGAAGACAAACAAAATTCTTTATGGCGTCACACTTAGTCCACAGTTCTAAACATTAAGTGCAAACATAAAGAGAACACACCTTGCCCATGGTCATGGCTATACTGGCAACTGTTTTGGATGCAAATGACTGCCCAATTTTATCCATGTGCTCCTGCTGCTTTTATACCTGACTTTGCATCCAAAAGGATAAATGACCCCTTTGTTCAAATTCCTGACAGAGCAACATGAAGCAGCAGCTGCCCCTCCACCCCTGTTCGGTTCAGTTCAAAGAGACCTTTAATCGATCGTGATTTGCAGTGGCTGCATTTGTGAGTGGAGGCCCCATTTTATATTGTCTTTGCTACTGAATGATAGTGTGTTTTCCACAGCAGCATCTTTCTTTGAAACTTTAAAATGTCATATTAAATTATATGAATGAGAAGCAATGAACCTGAATTATTTATGCGTTTGATTGAAATTTTCAGAAGCCTGTATATATTTACAGCTTGTTAAAATAGGACACATTCACTATAAATTCACTCTAATATTACTTTTAATATTAATATAATTTTCTTTTGTACTATGAGCTGATTACAGTTGGATATTGTTCCCAATGGAACAAAAACCTGCATGCCTAAATGTTCTACCTCCCTGGTTGAACAGTGCCGTGTCTGGTTGCGACAACAGATTGTACAGTTGACAATGCAAATTGCATTTCTAAGTTAATGAAATTTACTTTTTAAGTCTGTCTGTTCATGGCAAATTAGCAGCAGCAACTAAAAGCTATTAAAAGTTATTCTACATTGCTGCAGAATCCATAATGCAGAAACTGGGAGAAGAAAAGTTTTTAATTAATGTCAGCAGAGTAGTCAGAATCAATGTTCTGGATCTAGTTTTATAAGGATTTATAACGTTTATCAATGCAAGGGTTCCTGTTGCTGAAACCCAGTAAGCCTTTCAGTTCAGTTCTTGAATGGGTCCTTCTATGTTGGTTTTGTATGCTCTTCTTATTTTGGCACGCTTTTTTCTTGGTGCTCTGGTTTATACTGTTTAATTTGAGTACTGTATTGCACCGATAAATTATGGGATAAGTATGTGCATAGCCTGGGTTTTCAATTTCAAAAAGCCAGGTAGCTGTTATCCAATCCTGCTCGGTAGCAGGGTTTATTGAACTAATCGTTCAAGGATACGTTTGTGCATACCCAAGGTTTTCGGTTTCAGTAAGCCGGGTATCCATTACCGTGTCAAGTTACCCCTGCAACTTACTTCGTGAACCAACCCTGGTCGGTTGCAGGGTTTTTTGAATTAATCCTGGGTTTGGTCTACTTTTTTGATGAGATCTGGAACAAACAAAGTGTAAAAAATGGTGAGATCTTTTATTTCTCTTATATATCGACCCCGCACATTTTTAACGTCCCAAACAAAAAATAAAATCTGTGTGTGTGTAAAAATGTGTGTCAAGGTGCAACCCAACATGCACAAAAAGAACAGGGCAGCATATCAACAACAAATATAAAAATACAGTTAAATCAGGTCAGCTATTGTTATGTCCAATTATACAGCATTCACTGGCTATATTCAACATATGCAATTACTGATGTGTGAGAACCTAAAGGTTGGTTCATTGCTTAATATGAAAAAGAGTAGACATGCAACTGCAATTGAGTTATTTTTCTGTCTCTAACGTTCCCCGTGAAACAGCTGTACAACGTGTCATTACAAGAAAACAGAGAAGCATTAGATTAAGAAAGGAATACCTAAAACTGCAGCTGCTGGAGCATCAGTCAAATGTGGGTAAGGTGACTACATTTCACAGGCAACTAATCACAGGCATGCCTAGCACTCCATGTCAACTCACAAAAAATATGTCATGCACAGAGCCAGGCCACTTGGCTTCAACATTGCTGATGTGTGGCTGCATCACATATGATCTTCACAGTACAAAACCACAATTAGCTGCTATGTGAGCTACATGTGTATTAATTAAGGGAATTTAATACTGAATAAAATAGAATAGAAAATAATTTATTGTCCCACAGTGGGGAAATATAGGGGTGTCAGCAACAAAGCAAAAGGCAATGAAAGCGTACATGTTCATACATCACTTAAACCTATGAAGAAGTTACCAGAGTAAAAGCTATACGAAGCAAACAGGAAAAACAATCAGGCTGTATAGTAAAGGGGAATAAACCTCAGGATAAATTACATTTATTTTTGAACATACTGTGAGTTGTCAACAAAGCATACTCCGATTAATTAAATTAGAGGTGCAGCACAGTCAGCTGACATTGGTGACAGCATCAATGTAAAAACTGTGCAATATAATATATAATATACAACAAATAACACATGATCTCCTTTATTTATTGAAGGAGCAGTGAATATAGGCTGGCCGCTCATTTCTAAAAGCTCCATTTAAAAATAAATTTTAACTAAACCTAAGTTATTTGTACCTGATGATAAAAACATAAAACAGAAATACACTACAGTCTCTGTCAGTGATCAAACCCCACTCTGCTAAGGAACACAATCTGACTTCATCAGATGTTTGAGATCAGCATCATGGGCACCTCTGCTGTACAGTAACAGTTTAAGGGCAACAGTAACATTCCTGGCATTATGACATATATGTGCCTTTGAAGGATTTTCCACATCACCTATGTTCTACAGAAAGATGCTGTTGGCATGAAAACAAAGTGCAGTTGTTGTGTCATACGAGCGATAGGCAGGCTGTGAATATTATTGAGATAAATTATTTACTGTGGCGAAATACGGTAAGGCTCAAAAATATATTTATCCAGAAAATAATAGGACATCTAATTGCACCCTCTCCTGATGGGGAGTATTTGTGCTTGAACGTTTACTTGCATCTCCAGAAAAGATCACACCATTTCTGACATTTTCCTTGTGTCGGGGCTCTGCTAAAAAGTAGATCAAACCCAGAATTAGTTCAATAAACCCTGCAACCGACGAGGTTTGGTTCACGAAGTAAGTTGCAGAGGTAACGTGACAAAGGCTAATGGATACCTGGCTTACTGAAACCGAAAACCCTGGGTATGCACAAACTTCAGAATCAGAATCAGCTTTATTGCCAAGTTTGTACATACAAACAAGGAATTTGACTCCGGTACACTTTGCTCTTTGGTTTTGTTCTTGCATTACAGAATATACATATTTACAATGTACAATATACACATATATAAATAAAAAGGTGCATTTGCAACATCAGTATGTTGTTGTTTTGTAGTCCATTGAATGTTCAACAGAGAAACAGCCTGGGGGAAGAAACTGTCTCTGTGGCAGCTGGTTTTAGTGAACAGTGCTCTTTCATCATGACATTATTTTCCATAATGTCATGATGAAAATTTAACATTCATATATTTTAGATTCATTGCACACTAACTGAAATATTTCAGGTCTTTTATGGTGTTTTATTGTCTTAATACGGATGATTGTGGAATACAGCTCATGAAAACCCAAAATTCCTATCTCACAAAATTAGCATATCATTAAAAGGGTCTCTAAACGAGCTATGAACCTAATCATCTGAATCAACGAGTTAACTTTAAACACCTGCAAAAGATTCCTGAGGCCTTTAAAACTCCCAGCCTGGTTCATCACTCAAAACCCCAATCATGGGTAAGACTGCCGACCTGACTGCAGTCCAGAAGGCCATTATTGACACCCTCAAGCAAGAGGGTAAGACACAGAAAGACATTTCTGAACGAATAGGCTGTTCCCAGAGTGCTGTATCAAGGCACCTCAGTGGGAAGTCTGTGGGAAGGAAAAAGTGTGGCAGAAAACGCTGCACAACGAGAAGAGGTGACCGGACCCTGAGAAAGATTGTGGAGAAGAGCCGATTCCAGACCTTGGGGGACCTGTGGAAGCAGTGGACTGAGTCTGGAGTAGAAACATCCAGAGCCACCGTGCACAGGCGTGTGCAGGAAATGGGCTACAGGTGCCGCATTCCCCAGGTCAAGCCACTTTTGAACCAGAAACAGCGGCAGAAGCGCCCGACCTGGGCTACAGAGAAGCAGCACTGGACTGTTGCTCAGTGGTCCAAAGTACTTTTTTCGGATGAAAGCAAATTCTGCATGTCATTCGGAAATCAAGGTGCCAGAGTCTGGAGGAAGACTGGGGAGAAGGAAATACCAAAATGCCAAAAGTCCAGTGTCAAGTACCCACAGTCAGTGATGGTCTGGGGTGCCGTGTCAGCTGCTGGTGTTGGTCCACTGTGTTTTATCAAGGGCAGGGTCAATGCAGCTTGCTATCAGGAGATTTTGGAGCACTTCATGCTTCCATCTGCTGAAAAGCTTTATGGAGATGAAGATTTCATTTTTCAGCACGACCTGGCACCTGCTCACAGTGCCAAAACCACTGGTAAATGGTTTACTGACCATGGTATCACTGTGCTCAATTGGCCTGCCAACTCTCCTGACCTGAACCCCATAGAGAATCTGTGGGATATTGTGAAGAGAACGTTGAAAGACTCGAGACCCAACACTCTGGATGAGCTAAAGGCCGCTATCGAAGCATCCTGGGCCTCCATAAGACCTCAGCAGTGCCACAGGCTGATTGCCTCCATGCCACGCCGCATTAAAGCAGTCATTTCTGCCAAAGGATTCCCGACCAAGTATTGAGTGCATAATTGTACATGATTATTTGAAGGTTGACGTTTTTTGTATTAAAAACACTTTTCTTTTATTGGTCGGATGAAATATGCTAATTTTGTGAGATAGGAATTTTGGGTTTTTATGAGCTGTATGCCAAAATCATCCGTATTGAGACAATAAAAGACCTGAAATATTTCAGTTAGTGTGCAATGAATCTAAAATATATGAATGTTAAATTTTCATCATGACATTATGGAAAATAATGAACTTTATCACAATATGCTAATATTTTGAGAAGGACCTGTAATTCATACATATGGAGACCAAAATTAAGGTAGCCTGTAATTGTAGTTGTAAAACTGATTTAAGAAACTTTTTACTTTAAACATCCAGTGTTTGGTCATGATACATTTATCTTTCTCATTGTATAATTATTTTTATAATACACATTACACCGTTAGGTTCTGATAGATTCCTTATGCTACATTTTTATTAATTGTCTACCTAAACAGAGATTCTAGTCGTGAGGGTTGTGCAAGACGTTGTGGCCTTCATATATCCAATCATCAGTTATATTTCTGCGTACACCTGTCATAAGCAGGAAAGAGTGTTGCAATCCGCTGGTAATTTGGTATGGGTAATTCACTCCAAAATGTATGGAAAAACCATATATTTTTTTGTTTAAGGTTTCATCTTTGCCTTGTTTGTTGTGGTATATCGATTATAGATTTTATTTTAGACTGTTAGGTTAAAGATCAAAATAATAATTTACATTTGTTTATTTAGTTCGAAATTTCCATTTGAATTTTTTTTTTAATTTGTAGAAAACATGATGCTTATTAAAACAAAAATAGATATGGAACAGAAGTATGTGAAGATCAGTGAAGCAAGCCTGGAAGAATTCTTGAATGCTGGTAAGCAGTGATTGTGAATGAAAGACTGTTCAACATTTTGGTTGAAGATGTTTAGATGTATGCCAGTCCTGCTCTTTACAGTCTGCATCTTGAGTGAACCCAAGTAGAAGTGAGCAATAAATTTATCTGTATAAGCACAGAGAGCCTTTTTCCATATTTCTGTACAAAAACTGTTTTATAATAAAAATTGAAATGGGTTAAGTTTAATGTTGATTCTCAACTAATCATTCTGGGTTTTATTCACCACTGTCTTGTTTTGTTAACTGATAGTGCAAATCCTAAATTTGAAATATTTCAGTGATAATTTAAATGTGTTGTTTTCTCCCTAGCTTTCATGAAGTTCTCCATTCCACCTGTCGTTGAGCGCAGCACAGTGTTTGATGACACAGGAACTGAGGTGGATGCAGAAATATTTGAGGAACTAGTGCGTCAGCCCAGTACTGGCATATTGACCATCACATTTGGCAATGGTAAGCTTGATTTTTCTTGATTCCAAGTTCCTTCTGAATGTTGCATTTTGACTATTACCAAAGCACTATGAAACTTTGGGCTGACAACCAGTGCAAAGGATTTCACTTATTCATTTTTTATACTTTTTTTCTGGTGACTTCTAGCTTCTAAGGAGAGAACTTTGTCCAGCTGTTCTCAGGGGTAAACATCAACTCACCGGACTCTGGAAACATCATTTTCTCAGTGTATCAAACTGCAACACATTCAGCACCAGAATTTTCACGTTGTGACTGATGATACAGTCATCCTTGATCTTGCACCTTGCAGCTCTGTTAATCCCATTCACAATGAGAATGACAGTCCTCCCAGTAAACAGCAGAAAATAAAATGGATGGATACAACTTCAAAACAGGTCTTTTTTTTTCTGCCATGATGATAAAATGATGAAAAATAATATGATTTTGTGTCATCCTTAAAATGCAAAAAATACATATTTTTTGTCTGTCAATAGTTGGTTGAATCAGCACTGATCAAGAAACCAGGTCATATGGTGCACAAGATTCCTCTCTTTTCATTGTTCCATATTGTCATTTAATGCAGCCTTGATCAGTCATTTTAGTAATTTAGTCATTAGATTTAAATATTTTAATTACTGTTGTCAAAATTGAAGATGGAGTTTTTCAAATGTAACATGGCAACAACCTAAGAGGCAATATAGGTCACAGCAAAATAACCAATTAATGTACCTACTTTACATTAGTTTTATTTTTAAAACCTTGCGATCTTTGAAATTTTATTTGGTGTTAGTCACTTTTTGTGGTTATCTTCTCAAGATGATCTTGCACCTTAATGTATTTCACTTCTGAAAGTTAGAATTGTAAAATGTGTTAATTCCAAAAGATTGGTGGTTGCAGTTGATTATTGAATGTTTGACTTCAAAGGACTATCTGTTATCTGAAAGAATACAAAAATTGTATACTTTGTTAAAAATGCAACTAATGTTGTCAAGTTCTTCAAAGTAATAAAGTTGTATAGCTAAAAATGCTGAAGCCTAAGTGCAATTTATTTTTGGCGAGGAAGATAATGTTTTGTTTTTTTTGTCCTATATTTTTGCAAATGTTTGGCAGTATATTGGTAAAAAATATTAATAGGTTTATAATAAAACCATATATAATTGAGTAAATTTTTTGACACTGGTTTAGTTACAGACCAACATTGTTTTGAGTAAAATTTAATTAACGAGTGTTACATAGATTTTACACTTGAGAATAAAAAATGTAGATTATTTAGAATACTTAAAAAGTAGCAGTGTCATATTTAACTAACACTAGGAGTGTTGTTTATCTTACAGAGTAAAAGTATATTAACAATTGTGAGTGTTAAATGATTTTTACTCTATAACTCAATTTAACTCTAATCAGTGTAAAATCAACTTTGAAAACATAACACTGAGAGGAGTGTAACTTTAACACTGTACAGGGCAGGACCATATGTTCACCAGCTCAGTGTTGAAATTGACTCTTTAAGTGTTAAATTAACACTGCTCATTTTACTGTGTAAAGCTCTGAACAATTTATGTGCAGGGTGTGAGGGGTCTGCAGAGATTTTAGCAGCTCTTTTCCTGAACCTAGACCTGTATAAGTCCTGGATGGAGGGAAGGTCAGTCCTGATTATTCTCTCTGCATTCCTGATTATTTGTTGCAGTCTGGACTTGTCCTGTTTTGTGGATGAGCCAAACCACACTGAGATGGATGAAGACAGGACAGACTGAATGATGGCAGTGTAGAAGATGACCAGCAGCTCCTGTGGAAGGTTGAACTTCTTCAGTTGCCTCAAGAAGTACAGTCTCTGCTGGTCCTTCTTTCGAACAGTGTCTATGTGTGAAGACCATCTCAGGTCCTCAGAGATGGTGGTTCCTAAGAACCTGAAGTGGTCCACGGCCGATACAGTGTTGTTGAGAATGGTGAGGGGGGTGTATGGGGGTGTTGTTCTCCGAAGGTCCACCACCATTTCCACAGTCTTGACTGGGTAGAGTTCAAGGTAGTTCTGACCGCACCAGTGGACCAGCCAATCCACCTGCTGTCTGTATGCAGACTCATCACCGTCCTGGATCAGTCCGATGACAGTGGTGTCATCTGCAAACTTAAGGAGTTTCACGGACGAGTCCGATGAGGTGCAGTCATTTGTGTACAGGGAGAAGAGGAGTGGGAATAGAACACACCCCTGGGAGGCACCAGTACTTATTGATCTGGTTCGGGAGAAGATGCTCCCTAGTCTCACCTGCTGCTGTCGGTCCGTCAGGAAGCTGTTGATCCACTGACAGGTGGAGGCTGGGACATTGAGTTGGGTGAACTTCTGGTGGAGGATGTCTGGTATGATGGAGTTTAAGGCCGAGCTGAAGTGTACAAACAGGATCCTGTCCCTGGGTGGTCGAGGTGTTGCAGGATGAAGTGTAGACCTAAGTTAACAGCATCACCTGCCGACCTGTTTGCTCGGTAAGCAAACTGCAGGGGGTCCAGCAGGGGGCCTGTGATGTCTTTCAGGTGCTTCAACCCCAGCCGCTCAAAGGATTTCATGACCACAGACGTCAGGGCTACAGGCCTGTAGTCATTTAATCCTAGGATGGTGGGTTTCTTGGGAACCGGGATGATTGTGGATAATTTGAGGCAGGAGGAGACCTCACACTTCTTCAGTGATTTGTTGAAGATCCGTGTGAAGATCGGAGCGAGTTGATGTGCACAGGCTTTCAGGCATGACGGGGAGACGTTATCAGGTCCTCCAGCTTTCTTTGTTTTTATGCGCTGAAAGAGCCTGTTTACATCTTCCTCGGAGATCTTTAGTGCAGGCAGAGGATCTGAAGGTAGGGGGTTGGTTGATTTATGGGAGTAATTTATTCCTGAATGGGATGTAGAGGAGATGGTTTGAGGTGTGAATGGCTTCCTGTCATGTCGGCAGTAGAAGCCATTCAGACGGTTGGCCAGGCGAGGACTCTGTTCAGGAAGGTGGGGGGGCTCCTGTAGGCAGTCAGGTTTCTCAGACCAGTCCATACAGCCGAAGTGTCACCAGTAGAAAGGCTGTTTTTCAGCTTCTCACTGTAGTTTCTCTTGGCTTCTTTGATCTACTTTGTTAGTCTGTTCCTGGCCTGCCTGTACCGCGCCCAATCTCCACTGCTGTGAGCTTCTTCCTTTTCCCTGCGCAGATTCCTGAGATGTGGAGTAAACCATGGCTTGTTGTTCCCAAAGGTGCAGAAGGTCTTGGTCTGCACACACATGTCCTCACAGAAACTGATATATGATGTCACCACATCAGTTAGTTGGTTTAGGTCAGTGGCTGAGGTTTCAAAAACAGTCCAGTCTGTGCATTCAAAGCAGGCTTGTAGCATCTGCTTTGATTCCTTAGTCAACTTTTTAACAGTGTGAACCTTGGGTTTGGAAGCTCTTAGTCTCTGTCTGCAGGTTGGGATGAGGTGGATTAGACAATGATCCGAAAAACCCAGAGCAGACCTGATAACAGCATGATATGAGTCCTTTAAAGCTGTGTAACAGTGGTCCAGTGTGTTTTTATCTCTGGTGGGACACTTAATATGCTGTCTGTATTTGGGCAGCTCATTATAGTGGTTAGCGCTGTTAAAATCTCCCAGTATTATGATGAAAGAGTCCGTGTATTTTTTCTCCGTGTCTGTAATCAGCTCAGCAAGATGTTTTTCCGCGGCAGAAGTGCAGCCATGCGGTGGAAAATATGAGCCGATTATTATAAACGAGAAAAACTCTCTCGGTGAATAAAACGGTTTACAATTTATGGAAAATGACTCCAGATCCGGACTACATGTTTTCCCCAAACTTATCCTTGAACCTATTCTGAGTTTTCACTAATCGTGCTCTCTGAAAGGGGCCTTGCAGGTTAAAGCCTTAAATAAGCCAGTTTGTCTTTTACTGAGACCATGTGGCACTGTGTAAAGTGCCCTCTACTGTCATGGTTCTTTCCTTTGTGTTTAGTTACTAGTTTATTCTTGTACTTTGTTCTGTTCTCTGGGTCCTTAATGTTACTTCTGTTACTTCTCTGTTTACCTTTCTTCTTTGATTGTTTTTCTCTTTGTGTGCTAGCTCAGCTTCCCTGGTATTAACCCCGCTCAGCTTCCCTGCCTCCTCATCTGATCTACATTGGCTCTGATCAGCTTTCCTGGTATGCCTGTCATTTCTCTACCCCTGCCTCAGCGTATATATACTCATCAGTTCTCTTTGTTCTCCACTGGATCCCTGCGTTAATCTTCATGCCTCTTTGTTGCTCCATGGATTTCCAGTGCCACCTTTCTCATCTCGGTATTCATTACCTGTTTTGTAAGTTTCCTTGTTTTTCATAAAAAAATATTTCAAACTGAACTCCGCTCTACTCTGCATTTGGGTCCTTTGAAAAACTGCACCATGCCACCCACACTTATTGCAACCCCTGGTAAAGACATGTAATCCTTTAAATAATGTTCTTGAGGTCCGGATTGTTTGTTATTTCTTATTTCAGCAGCATATTCCATCTATTTCCAATAAATCCTTATCTATGCAGGGTCAAGTGGAGGCTGGTGCCTATACCAATGGTCAGTGGAGTAGAGGCAGAGTACACTCAGGACCGGTTGCCAGTACATTACAGCTCAACCTCCCTTAGACATACATGCACACACACTAAAAGAAATTTAAAGTAACAAATTAAACTTACATGTATGTTTTGGTGCTGTAGGAGGAAGCTGCAGTACTCAGAGAGAAACTGTGCATGCATATAGAGAGAAGATGCAAACTTCTTGACAAGACTGAAGACAAGGACCGTCTTGCCTTTAATTTGAGTACGTTCAATCAGTGGGGAATAATAATCCCACATTAAGCCTTTGTTAGTACAAAATAAGCAGTGCCACAATTATTGGCACTCCTGCTGTTCATACTATACTTTGTACAACCTTCTTTCATTAATAGAACAGCATTTCATCAAAGTTGGATGACCAAAGTTAAAGTTGACCATCCCTCTTGGCCTAATTACTATAAAACCTTCAAGTCAGCTCACCTCAAAGTTTTATTACATAATTTAGGCCTTAAGACTGAGATGGCTAAGGAAGAACACTGATTTAGAGTCTGATTAACTATTTCTGTGTTGATTTAGCCATTATTCAGTTGTTCAAATTATGATCCAGTTTTAGTCTACTGGTGGAGTCCACCAGATTTGAGTGGAAATGCTTTAGTATTTCACAGAGTTCATGAAGCCATAAACTCTAACAATGTTCCCAGGGCATTTGGAAGTGAGAAGGGTCCACACCATTATAGGTCCTCCACCATACTTAACAGCAGGCTTAGGAAACTGTTGAAAATGCTCATCCTTCAACATTCCAGACCTTCTTTGTCCAGCAAAAAGGGATAATATAATGATTTATTTCTGCATCTAGTAATAATATTACAGCTCCATACATTTGTTATATTCTGTGAGATTAATTCATTCATTTTAGAACAAAGACACACACTTAGTATTTATTTAGTCTTTTTTTATTTGTTTTTTTCAACATTTCTAGCACATGTCCATGATCCTCTTCATGCTCATGAACCTCATGCCTCCATATCCCATGTCCCTGAAGCTCCTGTACTCTCCAGGCCTCAGGTACATCATCCTGCCTCTATAGTGGGGCTGCTCATACATCAGCCAGTGACCGTCCATCACGTGGCAGGACATGCAGTCAGACATGCGGTAGCGGTCCACGATGGAGTCACAGTCGTCCATCATCTCATACATTTGACCACCAAAGTTCTCCCTCTCATAGATCCTCATCCTGTAGGATCCCCTATACTGTTTGGGGAGAGAATTACACAATGAATGCACTGTATTTTGACTGGACATGTATTATAGTTATTATCAAGTCTTTCGGTTTATACCTACCACGGGAATCATACGGCAAGACCTGATTCCACCACTCCAGCCGAACATACTCATGTAGTCAGCATACTCGCCCCTTCTCATGAAGTACTGGTTTCCCATGTAGTTGGGGCGGTCGTAGACCATGAAACAGCCACTCTCCACCCTGCAGGAGTGACACCTGCTCAGGTAGGAAGACATGTCAGCACAGTCGCTCATGCACTCATAGTGGCGACCCTGGAAGTTCCTGTCCTCGTAGAAGATGATCTATGAAAAAGAGGTATAGCGGTTACAAGTAAAAAAAAAGCACACTTTTACTTTAAAAGATCTAATACTTAAGAAATTCACAATTCTAAATATTGTGAAAGTTACCTTGCCCATGCTCATGTCAGTGGTGGACATATTTCTAGGTGAGATGCTGCTATTGCTTCTGCTACCGCTGCACTGCTGTCCTGCCTGGTTTAACCCTTGTTTTTATACCTGACCATACCCTCATAGTCAGTGGGCCCCCATTGTTTAAATCCCTGACCCAGCAGCATGGTATAGAGCCCTTTACTGGCATTTGGTCCTATAGTGTCATCACATGACTGGGCCCTCGAAGACTTCAGAAATACATTCTTTGTCAAGCTAAAACAAAGCCTTTTGTCTCAGTTCTAATTTTGGCCTCCCTGTTGGAGTGAAGGCATCATAATGATCCAGTGAATGTGAAAGTCCTACAGTTCCTGCAGTTCATGACTGATGGGTTACCAAAGTCCTCAGTCCAATGTGGATTCTCCATGATCAGAAATTATCCCACAAAAAGACAACAGAAAAGATTTCCACTTCGATTAAGTAGACCTTGCCAAAATTAAAATTAAACTACCAATGAAACAAAAGTGTGCATATATATATATATATATATATATATATATATATATATATATATATATATATCCCCTATTTAAAAAAGGGAGTTTATGTTTTAAGTATGTGAGCCTTTAGCAAGGGTCAACACTGGTTTATATCAAATATAGCAAAGTAATCTCAATAGCACAAGTGCAAGGTTTGCAATATATTTATTGTGAGTTCTGAATATAAGCACATGTGGTAATATATAGAAACAGAAAAAAGGATGGCCCATGAAGAAGATGCTTCTTTTAAGCTCTAGGCCTGAAAAAACTGCTGCGTAAAATAAGAACTTCAAAAGCAAAGATGAGATCCTGTCCATAAAAAACCTTAAACAGGATCATTGAGAAGGGCCAGCCCTGGAAGAGTCCAACAAACACCGGGAACAGGCTCCACTTTAACCTCATCGAAATGTGGACACAGCTCTTGTTTTGGTTATAAAAAGACTGGATCACCTTTAAGAAAGGGTCTGGCTGTAACAATGATTCTTGGTCAGAAGGGCCTGGCTTTGATTGTGTTTTAGACCTGAAAGATTTCCGTGTTAAAGAAGTTCAGTTTTCTCTGGTGGTCTTAAATTTTCTATTTATGTGCTTATTCTGTCATGTTTGCCCCTTTCATTTTTTTTTTTTAGCTAGCTTGGTTATAGTCTTGGTTAACTGCTCAATAGAATGTAAACACAAAACAATGAAACGATGTGAGTGGCTGTGCTGTACATAATGCATGCATTTAATTGGTGTGATTGTTTATTTTGATTTAAAATACTTCTCGATGTTTCGTTGGTTTATGTTATATATTGTCAAACAAAGAGCAGGAATCATTGAAATTAGATTGTTTGTATGGGTACCTTCATTTTATAACTTTTTATAAAAATGTTTAGATCAGCTTTCACATTTCTTATCTGATTTAGTGTTAAATATAGATAGGGTCATTATAGTGGGATTTTAACGTTCATGTTGACACTGAAAGCATTAGCTTAAATGTAGCCTTTAATGCTATCCGAGACTTAATTGGCTTTGCTCAGAACATTAGCAAACCTACCCACCTATGTCTTCATTCTCTGGACCTTGTGCTGACATATTGCAATGAGTGTAAATAAATAACATAACCTTTGAGTTTAATGTTACCGAGTACCCCACACATGAAAGAAAATTGCATTATAGTAGATCATTATTAGACAATGCTGTAACAACCTTTAAAGAATCTGTTCCATTTTTAATTTGCCCATTATCACAGAAAAACACAGTGGAGGGCAATTATTTTGTTTCTTCCCCTTCACAAATTGATTCTCTTGTCCATAGTGTTACTTCCTCGCTGCATGGTGCATTAGACAATGTAGCCCCCCTGAAAAAGAAGGCAATTATTCATAGGAGGCTGGCTACCTGGTTTAATTCAGGGCTGCGTACCTTAAAGCACAACGTTAGAAAACTGGAGAGAAAATTGCGCTCTACACACCTAGAGGATACCTACTTAATCTAAAAAAATAGTCTACTGTTGTATAAAACGACACTTATCCAAGCTAGAACAGCTTGTTTCTTGTCATTAATAGAAGAGAAAAAGAATAATCCTAGTATTTTTTTCAGTACACTTGCTAAACATACACACAGTCATAGCTCTGTTGAGCCATCCATTCCCCAAGTTCTCAGCAGTAATGACTTTATGGGATTCTTTTGAAATAAAATTGATTCTGTTAAAAATAAAATCATTGGGATACTCCCGAACATGATTACTTCGTCCTCAGTAAGTGAGACAGCATTGGAAGTAACTGTAGAACTTGATCTGTGTTTGGACTGTTTTGATCCTGTGGAGCTTCCTGAGTTATCAGAAATATTAGCTTCATCTAAACATTCAACTTGTGTGCCAATCCCAACCAAATTATTTAAGGAAGTGTTCCCTCTGATAACCAGCCCCATTTTAGATACAATTAATCTATCCTTAGTAAATGGATATGTACCACAAGCTTTTAAGATAGTTGTAATTAAACTTTTGCTTAAGAATCCTTCACTTGATCAAGAGGATTTAATAAATTACAGACTTATCTCAGAGGGATCAGGGGCCTGATGTGCAAAAGTGTGCACATCCTTGGCAGTGACATGCCCATTTAGCACAAGTATTGGGCCAAGGGAATGCCATGATATGGCAGCCCAAACCATCACTGATCCACCCCCATGCTTCACTCTGGGCATGCAACAGTCTGGGTGGTACGCTTCTTTGGGGCTTCTCCACACCGTATCTCTCCGGGATGTGGGGAAAACTGTAAAGGCGGACTCATGAGACAACAATACATGTTTCACATTGTCCACAGCCCAAGATTTGCGCTCCTTGCACCATTGAAACCGACATTTGGCATTGGCATGAGTGACCAAAGGTTTGGCTATAGCAGCCCAACTGTGTATATTGACCCTGTGGAGCTCCCGACGGACAGTTCTGGTGGAAACAGGAGAGTTGAGGTGCACATTTAATTCTGCCATGATTTGGGCAGCCGTGGTTTTATGTTTTTTAGATACAATCCAGGTTAGCACTCGAACATCCCTTTTAGACAGCTTCCTCTTGCGTCCACAATTAATCCTGTTGGATGTGGATCGTCCTACTTGGTGGTATGCTGACATTACCCTGGATACCGTGGCTCTTGATACATCACAAAAACTTACTGTCTTGGTCACAGATGCGCCAGCAAGATGTGCACCAACAATGTGTCCTCTTTTGAACTCTGGCATGTCACCCATAATGTTGTGTGCATTTCAATATTTTGAGCAAAACTGTGCTCTTACCCTGCTAATTGAACCTTCACACTCTGCTCTTACTGGTGCAATGTGCAATCAATGAAGACTGGCTACCAGGCTGGTCCAATTTAGCCATGAAAGCTCCCACACTAAAATGACAAGTGTTTCAGTATATATATATATATATATATATATATATATATATATATATATATATATATTTATATATATATATTACGGTGTGGAGAAGCCCCAAAAAAGTGTATCACCCAGACTGTTGCATGACCAGAGTGAAGCATGGGGATGGATCAGTGATGGTTTGGGCTGCCATATCATGGCATTCCCTTGGCCCAATACTTGTGCTAGATGGGCTGCCAAGGACTACCGAACCATTCTTGAGGACCATGTTCATCCAGTGGTTCAAACATTGTATCCTGAAGGCGGTGCCATGTATCAGGATGACAATGCACCAATACACACAGCAACACAGGTGAAAGATTGGTTTGATGAACATGAAAGTGAAGTTGAACATCTCCCATGGCCTGCACAGTCACCAGATCTAAATATTATTGAACCACTTTGGGGTTTTGGAGGAGCGAGTAAGGAAACGTTTTCCTCCACCAGTATCATGTAACCTGGCCACTATCCTGCAAGAAGAATGACTTAAAATCCCTCTGACCACTGTGCAGGACTTGTATATGTCAGTCCCAAGATGAATTGACGCTGTATTGGCCGCAAAAGGAGGCCCTACACCATACTAATAAATTATTGTGGTCTAAAACCAGGTGTTTCAGTTTCATTGTCCAACCCCTGTATATATAGATATATATATCTATATATATATATATATATATATAGATATATATCTATATACATATATATATCTATATCTATCTATATATATATATATATATATATGCATCTATGTATGTATATACATACATACATACATACATATATGTAATATTAAAATAGTTAAGTGTATTTCCTTTGGGTTTGATTCCGTTTTCTTTCCAGGTAAATATTGTATAGGACTTTAAAAAAAAAAAGCTTTATAAAACCTTATTTAGTTTTTTATTTAGTTTTTACATTCTTAGACTCTTCCCTCTCGTTGACCAATTTTATTACATTTCAGTATGAATCTAGGTCATAAATGTGTTTATAGTATAAATGCGTTAATATTATATTTTGATCATGTGTCATAGGTTCTCACTTAATAATCTTGACAAAGATCTCAAAAATACTTTTATTCACCAGCATTAGCATTATGTATTTAATACCAGGAATCCATGATCCTCCTCATGCTCATGAACCTCATGCCTCCATATCCCATCTCCCTGAAGTTCCTATACTCTCCAGGCCTCAGGTACATCATCCTGCCTCTGTAGTGGGGCTGCTCATACATCAGCCAGTGACCATCCATCACGTGGCTAGACATGCAGTCAGACATGCGGTAGCGGTCCATGATCGAGTCACAGTCGTCCATACACTCATGCATCTGACCACCGAAGTTCTCTCTCTCATAGATCCTCATCCTGTAGGATCCCCTGTACTGCAAAAAAAATATAAAAAAGGTTTTGTTTCAGTTTCACAGTTCGGATCAGTTATAAATCCTGAAAGTTTCCAACCCACCATGGGAATCATACGGCAAGACCTGATGTAGTCCCTCCATCCCATCATGCTCATGTAGTCAGCGTACTCTCCCCTCCTGAAGAAATACTGGTTTCCCATGTAGTTGGGGCGGTCGTAGACCATGAAGCATCCACTCTCCACCCTGCAGGAGTGACACCTGCTCATGTAGGAGGACATGTCAGCACAGTCGCTCATGCACTCATAGTGGCGACCCTGGAAGTTCCTCTCCTCGTAGAAGATGATCTGGGAAAGAGTGAATCATCCCTTAAAAACATCATTTTAAAAACAGACATTATTTGACAAAATACATATTTTCCACCTAAAGATTGCCTACCTTGCCCCTCATGTTCATGTCGGGGTTGCTCATGATGGCTGCAGATGAGTTGTTGCTCCTGCTCCCACCTGGTTTAACCCTTTCCTTTTATACCAGAGAAATGTAAAGAGCAACTGTCCCCCCTTCATAGAACTACTAACTAAGCAAGTTACTATAGAGCTGCACAGAATGCAGAGGTTACATTCAGTTTTTTTTTCTTTGTCTTATTTTTCTTTAGAAAGGTCTTTCTGTTATGACTAGCAGCATTCTGATTCTTGTGACAATACATGGAGCCACGTGGCTGTTAAGAATGCGTTGTATGACTTGTATGAAGCATATTGTTTTCACAGTGGTTATCTAAACTATGATGCCATTTCTTGTTTTTGCTGTTTTACAAAGTAAACATTTTATAAATTGGGTCCATTTGTTTATATCTGTTAAAACTGTTAAATATAAAAATATACTGTGATATATATATTTTGGTTTAGATTTTGGGTTTCACTTACTTACAGATCGTTTAACAAAATTTAAGAGCCTGCAAATGTAACCTGAGCAAATACAAAAAGCAGTTTTCACAAGCTTTCCAAACCAACATTTGTAAAGCTGCCCACCTTGTTCACTCATGAATTAAGTGTGATTAACTACATTCTTCTGTTTAGTAGTACTGGCCACCCCCAGGCCTCATTACTGCTTGATTCATAGAATAAAGAAATCACTTAAGTATAACATGTTAGAGAACATGAAATAGGAAGAAGATCAGAAAAAGCAGCACATCATGGTCTGATCTAAAGACGTTCGGAAACAAATGAAAAACAGTCAATGATGTGTATCAGTTTGAAAAGGGTTATAAAGGCATTTCTAAGACTGATAATTTATGTTGGAATTTATGTGTTTGCCCCTGTCAAGACATGGTGTGGTGGTGGACCCCAGAATGCAGACAGTAGGCAGAGTTGCGGTGATTAAGGTTTTAGTTTAACAAAAACTCACTTTAGCAGGTGGTGGCAGACAGGCGTGGCATGAACAGATGAGATGTTTCCACAAGGAGTAAACAGAATAGAGCAGTATACAGGTCCTTCTCAAAATATTAGCATATTGTGATAAAGTTCATTATTTTCCATAATGTCATGATGAAAATTTAACATTCATATATTTTAGATTCATTGCACACTAACTGAAATATTTCAGGTCTTTTATTGTCTTAATACGGATGATTTTGGCATACAGCTCATGAAAACCCAAAATTCCTATCTCACAAAATTAGCATATCATTAAAAGGGTCTCTAAACAAGCTATGAACCTAATCATCTGAATCAACGAGTTAACTCTAAACACCTGCAAAAGATTCCTGAGGCCTTTAAAACTCCCAGCCTGGTTCATCACTCAAAACCCCAATCACGGGTAAGACTGCCGACCTGACTGCTGTCCAGAAGGCCACTATTGACACCCTCAAGCAAGAGGGTAAGACACAGAAAGAAATTTCTGAACGAATAGGCTGTTCCCAGAGTGCTGTATCAAGGCACCTCAGTGGGAAGTCTGTGGGAAGGAAAAAGTGTGGCAGAAAACGCTGCACAACGAGAAGAGGTGACCGGACCCTGAGGAAGATTGTGGAGAAGGGCCGATTCCAGACCTTGGGGGACCTGCGGAAGCAGTGGACTGAGTCTGGAGTAGAAACATCCAGAGCCACCGTGCACAGGCGTGTGCAGGAAATGGGCTACAGGTGCCGCATTCCCCAGGTCAAGCCCCTTTTGAACCAGAAACAGCGGCAGAAGCGCCTGACCTGGGCTACAGAGAGGCAGCACTGGACTGTTGCTCAGTGGTCCAAAGTACTTTTTTCGGATGAAAGCAAATTCTGCATGTCATTCGGAAATCAAGGTGCCAGAGTCTGGAGGAAGACTGGGGAGAAGGAAATGCCACAATGCCAGAGGTCCAGTGTCAAGTACCCACAGTCAGTGATGGTCTAGGTGCCGTGTCAGCTGCTGGTGTTGGTCCACTGTGTTTTATCAGGGGAGGGGTCAATGCAGCTGGCTATCAGGAGATTTTGGAGCACTTCATGCTTCCATCTGCTGAAAAGCTTTATGGAGATGAAGATTTCAGTTTTCAGCACGACCTGGCACCTGCTCACAGTGCCAAAACCACTGGTAAATGGTTTACTGACCATGGTATCACTGTGCTCAATTGGCCTGCCAACTCTCCTGACCTGAACCCCATAGAGAATCTGTGGGATATTGTGAAGAGAACCTTGAGAGACTCAAGACCCAACACTCTGGATGAGATAAAGGCCACTATCGAAGCATCCTGGGCCTCCATAAGACCTCAGCAGTGCCACAGGCTGATTGCCTCCATGCCACGCCGCATTGAAGCAGTCATTTCTGCAAAAGGATTCCCGACCAAGTATTGAGTGCATAACTGTACATGATTATTTGAAGGTTGACATTTTTTGTATTAAAAACACTTTTCTTTTATTGGTCGGATGAAATATGCTAATTTTGTGAGATAGGAATTTTGGGTTTTCATGAGCTGTATGCCAAAATCATCCGTATTAAGACAATAAAAGACCTGAAATATTAGTTAGTGTGCAATGAATCTAAAATATATGAATGTTAAATTTTCATCATGACATTATGGAAAATAATGAACTTAATCACAATATGCTAATATTTTGAGAAGGACCTGTATATGGAGCATGTTGGAGGTGGACCGAATGAAGCTGATAACATGTTGTGGCAGGAGTGACAACAAAACATGGCTGGAACTAAATATTACAAGGACAAAATCAAACCTAAGATACATAGCTCTAATTGAACATAAATGCACTAAAAACAAACTACACGAATAATGAGAAAGTAAACCTAAGCAAAAAATTAAAGCACCACCTGGAAAACAATAAACAGAAGCAGGATCCAAATCTCAACTTTGGGAACGAAAAATAAGAGAAAAACCCCAAACCAAAAAACCAAACAATCCCAAAGTGAGAGAGTATTACAACTTGTTTACGGCTACAGGACGACATCTAAAAGATCTTCCACTGAGTATAACCCGTCAGGAATTTAATCAAGGATACTCTCTATTCACATTTAATCTTAACCTGGGCGAGGACACAGATGCTCTATCTCCAGTTTCCAGTGGAAATTTAAGATTGGAAATGCGCTTCAGAAACCCGTTGCCTCATACCACCACGCTGATCATCTACGCTTGTTATGACTCTATTTTAGAGATTGATTCAAAGAGGCGTGTGCTGGTGGATTATTATTAATCTAATCAGACATGAATAATCATGAAATTGAGAGCCTGATGCGTCATCTGCTGGGAGATTTGTTTTGTGGTGTATGGCCGTGCGACCAGCTGCCGCTGCTAGCTGACAAATTCCCAGGGCCGGCCTACTTTATTGTGAACACACATCCTTCACACATGCCGGGAGAACACTGGCTAGCTCTGACTTTGGATGAGAATGGTCAATCCAGCTTTTTTGACTCTTATGGATTCTCTCCGGATTTCGAGTTCTACCCGTCAAGCATCGTAACATTTTTAGAAGACAGATCCTCAAAAATATTGTATCATAATAATCAGCTTCAAAACACTCTGTCCACTGTGTGCGGTCACCATTGCATTTTTTATCTATGTCATAGAGCGTGCGGATTATCAATGCAGCAAGTGTTGTCGAAATACACCGGAGATGTGATTAAGAATGATTTAATGGCATCTAACTTTGTGAAAAAATATCAGAAATGTGTCGTTAATCAAAGTTGTACATTTTATACTCACGGAACATGCTCTTTGGAGATATTTATGGATTGTTATGGAATTTAAATTGTCTTATTTTTTTTTTCATTTTTTTTTTTTTTTTTTCTTCTTATGATTTAATATCTGTGTAATGATATCATATGTTAGTGTGTGAAGTAGAGAACGAAGTTAGACTTGAAAAATATAATCAATAAATATTTTATTGAATAAAATAAATAGGCTACATGTTTCATTTTCTTATAACGGTTTATGGTGAAAATGTAATCCATCGGGGTGGTAGTGTCATCTTACGAAGAGACCTTTTTGATCTCCCATCAGCATTTTTTGGATCTTCCAGCTCAGATCTCGACCAGTAGGGAGAATGAGTTATCTGCCTTCTTCTTCTTTTTCTTCTCTGCTTAACGCTGGGGGGTGTACCCCCATTTTCAATCGATGTACCCTCTGTTTTGAAACGTCTATATTCTTCACGAGCATAAGGGTTAATGACTGAAGATATAGGGATGTTTACCTCTGTCAAGGTGTGTAGAAAGTCAGACCATCCTCGGGTTTGTGATGCTCCAGATTTTTTAAATGGAAGCATGAGATTTTTCAACAAATCAATCATGTGGGACCCTTTTATAACATTTCCTTTAAATACAAATTCACCTCGCGAAGTCCAACTCTCACTTCTTTCGGATAATTTCTTCAAAATGTACTCGGCATTTTTACGGTTGTGTTTAGGAAGGCTTTTCAGTACTTCCGTAAGAACCTGATCCTTAGGGGCCTCGTCCTGCCCTGGGTCTTGTTTTTCTTGGGACCGCTCATGTTCAGGAACTTCTGTGTCACGCTGCAGCGTTAAACTGACCCGCTGTTTTTCTTCTTTGGCACCTTGCTTAAGTAAAGTCAGATACCTCTGGAGAAGAGCATCGTATCTCTTGATTTTTTCATAAGAAGTCAAACCCGGCTCGTTTAATATTGCTCTCATTTCAGCATCCAAATTCTCCTCCGCCGTCTGTCTGATGGACGTGTCTGACTGGGTCAGACGCTTGAATTGATGAGGTGAAATGAGAAACATCTTCTGCGATGTTCTGAGAGACATTATCTCCTGATGATTCCACCCACTAGATCACCGATCAAGGGTGCAAGAGCCGTTAAGATGGGGAGAATAAAACCACCTCGTTGCTTTTTGAGAGCCAACTGTTTAGTTTTTATCCCGGTTCTTTTATCACCCAACAATCTGATGATATTTCTTTGTTTCTTCAATTGTCGGTGTTGAGAGGGTGATAGTTTAATGTTACCTTTTAGGATATTCAGTGCAATCTCGCACAGAGCCTGAATAAAGTCGGGAGAGCAGTGTGCGAGAATATCTTTACGTTTCTGTGGACAGGCCTGGTACAAAGCTCTGAATAACGGTAAATTCCTTTTTATACGCGCTGACATGATGACTTACTTTGTTCTAGCAGGCCACTGCTGAGGAAGTATCCCCGTTCTCAGTCTCAAATGTTCTGGGCAGGTAGACGTAAAATCGATGATTAAATATCCATGAGCTTCTCTCGTTGCGTCTTCAAAACTCTCCAAGAAGAGACCCTTTTGAGATGGAAACATTTGGCGGGCCTCTATATTCAGCTGGAGTTTATCTCTCGGGTTCTTAAACAACACCATATAATTACAGTTCAAACTAATAGTGCAACTGAACTTTCCCTGATGAAAAACATTCTGAGTCAACATCATAACACTCATATTACGATGGTGACGAAACTGGGTAAAGACCTTCATCACGTTTTCATCATCTGAGGCTTGAGCGATAACATCGTCTAAAATAATCAGATGATTCTGATCAGGAGGAAACAGATTTTCATCTTCAAAAGAATGAGGCAATCCTTCCACAAAGGTAATATTTTTATTCATCTTCTGCAATTCAGCATACATGGGTTGAAAAGATGTGTAAATCCATACAATATTTTCTGAAACAATATCCATGACATGATTACAGTTTTGTAAAATACTTTTTACAAAGAAAGTTTTCCCGCAGCCGCTGGGTCCAACTATCATACATGAGAAAGGTGCTCTAAATCTAGGATCAAAATCAATCTCCTGTAAATCCATGTGACTTTTTATTTTATTTCTTATTCAACTCTAATAACCGAAAGGCAGAGTTGTCCCGTCAGAAAAAAGACGTCTCTTATCATACACCAGTCGAAACCTTTTAAGAAATGTCGCGTTTGTCAAACGGAATCTCTTTTTATCCCTCCTGATCGTGTGTTGAGGGATTTCAATGACACTCTCACTTGACCTCTGTAAGTAGCCCTCGACCAGCCCTTTGATGCGGTCAAAATTGACCCTCTCGCTGCATTCATGCGTCTGAGTGATGCCTTTAGCACGTATCATTACATTTTTACGGTTTTTGGTCTGGTATGCATAACTCTTGGGTCCTGTCGATGCAAACTCCGAAATGCTGTCACCATCTAACTCGTCAGTAAGATCACCCAGATAATTCCCCAATTCCAGAGGAGTTTCACCACTTTTTGTCACATAAATCAAACTGTCCGTGTCAATATAAATCAATCTGTCCTGTAACTTCTCCATGCTGCTGAGAAGTTTTAAACGTGCATAAGCGGTGGTGAATGCTGCAATAAACACATTATTTGTCTTACTTGGTGGATATATGACACGTTTACTGAAATTCCACTGCACTACACACATTTCAGGGTTGAAAAAATGAAAATAGTTAACCCTGTATTTACTCGAGAACATGAAGCTGAAAAAGTCTTCAGGGTTAGTGATGACTGTGGTCTGAGACAGATCACTTCTTTGCGCAAATTTCCCCCAAAAACTGTTTAAACACAATTTTGCAACCTGCCTTTTGGCAGGATTCACCTCGATTTTCTCAGGGTCTAATCGGATGCCCTGATGCAGTTTGTAGTCGCTTATATACTTTGACTTACTCTCCTGATCCACTGCTTCAGACGGATAGCCTGAAGCCTCCTGCTTACCCTTTAAAAAGCAATGAATGTAACCTTTAAAAATTGTATCACTTCTCTTTTCAAAATGCCACACCTCTGTGATTTTAGCAAGACGATAACTACACTCCAACGCTTTACAGAGTTCTACACTCACCCAAACACCCGTCAGAGCTCTGTCCTCATCATTATGCATGCAGGGACTTGACTGGTTATTTATTTCAGCGCATGTGCGGCAGAGAGTGAACACAAGTTTACCTTGGGATGTTCTGTAAGGTAAAACAGGGAACAACAGGTTACGTGGTGGGTAGACCACAGCTTTGATTATACCGAAGTAGCTGCTGGGGTCATCAAAATCTTTGTAAATGATGGTGGGGTGTCCGAGGGGAAAAACGCAGTTGGCGTTTACATAAGGGTACAGAGATGTGTAATCCACATAGTGTACAGTTTCATCCGGTTCCGCTGTGTACCTCAACTTCATAGGACAGGTGCGTCCACCATACAGAGCATCCCGGGGGGATAGCGGTTCGGGTGCATTAACTTTCTCAAGAAAGCTGATCACCCCTGGGTCTGATTTTTTCATTTCAATCCACTCATGCTCCCATATGACTTCGAGACGAAGGCCGTACACAGTTTGTAACACCTTGCTTCTCTCAACAGTGGCTGCGTAAAACTGTTCAAATGCGACCCCTCTCAACGGACACTTGTCATGAGGCATGTAACACTTTTTACAGCCGTGGAAAAAACAGCCATAAAATTCAAACGCAACTTTGACACCGTTAATCTCTGCATACCCTTCCACTGAATATGGCCCGATTTTCTTTTCACCCCTATTTAATGCATGCTCGATAAATATGGCTCTGCTGTCTGCAATCCAGCCGAGCCATTGAATGGACACGCTGGAGAACGTTTTACTGCTACGTCTGTAGTCCAGAGGTGATGGAATGGCTAAGGTTTGAGGAGGAAGGAAATTGGTTACAAAAACCTTCATGCAGGCTGATGCTATTGTGATACTTTTAAACGGATCCACACTTGTCTCCTTAAAGAACTCGTCTCTGAATTTTAAGCATCCTTGAAAAAGAATTTCAACGTCATTTTTACAATAACGAGTCAGAGTCCTCTTTGCTCGCTTCTCTGTACCAGCTGCTAAACACCTGTTGTTCTTGAAGACTCATGCATTCTACAGCGTAGCAGGATGGAGGAGGAAAAGGCCCCACATACTGGAGATGCTGTTCAGAGGAAAATAGGTGGGGAAAAAAACCCTTGCTTTGATCGGTAAAGCCTAACGCTTTCGGCATGGCGCTAGGCTTTATGCACATAAATGACAGGCTATCAATGTATTTTAACCTGTAATCAGGGTCGGTTAAACAGAGAAGTTTATTTCCTACCATGACGAGATGAGGTTTAATGCCTAACTGCAGCATTGCATTGAGGATCAGGTAACCATCGTACCCCCATGCATTGTGCGCTATTAAGGTGAAGCCTCTGTACTTCGGCCTCCTGAAATGCAGGAGAACTTTTTGGGTGCAATTCAGTCCATAAGCGTACCATTCATCACCTTTCAACGTTTTAGCACAGACCAGAAAGGGGGTATGCACGCCGCTCTCATTGACAGGCATTCGAAATCATAAAAAATCAGTTTATCATCAAGCTGATTAATTGCACTGCAAGGCTGAATGTAACACTTATGATCATCGCATGTAATGTCTAGGCTGGGGGGTACATTTTCACCGCAAATACTGCATTTTACATTACACACGTGTGGTTTATTCGGTTTACTGATTGCAATAACGTATATCCGTTTGCATACTTTACACAGTTTTACCAACTCACAGTCGCTCATAGGTCTGTCAGCACTATTTCTGATGCGCGGTTCCCTGTGTCTGCTGAAACATGAAGAATTACGACATATTCTTTGACAGCCTGCACAGCTTACAGGATTGCTAATCTCTTGCATACATTTATATGTTCGACACACTGGACAATAACCTTCACAATGGTGTGTATTTGCATTATCATAGCTGGCGTAACAGTAATTACAAATATATCTGCACCCCATAAAACCTTTGAGATTTTTTATCCCATAGTAATGACCTTGAAATAACAGCAAAAACAGAGGGTTTGAACGATCAGGGAAACTGGTCTTAAATTTACACAGAGCAGTAGAGCCCGTGGTTCTGTGAAACACTACAATTTTTCTCTTCAGAATGGTTTCAAATTTACCAATATCACTAAAAGTAACTGCTGTTTGCTCGTCGAGGCCTGCCCGATGCTGCCATCTCCTCCCCAGTTCTACAGCACGGTGATCCGTGAGCTCAGGATCAGAGACGTGTGCGAGGCCGATTGCAAAACATAACTGATTACCGGTATTGTCTATAATATACAAATGACGCATTTTCTTATTAAACAGTTCACAGTCTAACGTTCCTGCAGCTTTACGCTTAGAACCTCCTGCTGGGTCATTAACAACCTGAAGAACAAATTCCATGTTATTATCTACAGGTATATTTGCATTCGATTGTACTAAATCGTCGAGGAAGTTTTCGAAAGCAGGCAGGATCATATTTCCATCATCTGTAACAGTAAATGTGATGTGACGATTGAGATTTTCACCCACTAATTCCAGCTGCACAACGTCGTTACGTCTGGTTAACGATCTCGCAGCGTCGGCTAATTCAATGATAATACGCATGATGTCTGTATAGAATGCGGCTAAATCTGGAACGTTACTTGG
Organism: Girardinichthys multiradiatus; assembly: GCF_021462225.1. Classification (NCBI taxonomy): domain Eukaryota; kingdom Metazoa; phylum Chordata; class Actinopteri; order Cyprinodontiformes; family Goodeidae; genus Girardinichthys; species Girardinichthys multiradiatus. The sequence continues at coordinate 4,295,737 of NC_061800.1, forward strand.
ACAGGGCGGCGGTATGGTAAAAGGTCTCCTTATTTCATGGTTATTAAAATTTTCACGTTCAACCACGGCTGGAGGGTTTCGTCCTATTTGATCAGAACTAACTGCTACGTCCGTATTGAAATGACCCCCGTGCTGATCTGCGGCGTGTGACGTAGAAGGATTCTGATGACTGTCAGGTGAATCATTTTCCTCAATGCTGCTGTGTGAAGATGGTGCTCTATTTAAATCTTCAAGAGCCTGATTGATTACATTTAAAACGTCACCGTGCCGATCTGCGGCATGTGACGTAGAAGGATTCTGATGACTGTCAGGTGAATCATTTTCCTCAATGCTGTGTGGAGACGATGCTCTATTTAAATCTTCAAGAGCCTGATTGATTACGTTTAAAACGTCACCGTGCCGATCTGCGGCGTGTGACGTAGAAGGATTCTGATGAGTGTCAGGTGGATCATTTTGCTCAATGCTGAGTGGATACAATGCTCTATTTAAATCTTCAAGAGCCTGATTGATTATGTTTAAAACGTCACCGTGCTGATGTTCATTTATTACATTTTCACTGTTAGCAGGAGATGCATTTAAAACGATGTTATCTGCTACTTCTGCATTAACGGGAATTTTGTTAAGTTCATTAACTAAATTTCTTATTTCATCCAGGACAAGTCTGATTCGGTTATCCATTTCTATGAACATAAGAAAAAAAAATAAAAATAAAACTAACCTACAGAAAACAAAAAAAAACAAAAACAAAACACAGTGATCAGTTCAGTTTAAAATCACCTTTATGTCACCAAAATGCTTCTTTAACAGAATCTGACATGCTGCCAGAAGCGTTAACGATGAGGCCTTATTACGAAGATCCCGTGAGGCTGTAGAGACTGTCTTCCTGCGTTGTCCGTTTCTGTGGCCAATCTGTCCTACCATCAACGTTACCTCTGTAAGGAGAATGAACAAAAAAATAAATAAATAAATAAAAATATGTATATATATATATATATATTGAAATAATCACATTAAAGCTGAAAAAAACCCAAAAAAACAAAGAATTCAAATTAATTCAGTATGTATGTATGAATTAAAACGTACCGTTCATTAATCCACTCACTAGTGTTGCTCTGCTTTGTAGCGCAGAGAGTCGCTGTCTTTTGGCTGGGGTTAAATATTCTGTAAAAACAGAAGACAATAAAAGTTATCTTACGCTGCGCAGCACAGCGTTCATAAATAAAACGAAAAATAGTTTTTAAAATACACAAGTGTTTTTTTTTTTATCTTACTCCGATTCTTTGCGGTAAAACCTCCAGATTTCACTTCTTGTTGAACTGAAACGGTGCCTCTCTGCTGAAAGCTGTCTTGATCTTTGAAAAGCGACCTTCTGGTGGGCGGATTCAATGTGGCATCTTTGGATGTATCTGTAAACAGGTTTATATGACATTTTATTGAACTATGCTTAAAATACATATATATATATATATATTGTTTTTATTTAAAAAAAAAACATTTCTACCCTGCTGCTGCTGCTGCTGCTGCTCGACAGCTATGTCTTCCACAGAGCTCTCAGTCGAATCTGTAAACAGTTTTATCTGAGGTTTAAAATACATTCACTCTCAAAGAAAAATAGTTAGTTCTTAGGACTTACTTTCTGGTGGTGCCGGTAACTTATCCGGTGTGTCTTCAGGGGAAATGATGATAATTGACGGAGGAGTATTCAAAGAATCAGTTTTAATTTCTGTGTTAGAAGAAAGTTCAGATGTTGTTGGGGGTTTTTCTTGTTTGGAAATAATTCGCCTTCTCAATTTTGACTGTCAATTCCAGCCGCTGAACCCTCCAACTTGATCATTCGGGTTTACCTCTCATCAAATCTATAAATTGAAACATTGTCAAGGGTTAACTATAACATATATATGTATATTTTATATATTTTATTGCATTTAACATTTACTTACCATAATCTGATTGTGTCAAGATGAAATCATCAAGGTCATCAGCGGTGGGTTCTATGACAAAGAAACAAATATATATATATATATATATTTATATATATATATATATATATAAACAATATATATAAACAAAATTAGAGAACATTCACATGCATTTAATGATTTCTTAAAGATGAATACTTACTTACTTACGTTTAAAAATGTCATTGTGCTTTTGTGAATTATCAGAAGTAGATTCCACAATTTCCGGGTTTCCTGAAATATTTACCGACATTTTTTCTTGTCAGTACTGGTATTTTCAATGTAACAAATGTTATGGTTCAAAGACATTCAGCATTTGAAGACCCTGACACTGAGGTTAGCCAATGAAACAGAGCCCCCGAACAACATTTACTCACAGTATTTATACCAGAACATGACTGTTATCTCAACTGCAAAGACTATGTTTTTAAGACCAAAACCCTTTCTTGAGTTCAAAGGTGATATGGTTATCCAAGGAACAGACCTAACTGCCCTTCCTGACATCGCCCCTAACAGTTGGATATGGTATAACTGTAACCCCCCCCCCTGAATCACCTTTTACTCTAAGATGAAAAAGTAAATGTTTTAGAAAAGCTACAGGTAACTAAAATTATCATTGCTTTTTCCTAAAATGGAGTCTCTCATGATTCAATAACAAACACATAATTGCTAGTTAATTTGTAACCTGGAAACAGTATACTGAAGTTCTTTTTTTTTTTTCTGTTAATCTCATATTCGTCTTACCTCTTTCAGCTGCTTTTCCAGTATGTTGACGCAGAAGCTGAAGGTTTTTTCTCGTTCGATCGATGTAGTGAAGCACAATCTTTTAATTTACTTTTTAGGTCTTTTCTATTTTGAACTGATTTAGACTGGCTCATATATTCAACAAAATAGGTCCTGCTGTAAAAGCAAAATGAACTTACAATTTCTGTCAGGTTACACAGTTAATTTTATTAGGATTTCATGTGATAGGTCAACATTAAGTTGATTATACCTTTAAAATATAAAAGGATGCATGTCTTTTTTTTTTGTTTTTAGATGTATTAACGCCTGAAAAAACATACAGATTATTAATAACACCCTTAAACACACCCCTGTGTGTTTTAATTAGTTCATTTAAGGCCTTCCCCGTAACACCCTTAAACACACCCCTGTGTTTTAATTGACTCATTTAAGGTATCGCCCCTAATGACGACAAGCAATCAGCATCCACGGTTACGCCCCCTTGGACACACCACCTGCTTGACCACGTGACCTCCTGCCCACATGACACCCACATGGCGCCCACATGGCGCCAACCCGAAGTCCCGCCCTCACCGGAAGTCCCACCCACCTGTCAAAAAGTTTGATGAAAGGGTATACTTAAATTCTCTTCCCTGTGTCAGCAGTGTCAGTGGTTGCAGCTTTTAAACCATGAAGATGGGAGCTATTATTTTGGGACCTTGGTAATTGGCCTCATGACAGCATTACATAGGCTATTGTGGAAATATAAATGCCTTATTGTTAGTAGTGTGGAAATATAAATGGCTTATTATTTGTAGCTAAGACTAAGATATATTTGGGACTTTGCTGTTTATAGATTGATTTTTATTAGGAGTTTTAGTTATGCTTTTGATAGATGGAAAAAACCTTAACACTAGCCTCTAGTATTATAACACAATGAGTGTTTATTATTCAAGGCTAAGGCTTGCATGTCTTTTCTGTCTGTATCGTTAGAAGCCGGCAGTGTATTGGGGAGGCATGCTACTCCTCTCTGTGCTGACCGAAACTTCTGATAACTATTCCACCCTGAAGATTCCTGAAGACGTGTGGGAAACAATTCTTTATTAAATGATGAAATGTATCTCTGTTTCTTTGATACTGTAACAGTAGCCTCTAGTATTATAAAACAATTAGTGTTCATTATTCAAGGATAAGGCTTGCAGGTGTTTTCTGTCTGTATCCACGTGCTGGAAACAATTATTTGATTAAATAATGAAGTATATCTCTGTTTCTTTGACATTGTTGCTGGGGAGACATCCACAGATAGAATGATTGTGTATGTAACTGAAAAAAGTTGCTGCACAACAACGTGGGGTATAAAATGTAATGTAACGCATCTCCCAGTGAGACAACACACAGACGTTTCCAGGTACCCGTGTAAGTGTGGTGTCTCCCTCTCTGAATTCAGATTGGTTTTAATAAACTTGTGGAAACGTACAACTGATCTCTGACTGAGGATTGTCCTTTGGGTGCCAAATAAAAAGAGTCAATGAGAGGTGAGGAGTAATGTAAGAGTTAACGGACGGCCAGTAAAGTTTTCCTACCTCGACAGTTTGGTGCCGTGACCCGGATTTGGCACTAACTAAAGGATTATTAATTGACTACAAGGCGGACGTCGTTCTACAACACCACAGGGTCGACCCAAAACAAAATGTAAGGAAATCTATATTTATTCTCCTTTTGTCTGCTAATAGAGTAGGTGGTGTTGTGGAATAGATATCTGTTTTCTCTTAAATTTACAGTCCTGATCAGTTTTGGGTAAAAATATTTGTTGGTTGAAATAATGTATTAAGGTAAAGAAATTATGCATTGAGTAAAAAGATTTGTTGTAACATACTTTTCACCCGAGATACTTGAATGGTGAGGGTGTTAAAGTGAATAAATTCCGGATTTAGCAATCCAAATTCAGTCCTGACGAGGACTGGGGTATTTAGGCTGGGGTTAGTAAGAGCCTCCCCGAGGGACTGGGGATCCCTTTTAAGTGGCTAGGGATAAGACCCTGACACCCTGAATTGGCAGGTGAGGGAAGATAGATCAAGATACTTCAATATTGTGACTGTAAGAGTAAAATTAAGTAAAATGAATTCCAGGGAGTCAATGGAGGGTTGATTCTTAGGTGTCAAACCGGGTTTGGCACCACAGCGGTCGGACCAGGAGAAATTGTAAAAGAGAGTCCCGCTGAGTGGAAGGGTTTGAGGCCCTCCGTGTGCAAGCTATATATCTTAAGTGTTGTATTTGTATTTGTCTAACTGGATTTACTGTGCATATGAGTGAGAGGAAAATAAAATTGAGTGGCTGCAAATGGCTGTGAATGGCTGTGCTTGAGTGTGATTGATGTGAAAGGAATTAAAATTATTTGTGAAGTGATGCTGCCGAGCATCACTTCACAAGGTGAAGTGATTGTATAAGCTGTGATTTTATTATAAACTGTACTGCCATAAAAATAATGCTTAAGAGGTGAAGTGATTGTAGAAGCTGTGATTTTATTATACACTGTACTGCCATAAGAAAGAAAGACAGACCAAAAAAAAGGTAAAACAAGGTACCATAGTGTAATAAGACAACAGTTCAGAAAAATGGAAGGAGAAATTGATAGGGAAAAGAGTGATGATGGATGGGAAAGAGGTCCCTGGCTACCATTGTAAGACCAGGTAACTGTCCTGGCAGGATTTATGAAAAAACATGAAAAAAAGTCAAAGATGGAAGTTCAGAAAACTAGAAAAGATCAAGGAGGTGATTGTTGCAGGAGAAGGAGGAATGGATAACAAGGAACCGTTAGGTAGATGGTTGAACCGAGAATATAAGAGGCATCTGAAGGATAAAGAAAGTTGGTTGATTAAAGCTGATGAGAAAGGAGGACTTGGTGGAAGAAAGTGTAAAGGTGACGCAAAAGACGCAGGGAAAAGAGAGACAGAATGGGGTCGTTTGTTGGTTTGGTGGCAGGGATTGATCCACTGCAGTAAGGACACAACACAAATGAAGCAGTCAGAAAAAACAGCAGTACCCCCGCTGAGTGTCCCTCCCCCCTATAGTCTCACACATGGTATATATCCAGTGATAGATGTGCAAAGTGGAGAAATATATATTAAAGGAAACACAGAATCAGGCCAGTTACGTGGACATTACAACCCGTTTGTCCCTGAACCGTCAAAAGAATACACACCACAAGTGGGTGGACCTGCCTGTTATGAGCCCTTCTCTGACCACATAGAGAGAGATGCAGAGGCCCGTATACAGCACTCTGTCATGGAGTGACATTTTGGACTTTGTGGGTTCTTGTATGGTTTATTTTGTAATTTAGATTCTCCTTATGGCTCTTTGTTTATTTCTTAGGTTATTGTTTCGATGTTCCCCTCTAGTTTCTCTGTTTACTTTAGTTCATAGTTATTCTAGTTCTTTATTTCCTCTGATTTATTATCTTGCTTACTTTGTGTTTTCTGTTGTTTGTTTAGTCCTTTCACCCATCCTCAGCCTTTGTATTTGTTTCACCTGTTCCTTGTCACACCTGTTCCCTGTTTCTTTGATTACCTGCCTTTTGTTCCCCTCTCTGTGCTCTGTGTATATTAGTTGTTCTGTTTGCTTAGTTCCTGGCTGGTTCCTTCTGTTATTCTGTTATTCTGTTGATTACCCCTTTCCCTACCATGACTGTTTTGTTTTTGCTTCGCTTATGCTTCGCTTATGCTACGTTTTACCAAAGTACCTGCAGTGTTTTGAATGTTTTGGATTTTACTCTGGATTGATTCTTACCTGCAGTGTTTTTGTTACGTTTCGACCTTTTTTAAGAATAAACTATGATTCGGTCCGACCCAAGATCCTCCCTCAACACACTCTCCCCCTCAGCACTCTACCCCATGCATGTACCCCCCGCCTACAGGAGAGAGGCAGACACTCCTGGGGAATTTTAAAGAGAAATTAAGTGTTTTGAAAGTGTCCGTTGAAGATGGAGCATGCGACACTGTCTCACAACCTAGACAGAAAACGCGGCCAGAGGCACCCAGCTCTGGTGACCGGCAGACAGCGGGGACTCCTGTAAAGGTGGAGATATCCCTAAAAGGCAATTGGACCCCTGAGCCAGAAGTAAAAGAGGAGGAAGAAAGTGTTGAGCAGAGTAGTGTGGCTTCTGGCAGTGATTGGTTGAGTGAAAGAGCTGAAGTAGGGCACAAGAAATGCTTAGACTTTTAAGAGGGGTTACACAATTGGAATCAAAAGTGCATGAATTATATGAGAATGCTTCTGAACAGATAGCAGAAAAATAGTTTAAAGATTCTGGGAGAACACACACCATAACTACTCGTAGCCAGAGCGGTCCATCCAGATTTCAATGTCCGTTGTTGACCTCATCAGTTGGAATGACAAAATATGTCCCTTTTTCATTGGGAGATGTACAGGCATTAGTGGATAAGTTGCTACCTATTGCAGGATGTGGACGTGTCTGGTTACAGGAATTAGATACATTGACTAAAGGCATGACACTGGCCTTGGGTGACTTTAGAACAATTCTGGGGCGATCTGTGCGTCCCTCGGTTGCTAGAGAAATAGAACAGAATGCTGATTGCAGTAAGGACCTGATGACACACCCCTGACACGTGTAATGACAGCCCTAGGGAAGGCCATAAGAAATCAGTATCCGCCCATCGCCCCTGTTGCAGTCCCTCACTTCGATTGGGACCCTAATCAGCATCCTAAAGACCACATTAGTGCTGCAGTGGACACGTGGATGAGACACACAGGAGTTAATCCCAAGGGTGACAGGACAGGAATGGGAGAGCTGTAAAAGGAGTTCCTGTTGAGGTGTGTCAAAAGATGAAAAATAATCCTGATTTGCAAGGAACAGACTTCACAAAGTGGGAAAAACATTTAATTCACCATTTACATACAGCTCAGGAGGCAGAGAAAAAGAAAAAAGAGGAGGAGCAGCTACAGAATCAGCCCCTTAAATTGCAGCTGCAAGAGGCCAAACAGAAATTAAGTAAGAGAAAAAGTGATAAAAATGAAAATGTTATGTTAGCTGCAGCTCAACCTGTTCCTCCTGCTGCAGCTGCATCTCTAGCAGCACACACTTCCATGTCTATGCCACCACCTGTGACTGATCAGTGGCAAGGAAGGGAATTTCCCCCTCCTCCACCCTATCAATTTTATAATTACAGGGTACAGTGTCCCCGGTCGTGGAGGCGGATGGCATGTTGGTGGTCAGCGTGGTTGTGGTGGATGGCGTGGAACACCCAGAGGAAGGGGTGGAGCCAGCGGTGGGCACGCAACTGCCCCAACTGGGGGTCACAGCAGGGAGTACCAGGACTTACAGCCCCTCGTAATGCAGGTATGGCACCTCCCCCACCCCTGCAGGGCCAGTATCCACAGATGAGTGGATATCCGTCTTACAGTCCATACTGACACACCCCTAAGGAGGACCTAGGCAGCGTGGGCACGGCAGACCCCATGTTGCCTGCAAAGGTGGGAGAGAACTGTCTGAATTTTTTAGTGGACACCGGAGCTACTTATTCCACCATAACACAGCAACCTCCTAAACCACTGCTTTCTACCAAGACTGTTTCTGTTTCTGTGTTTATTAGTTCTCCAAACCTCTGACAACCCAGGGTTCAGACCTGGAAGCAGGGTCGTAGTTTAACACTCCTCTCTGCAGTGTCTGTAGTGCTACACACCCATTACCCTATTAAGACAGTGTCTCACCCACGGCCAAAACTGATTAGATGAAAAAATAATCTAAAATGAAGAAATCAGGAAAATGTAATAAAAATAAACACAACTCAGACTAAAAAGAAAAATAAAACAATTAAATGTGGCTTACTGAACATAAGATTTCTCTCTTCAAAGACATTGCTAGTTAGTGACCTGATTTGTGACAATCAGATTGATTTATTTTGCCTCATAGAAACTTGGCTGCAACAAGAGGATTATGTTACTATAAATGAGTCAACTCCTACTAATTATTTAAATTTTCACATTCCTCGAAATACTGGATGAGGAGGAGGAGTAGCAACAATCTTTCAGTCCAATTTATTGACTAGTCCCAGACCAATCAATAGCTACAACTCTTTTAAATATTTAATCCTTAGTTTTCCTCATCCAAATTGCAAAGCACTAAAACCACTTCTGTTTGTTGTTTTGTACCTTCCACCAGGCCCTTACTCTCAATTTTTAGATCAGTTTTCAGACCTTTTATCTGATTTAGTGTTAAATACAGATAAAGTTATTATAGTGGGGGATTTTAACATTCATGTAGACGCTGAATGTGATAGCCTAAATATAGCGTTTAATGCTATCTTAGACTCAATTGGCTTTGATCAAAACATTAACAAACCTACCCACCTTTGTCTTCATTCTCTGGACCTTGTGCTGACATATGGTATTGAGTGTAAAGACATAACAATATTCTCTCATAACCCTGTCCTGTCTGACCATTTCTTAATAACCTTTGAGTTTAATGTTACCGAGTACCCCACACATGAAAGAAAATTTCATTATAGTAGATCATTATCAGGCGATGCTGTAACAACCTTTAAAGAATCTGTTCCACTTTTAATTTCCTCATTATCACTGAAAAGCACAGTGTAGGGCAATAATTTTGTTTCTTCCCCTTAATTATTCATAGGAGGCTAGCTCCCTGGTTTAATTCAGAGCTGCGTACTTTAAAGCACAATGTTAGAAAATTGGAGAGGAAATGGCGCTCTACACACCTAGAGGATTCCAACTTAATCTGGAAAAATAGTATACTGTTGTATAAAAAGACACTTCACCAAGCTAGAACAGCTTATTTCTCATCATTAATGGAAAAGAAAAAGAATAATCCTAGGTTTTTCTTTAGTACAGTTGCTAAACTTACACAGAGTCACAGCTCTGTTGAGCCATCCATTCCCTTAGCTCTTAGCAGTCATGACTTCATGGGATTCTTCCAAAATAAAATTGATTCTATTAAAAAGAAAATCTTTGACCTACTCCTGAAGATGATTACTTCATCCTCAGTAAGTGAGACAGCATTGGAAGTAACTGTAGAAACTGATCTGTGTTTGGACTGCTTTGATCCTGTGGAGCTTCCTGAGTTATCAGAAATATTAGCTTCATCTAAACCTTCAACTTGTATGTTAGACCCAATCCCAACCAAATTATTTAAGGAAGAGTTCCCTCCGATTACCAGCCCCATTTTAGATACGATTAATCTATCCTTAGTAAATGGATATGTACCACAAGCTTTTAAGGTAGCTGTAATTAAACCTTTGCTTAAGAAACCTTTGCTTTATCGAGATGACTTAATAAATTACAGACCTACATCCAATCTTCCATTCTTATCTAAAATTCTTGAGAAAATAGTTGCTAATCAAATGTGTGAGCATTTACACAGCAATGACCTGTTTGAAGAGTTTCAGTCAGGCTTCCGAGCTCATCATAGCACTGAAACAGCTCTGCTGAAAGTCACTAATGATATTTTTATGGCCTCAGATAATGGACTTGTGTCTGTACTTGTCCTGTTAGATCTCAGTGTTGCATTTGATACAATCGATCATAATATTCTCTTAGAAAGGCTGGAATATGCTGTAGGGATCAGGGGAACAGTGCTAGGCTGGTTTAAATCTTATCTGTCTGACAGATTCCAGTTTGTTCATGTAAATGATAAATCATCTTTAAACTCAAGGGTTAATTGTGAAGTACCACAGGGTTCAGTACTTGGGCCAATTCTCTTTACTATATACAGGGGTTGGACAATGAAACTGAAACACCTGGTTTTAGATCACAATAATTTATTAGTATGGTGTAGGGCCTCCTTTTGCGGCCAATACAGCATCAATTCATCTTGGGAATGACACATACAAGTCCTGCACAGTGGTCAGAGGGATTTTAAGCCATTCTTCTTGCAGGATAGTGGCCAGGTCGCTACGTGATACTGGTGGAGGAAAACGTTTCCTTACTCGCTCCTCCAAAACACCCCAAAGTGGCTCAATAATATTTAGATCTGGTGACTGTGCAGGTCATGGGAGAAATTCAACTTCACTTTCATGTTCATCAAACCAATCGTTCAGCAGTCTTGCTGTGTGTATTGGTACATTTTGGCTATTTTTCTCAGCTACAGACTGTGGTGGAAACCTACAACAAAGTTCTGGGATCTAAGAGATCTACAGGAGAGCCAACAACACTCGAGTGGGTGTGGTTGAAAGTCATCAAGCGGACGTGGTTGGAACCAAGGTTCACAGGAGCATACCAGCTGACCGAGAGGACATCCCACACAGTGAGGCTGAAGGGCAAAGGAGACACGTGGTTTCATTGGAGCCAGTGCGCCGAGGCACCGGAACCAGGGAGACCCCTGGAGGAGATTGGAGGAAACACAGCTTAATCACAAGGGGCAGAATAATCCCCTGAGCTGTCAGACAACTAGGTAGTCTACATTAGTTGTTGAAGAAAGAAGACCAACAGACACCAGCACACAAGATGTCACCTGTATAAGGGACCAACGAACAGCAAGACTGCACCACCCAGAGGACTAAAGGACAAGATAAAACAAAAATAAATAAATGAATAAATAAATAAATTAAAATTTTCAATTTACACTCCATATTGGCTGAGTTTTCTATATATTTCCGCACTTTAGCTGCAGCTTCTGGCTGGAACACCAGCGCATTAAAGGCAGCATTTTTTCAGTCTATGGACGAGGCATTAAAAGACGAGTTAGCCCTGGTTGGAAGAGCCTAAAGAATTAGATGATTATATTGACCTAGCAGTCCGCCTTGACTCCCGTCTCAGAGAGAGAAGGCGAGCCCGCTTTGAAAGAGCTGCCGCTAGACCCTGGCTGCTCACTCTGTGTCACCTGGTCGGCAGCCTCAGCTGAGTGCTCCCGCTGAGCCCGAGCCCATGCAGGTGGGAAGGGCTAGACACTCACCCGGTGAGCAGAGGCGGCGGTGGGAGGCTGACCAGTGCTTTTACTGTGGAGCCTCAGATCATTTCATTTCGTCCGTCGGTCTTCAAGGGGCGGCCAACGGACCAGCCTGTTAGCCTAGAAGCCCCTAGATTTACTCTGCCTGCAGTGTTGTTTAGAAACGTTAGTTCCAGGTCACTTCCTGCGTTAGTTGACTCGGGTTGTGAATTAAACTTAATAGATCAGAAACTTGTAGAAGAAGAGGGTATGCCCCAGTTCTGCTCCCGTTATTTGTAACGAGGAGGAGACTCCGGACTTGGCCGGAGTCCCTCCCGAGTATCATGACCTCAGACCAGTGTTCAATAAATCACGAGCCCTGTCATTGCCCCTCCACTGGCCCTATGATTGCGCAATAGATCTTCTTCCTGGCGCTCCCCTGCCTTCTAGCCGTCTATATAAGATTTCTGGTCCAGAAAGACGGGTTATGGAAAACTATATAGCAGAGTCCCTAGCGACTGGTATAATCCGCCCATCATCCTCACCCCTGGCTGCGGGTTTTTTCTTTGTTGGTAAGAAGGATGGCACTTTACGCCCCTGTATAGATTACAGGGGTCTTAACGCTATCACCGTTAAGATCAAGTACCCTTTGCCGCTCCGAGCCCCCGCTTTCGAGCCCGTTCATGGGGCCACTGTGTTTTCTAAGCTGGACCTCAGAAACGCCTACCACCTCGTCCACCAAGGTGCAATTCAGCTGGAACGCTGACGCCGAGGCCGCTTTCACCCGCCTGAAGGAGTGGTTCTCTCAGGCCCGGGTTCTGATCCACCCTGATCCCTCAAAGCAGTTTACCCTGGAGGTGGATGCCTCGGACACCGGGGTGGGAGCGGTCCTCTCCCAGCTTTCTGGCCAGGACGGATGACTTCATCTGTGTGCCTTTTTCTCCTGACGCCTGACGTCTGCTGAACAGAATTACGAGGTGGGAAACCGTGAACTACTGGCCATCAAGCTGGCCTTGGAGGAGTGGAGGCATTGGTTGGAGGGAGCTGAACATCCCGTACTGGTTTGGACAGACCACAAGAATCAGTCCTACATTCAGTCAGATAAACGCTTAAATTCTAGACAGTCACGTTGGTCACTTTTCTTTTCCCGTTTTAACCTGTCCATTTCTTTTAGACCTGGCACAAGGAACATTAAGCCTGATGCTCTCTCCCGCCAGTTTGGACCTGAAGATTCTGAAAAGAAGGCTGAGCCCATCCTACCTCCCAGTTGCACGGTCGGTTTTCTGACCTGGGAGATTGAGAACCTGATGCAGCGAGCCCTACCGACTGACCCTGGACCTGGTACCGAACCTCCGGGACAGAAGTACGTACCCGAATCGGTGCAATCCAAACTGATCAGCTGGTTTCATTCCGCCAAGTTCTCCGTCCACCCGGGCGTCAGCCGAACCGTTGCTTCAATTTCCAGAAGGTTCTGGTGGCCTTCACTGCACAAGGATATCAGACTTTGTGAACGCCTGTACTGTTTGCGCCAGGAACAAGGCATCTCACCGCCCTCCTGCCGGTCTCCTCCAGCCTCTTAGTGTACCCGCTCGACCATGGTCACACATCGCTCTGGACTTCGTCACTGGCCTGCCCAACTCCCATGGGATGACCGTAATCCTAACCATAATAGATCGATTCTCTAAGGCCTGTCATCTGGTTCCACTACAGAAGCTGCCATCTGCATCACGGACAGCTAAACTGATGACCAAGCACGTCTTCCATCTCCATGGCATCCTGCCGGCATCCCACAGGCCGCACCCTCTTTGAGTCCTCCCTCGGTTATCAGCAACCTTTGTTCCCGTCTGACAAAGCCGTTATTGCGGTACCTTCAGTTCAACGTCACATCCGGAGATGCAAGCGGATTTGGGATGCAACGGTTCAGGCGCTTCATCAGATGTCTGCCCATAACAAGCGCTATGCTGATCGATGACGTGTTCCCGCACCTACGTACCGCCCGGGTCAGAAGGTCTGGCTCACTGCTTGGCACATCCCATTAAAGTCCCTATCCCATAAGCTCTCCCCCAGGTTCATTGGGCCGTATGTAATAGAGTCCCCAGTGGGACCCACTTCTGTCCGCCTTCGTCTACCTTCTAGTTTCCGGGTTCACCCAGTTTTTCATGTCTCCCAACTGAAACCTGTCCAGACCAGTACGCTCTGCCCTCCGGCCGTGCCCCCTCTTCCTGCCCGGGACTTCCAGTGCCACCCTACCTACACAGTCCACCGGATCGTGGCCTCCCAGCGGCGGGGCCATGGGTGGCAGTACCTTGTTGACTGGGAGGGCTACGGTCCCGCGGATCGCACCTGGGTGCCCGGCTCATTCATCCTGGATCCTGCTCTGCTCCGTGACTTCCGTGCAGCCCGACCTGCTGTTCCTGGGCCGCCAGGAGGCGGCCATTGAGGGGGAGGTGGTGTCAGAATCTGTGGTGTGTCTGCCTGCAGCTAACCATTTTACAGCCAGGTGCCGTTGCCTGGAGGTGCTGGAGAAGGGACAGGTGCAGCTCATCAGGCTTATCAACTGGGCAGTATATGAAGAGGCCGCGCCTGCACTTCGTTGCCTGAGCATTTTGCCCTTGTGGAACAGCTACTGGCCTCCCCTGAAATCTACTCTCGTAGTTTGAAAGTTATTTCTGACATTTTCTGTAAACTTGCACGTATTTTGCCTGTCCTGACACTTCCAGGTGCCTTACCTCTGGATCCGATGGAGTTGACCAGAGATTTAAAGAATTGGTCTGAACCGAGTCCCGAATTGAACCTTCAGGCTGACTCTTCTGTGAGCCACCAGCGAAGCGAATGCTGTCCGCCCTCCCAGCACCTTCGGTCGGCCCCGTCTCAACGAACACGGCGGTCAAGGTGAGCCACTCTCTCTTACACCACTGGATCTATGACCATTCCCCCCGGCGGGTTTCCCTGCGCTTACCTGTAAGCTGCACAATCAGTTCTGGTGCATTTTCTGAGGTCCAGTATGTAACTCTGCTCTTCTCCCGCAGCCAGACGGTTCCAGTCTTGTTTCCTGTTCCCAGGATCCTTTGTTTAAATAAACATTCACTAATCTCATCTGTCTCTGGTTGTTCTCTGCATGTGGGTCAGGTCGGCAGTTAACATTATGACAGACGTGTTAAGGAAGCGCTCAACTAACTCCTTCGACCTCCTGCAGATCTCTCCAACCTATATTGATGCGATTGGGGTGCCTAGAGGAGTGCCAGATGAGTATAAATTAGTGAATAAAGTAGCAGCCGGCTTTGAAAACATTCCCGTAATCTCAGCGTTTATTCCAATAACTCCTAAGAATGTAGATCGCATTAATTATATTCATTACAATGTACTACAACTCGCCAACTTAACCCGGGATGCTGTTGAAGGTCTCTCAGAACAACTAGCTCCCACCTCTCTCATGGCCATACAAAACAGAATGGCGTTGGATATGTTGCTAGTTGAAAAAGGGGGTGTCTGTGCCATGTTTGGAGATATGTGTTGTACTTTTATCCCCAATAACACCGCTCCTGACGCATCTGTCACCCGAGCCTTAGAAGGACTGAGAACTCTGAGTAAAACTATGCACGAGCATTCAGGGATTGACAATGCATTGGAGCAATGGTTTACTGACATGTTTGGCAAATGTAAAAGGTTTAGTCATGTCATTAATGATTTCTATTGCTATCTTTGTTACCATACTTGTTACCTGTGGGTGTTGCTGTGTACCATGCATCAGGGCTCTGATGGTTCGCTTTGTCACTGACACAATTGAGAATGGGAGTGCTGAATTTTAACCTCCTACTTATCAGATGTGTGCTTTGACGGACGGACTTCAGAGGCTGGAGCAGGCTGCACCCTATGTGGAGTGGTCTCCTAGTGGAGATCAAAATGGGGAATTGTGGAAATATAAATGCCTTATTATTAGTAGTGTGGAAATATAAATGGCTTATTATTAGTAGCTAAGACAAATATATATTTGGGACTTTGCTGTTTATAGATTGATTTTTATTAGGAGTTTTAGTTTTGCTTTTGATAGTTAAAAAAAAGCTTAACACTAGCCTCTAGTATTATAACACAATGAGAGTTTATTATTCAAGGCTAAGGCTTGCATGTGTATTGGGGAGGCATGCTTACTCCTCTCTGTGCTGGTCGGAACTTCTGATAACTATTCCACCCTGAAGCCTCCTCTAGAAATGTGGGAAACAATTCTTTATTAAATGATGAAATGTATCTCTGTTTTTTTTATGCCGTTGCTGGGGAGACATCCACAGATAGAATGATTGTGTATGTAACTGAATAAAAGGTGCTGGACAGCAACTTGGGGTATATGACGGAGTGGAGAGCAGCCCCAGTCAGACAGCACACAGACGTTTCCAGGTACCCGTGTAAGTGTGATGTCTCCATATCTAAATTCAGATTGGTTTTAATAAACTTGTGGAAACTACAACTGATCTCTGACTGAGGATTGTCCCTTTTATGAGTTGAAATATCCATTTGGCACAGTTTTGGTACATTTGGCTAAATTGTGCTGACATCCCAGCTCCGCCTGGCACATTGCCCACTAAACCTTTTGTGGAACAAATATCCTTCAACTGATTCAGTCCAAATTTGCTGTAGTTATAGTCAAGATGTTGATGAATACAATCTGAGGCATTTTCTAGGTTTTTAAAGGATTTTCATTGTGTTTCTTAATGTTCATTAGTGAAAATATTTGACGAGGTTCACAACATTTCTTTTATGTCTTATCTTTTTACAGGTACCAAAAGTTTGTATGTAGACCTTATAACTGTGGAGCTATTCTTGATTTATTTCGGTTATGTAATTTCAGGTGAAAATTGTTCTAAAACCCTTAGGGCTTCACACGTTAAGAAGGAAATGCTTCTGGTTTGGAATCTTACCCTTTTTTCCATACATAAAGAGAATACAAAAGAGTTATTAGAACATGTACAACACAACCAATACCAGAACATTCCGCAACTCTTTTATTGTTGCTGTCAGCCTCTTGGCAGCCTCCCGGACAAGTTTATCTCTTTTCATTCTTTTTGGACAAAGTCCAGCTTTGGAATGTCAGGTTGCCGCACTTTCACCACTTCTAGATTTCTTCTTCACTGTGCTAAATTTGTAATGATGGTGAGATTTTTCTACACTCCTGACTGATACTTTTGTAAAATGAGATTTTGAAACTTTTTCAACCTGTCTGACTGCAGCACTTTATTTCTGTTTGATGACAAATGCCTCTCCAAGAAGGTTAAATGCTCCAATTAAATCAAAAGGCAAAGCAAGTTTATTTATATAGCACATTTTAGCAACAGAACAATTCAAAGGTTTTTACAAAAAACAAAAGAAAGTACATTGCAATGGCATTATAAAGTAAAAAAAGGAAAGTAAAGAAAAGTTAAACTACAAACTATAAATAATGAATGCACTGGATGCTTTCAGGCCTGTATTTTCATATCATAAAATCAAACATTTCTCCCTGGGGAGGAGGCAACTCCTTTAAAAGCAAATCTAAACAAATGGTTTTTTTAACCTTGATTTAAAGGAAGGGATTCTGCATTCTTCCTGTTTTCTGGAAGTTTGTTCCAGGAGTTTAGGAACTGAATGCTGCCTCTACATGTGTGGTTCTGGAGATGCAGAGTAGACTTGAACCAGAAGATCTGACTGGTTTGGAAGGTTCATACAACAACAAATTTTTAAGCTAGTGTAAGGACTTTAGAACTGGGGTGATGTTCTTAGTTTCTGGCAGCAGCGTTCTGGATCAGCCACAGCTGTCTGATTAACTTTTTAGGCAGACCTTTGTAGACACATTTGCAGTAATCAATAAAAAAAAAATGCATGGATGAGTTTTTCAAGGTCCTTCTGGGACATAAGTTGTTTAACCCTGGAAATGTTATTCAGGTGATAGAAAACTAAGTGATTGTCTTTATGGGCCTCTAAAGGTTCAGGTCTGAGTCCATCACTACACCCAGATTTCACACCTGATTGGTGCTTTCTAGCTGTAATAACTGTGTGCAACTGTGGGGACTGTATAAGTTGTGTGCTGACTCTTGATCTCTCCCCCTTTGGTCCAAAGGTATTTACTGCCACTTTGTTTTTATTCAACTGAAGAAAATTATGGCACATCCACGCATTGATTGGTTCTGTGAATCTAGGGAATGCTTGGTGACATTTTAATTTAGATCTGTGTGTGATCTGAGTTATATTAAATTACCTTGTTTGATCTGAACTAAGTGGAGCATGTAGATATTAAATAGGATGAAACACTGGGGAACCCCGCATGTGATTTTCGTCAAATCTGATGTAAAATTATCTACTAACACAAAAAAGTTAATGTCCTTCAAGTAAGACGCAAACCAGTCAGGTACTGTACTGGAAAGACCGACCCAGTTCTCCAGTGGCTCTATTACACTGTGATCAGCAGTTTTGAATTCTGTGCTTAGGTCCAGTAATACCAGCAGTGGTTCTTCCACAGTCGGCATTTATGCAGATGTCATTGAACGCCTTGACAAGGGCAGTCTGGGTACTGTGGTGAGCACGGAAACCTGACTGGAAGACGTCAAAGCTGCTGGTCAGTATTAGGAAGGTATTTAACTGTTAAAACCCAACTTTTTCAAAAACCTTACTGATAAATGGGAGATATGAAATGGGCCAGTAATTTTGCAATGTGGTTTTATAATTACTGTTTTTAGGGCCTGGTGGAAAACTCCTGACAACATGGATGAGTTTATTATTTGAATCAAATCAGATGCTATAACATGCTAAACTTTCTTAAAGAAAGCTGTGGGTAAAATATTGAGACAGCAGGTTGAGTAGCTTAGTTGATCCACAATTTCTTCTAAGGTCTTGTTGGACACAACATTGTTACTCTTCTAATCTTCTGAGTTTTATCAGTAAAGAAGTTAGCAAATTCATTGCAGGCCTTGTTAGAGTGGAGTTTGGATGCTACAGACACAGGAGAATTTGTTAACCTGTCGACCGTAGCAAACAAGGCATGAGGAATTATTCAGGTTTTTGTTGATGATTTCAGAAAGGTTTTGTATTCTTTTGTCTCCTGTCTGTGGCTGAGGCAGCTGGTAGCTGATTCACAGAACAGAAAATGTTGAAGGTGAAGAGTTGTACTCCAGACCTATTAAGACAAAATCCATCTTTCTTGAAAAGATGCCTTCTTAAGCACATGCTTTCTTAAGCCATTTGTTGAGCATCAGCAGTATACTGAATCTCTCATCTCCACCCCGAACTGTCAATAGCGGTCCAAAGGAAAACACCTTGATATTGAGACCTTGAACTTTGTTCAGCAATTAAACAAAATCCTCTTTCAAAATTTCCAATTTTTGCTTCACAACATCACGTGCTCCTGTGTGAATGATTCACTGTTGGATGGTCTTCCACGTTCATCAATACTTTTTCTGAGATATGTTATATGTAGTATTTTTATTTCATATAAATATATAAATAAACATTTATGTAGCCTTTCGAATGAAGTAACCAAGTTGTTTATTAGTACAAAATAAAGAATAATGACGTAAACAGTGAAATATCAGTGTGCATCAGTCACCAGAAAATGCTGAGTAATTATGCTCAGATTTGCATAAACTTTAACTCATATGTTGCAGAATTCTTAGAAACGAATCAGCACTGCATTATAATCACTGTGTCTAAAACACATGAACTCCAGAACCCTGAAGGCAACTGTACATGAACTTCTCCTGAAGAGACTTGGAAATGTTTTTGAAAGAATACTGAACATTTTAAACATTTCTACTTTTTTTTTTTTTTGCACAAACCTTAAATGCCATCCATTGGGGGAGTGCCTGATTGCTGTGTCCAAATTTAGCGGCTGCATCCTTCGAAGGACTGGTCTACGTAGGCTGGGAGGCCGCAAAAAACGTGAAGGCCGGATGTGATCAGCTGTGAATTTGGACGGTCTAGCTTTCAATAGCTGTTCTCACCCTTACCTTATGTCACAATGAGGTGAGATCTTGCCATGTAATCCATGCAGCATTAATTAACTGCTCACGGTTAAATCAATAAAAATTAAAATAGGTATCTTTTGTGTAATCCATGCAACAATTAATAAAATACACAGTTGAAGCAGTAAAGAGTGAAACAAGCATGTTCTCACATTCTGGGACTCTGAGACTGGACAGGCCTGTGTGGAGTCACATATTAACTGTCTTATCTTTTGCAGAAGTATGAACAAAAAGTGTAATCAAGGAAATGATGTATGATGATTTTCTATTTTCTACAAGTATTAAATGAAATGAATGATCTATGTTTATCAAGTTAAAACATATATGATTGAAATATGATTGAGAACTGATAATTAAAATAAAAAACATTAAGTGTTAGAAATTATCAATCAGCTATATATGAAAGAGATAATGTTAGTCAGTTGTGATGTATGAATAAAAAGAATGAAGTTATAGTTTTATAACTGTCTAAAGTAAACGCTGTAACTAAAAGTTTGAGCAGCACTGATGTAAGATTGAAGCCTCCGTTTAAGAGGAAGAGTAATGTTGAGTAAGACAGGAATAGAGCAGATGTTCAGGAATTGGGGCACTGAGAGCTGTAGCTTACAGCACAAGGCTGATGACTGAGGCGAGGGCGCAGGTCAGAGGAGAGGACAGCAAAGAGCTCAGGACTGAGGTGATGATGGCATGTCTGATATGGACACTGCTTGGAAATTCCAGAGAAAAGATCACCTTATGTCACAGGTGACCAATGGGACAGCCATGGCAACAACCAATGGCCAATAAGCACAAAAGAGTTTGGTGGAAATGCTCTATAAAATGGGCAAGAATAGAGAAACTAGTTGGTTGTTTCCTCACAGAAGACCAACAAGATCGGATGGAGAAAGACACTACGGATGAATCAGAGGACCAGAGACACAGCCCAGCTGATCGACTGCATTTCATCTACGGCCTTTTTATCCAGACAACAGAAGTTAACTTGATCGGTGAACAACTGATTGCTCTTAGTTTCAGGCTTCTGGAAGTCCTGAATCAACCTCAGTTATACCTCCGGGGTTTCCTTCAACTCTTCAGCCTCTGAAAGCTACTACCTTCTGAGACATATGACAACAAAGTTCCTGTTTGACCATCGAAACCTGGAGCATCAGTGCCTATCCACTTAGAGGAAGAAAACTGAAGATTAAGTCATCTTTCCTTCAAGAAATTGCTCGTTGTTACCAGAAACATCCCCATTGGGTGCATGGATGAGCCTCCGTCTTCAAAGCCTCTCCAAGCTCACTGGTTTCAGCATCAGGGAACGACAGGTTAGGTTGATTGATTCATTTCTATTATAGGTGTTATTCAGTGTTGTTGAATTTAAGCTGTTACTGACCCCTGCAAAATAGTTACTAATTAAAGAAAGCATATAAAATTCTAGATAAATTGTAGGCATTCAATTATTTGAGTTACCTTATCTTTGGTTTTTCGTTAGCGGTAAAAAGTGACCTAACCCATATACCAAGAGCCAGTTGTAATATTAGGGAATGAGCAGCCATGAACAAAAATGACTGTTGAGGAGTGGATGACTGCTGTGGCTACTCAGTCGTCCAGACCACCAGTTGAAGAAGGGTGATACTTTTGGATGCAGCCTGTTAGAGGTTAGGCGTGTCATTTCCCGACACCAGTTTAAACAGAACTTTCAGTAAACCTGCTTAGTAAGATCTTTCAGGTTTAAGGAAGTCCGGACCAGTTGGATGGAGAGATGCATTGAGCAATTCCCTTAGAAATAGGGAAGTAGGAGGGAGGGGTTAGCTCATCGGACAACAAAACTTGGCATAACTTTTGTTGCCTAGCAACCGTGACAGCGTAAGGCACAGAGCTGGGAAGCCGTAAAAATGGAGCCCGAAAGTTAACCCCGCTGTCTTCACTGTATATAACTGTGCATGGTTTTTATTTACCCTTTTATATATTCCTGAGGCATATAAGGTTGTTTACTTCAAAATATTCTTTATTTTTATTATTATCTTTTAATTTTATTCTTGCTAAATAATCAGCCATTTAAAATGTTTAAAAATACTTTAATAATTTATTTGTAGAGCATAATAATAGATAAACCAAACATTAGCATCAGATATAATCTGACTGCATTATATCTGTGTTTAACTTCCACTCATTGGTGAAAACCTGCAGGAGTATGAAAACAATGGGCTAGGAGACAAGCATCCTCCCCCAGTACAGAGAGCCTCGACCGCCCGGTCAGCTGACAGCTGGCGATGTGAGTGGCTGTTAGCGTAGTGGGAGCGGACATCTCCGAACACGTCGGGAACTTTTGCAATTAAGCAATATCTTGGTAAACCGAACAAATATTTCAGTTTTACACAGCTACATTCTCACCTAAAAGCATTGTAAAAGTTAATTTTTTTCCACAGAAAACATAATATATCCAACTTTATTCACAACCTCTCTCTCTTCTCTGCCATTCAATTAAATTAAATTCAGTTTATTTATATATTGCCAATTCACAACACATGTTGTCTCAAGGTACTTCACAAAAGTCAGGTACATACATTCCAATTAATCCTAACAATTGAACAGTGCAATCAGATTCAGTTATTTATTCAAATTGGATACAAAGTTTTTCTATCTAAGGAAACCCAGCAGATTGCATCAAGTCAGAGATTTGTAGCAGTCACTCCTCCTAGATGAGCATGTAGAGACAGTGGACAGTCACTGGCGTTGACTTTGCAGCAATCCCTCATACTGAGCATGCATGTAGCGACAGTGGAGAGGAAAATCTCCCTTTTAACAGAAAGAAACCTCCAGCAGAACCAGGCTCATTGTAAGCGGCCATCTGCCACGACCGACAGGGGGTTTGAGAGAACAGAGCAGAGACACACAAAGAATACAGAAGCACTGATCCGGGAGTACTTTCCATGGGAAGGAAATAATGTAAAATGCTAATGGATGTAGCTCCTTTAGTGGCTTCATCTAGGAAGAAAAAAACAGATGAACTCAGAGCCAGTTTTCAAGTTTAGAGTATGAGAGAGAGCACATACAGTTAGGCTCAGTCAGCTATGTTCTTGGAGAAAAATAGGGTTAAACACTGAAAGACAGGGCCAAGTGTATCATCAGTAGAATTTAGGAAAAGTAAATGTTAATGGATGTAACTCCTTTTGTCGTTTCATCTAGAAAGAAAGAACAGATAAACTCTGAGCGTATTTTCAAGGATAGAGTTTGAAAGAGAGCACATATAATTAGTTACAGTAAAAGCTCAGTCAATTGCCATATCTAGGAGAGAGACAGGGTTAAACACTGAAAGACAGGGCCAAGTGGATCATCTGTAGAAGGTGAGCATTAAGTTGTTGCCAGCAGAAGCTTGGACGATGTGCCTTGCTCACACTGAACGCGGGGCAGCTGCGGTGCAGTCATGCTGCAGAAAGCCACTGACTGAGACCAGCCCGGCCAGACTACGGCCCTGGCTGTGGAAGCTGTGCTCAAGAAATCAGAAATTCATGTGTTCAAGCGCTTTCTGGGAGTTCACACGAGAACTAGCCCAAACGTTTGGCAAGTCTCCCATAAACAAAGCTCGTATTTGGCCGCACAACCACTGTCTCGTAGTTTTCTGCAGCATCCAGGCAAAACAAGGGAGGAAAATCCCTGTCTTCTCCTTTCTGTTGTTATCCTTCTAAATGAGTAAAAAAAGCTATGGATTTTGTTTTCTATGGCTAAACTCGTTATCCGTGCACATGCCTATCCTTTTTCATCCTCAAATAGCGCCTCCGTTTTCTCATATTTCTGTTTTTTGTCATTTTGTTTACAATAGTCAGGTTAGCATATGTTGGTGTGTTGATTTTATTATGAAATTTACCAGAACTCTGACCTGTCTGGCTTCCTGTTTGGCTGGTAAAATTCAGGACCTTGATACAGAAGCCACTGCGGCGTTTGGCCAAACTTCCTTCTTACAGAAACATTTCGTTAAGCTGCACGGCCACGGTAACCGCAATTGCACTGCATCATGGCTGAAGTTGAGTGTACAAATTGATTTTAACGATTTGGGTTCCTTGTGGCACTGCCCCGCAGCTGCACTGCAGCCGCAGTATGTTCAGTGTGAGCCCATGGTAAGTCTTCTTTGCCTCTGATTTAATTGCCTACAGTACCCTCTGCTGGTTACCTTTGGTGAATACATTGCATATTTGCAACTTAATTTACATGGGGTTGTAATCTGTCCTAGGTGGGCCTAGAAAGGGCCAGGCCTGCCCCTTGGCTCCAAGTCGGGGCTCCACGAAGGGCTTGACCTGAGAAACGTGGAATGTGGGGTGATGTGCCAGGAAGCAAATCAATAGCACAATCATAAGGTCTATTGGGTGGCAGAGCTGTGGCCTTGATTTTATTAAAAACCTCCTTTAAATCATGGTATTCTTGCGGTACCTTGGATAAATCCGGATAGGTCTCCTCAACCTCATTCTCCACACTGACCTCCGTAGCAGCAGACAAAAGACAGTCAGCGGAACATGACTCAGACCAACCCAAAACTTCTTTTTTCTTCCAGTCGATGTGAGGGTTGTGTTTCTGCAACCAGGAGGCCCCTAGGACTACAGGAAGTTCAGGTGAATTAATGATCATGAAAGTTACTTTTTCTTGATGATTACCTCCAACTGTTAAGGTAATCTCCTCCGTCCTGAGATGTGAATTGTTCATGCTGTGACCATCCAAAGCTAGCATGTTTCTTGTGTCAGCTGATGGAATAAGTTTTATGCCGTTCTTATTTGCAAATGTTTCGTCCATGAATAAGTATCTGCTCCTGAATCAATAAACACGGCCCCCTGGAGAGACAAAGAAGACGTTTGAAAATGGGCAGGAAAAAAGAAGGAGGAGGCAGATAGTTGACTTCGGCTCAGTAGAGACCTCCCTTCCTCTGCCTTTTAGTGGACACCTGAGTGCTAAATGTCACTTCTCTCCACAATAAAAACAGAGCTTGAATCTTCTCCGACGATCTTTCTCCTCAGGGGTAATCTTGGTTCGGCCCAATTGCATGGGCTCACAATTATCATTTTCCTCAGTGAGAGGTGACCGACTCCTTCTCTCATACCGGTGTGCAGAAACCTGAGTTAATGATGAGCGACCCTTCTCATGGCGTTTCTCCTTCCTTCTCTCTGCCAGCCGAATATCAATGCGAGCAGCCAAATCCTCGAGTTGTTTCAGGGAAGAAGGATAGTCACGGGTCGCTAAGCTCATCCTTGATATCTTCGTTTTCATGAATGCATCCATTTGTGCTGCCTCATTCCAACGGCTCTCTGCAGCCAACAAATGAAAGTCAATTATATAGGTCGAGACAGGCTGATCACCCTGTTTGAGGGACAATAATCCTCTTGCCTCACAACTTGGAATGACCGGGTCAAAAACTCGAAAGAGTTTCATAAAGATCACAAGATGCAGACCTGTTATGCCATTCAGCAGTTCCCCACTGTTTTGCCTTTCCTGCCAGCAGAGATATAACAAACGCCACCTTGGAACGTTCAGTGGGAAAGGATGACGGCTGAACCTCAAAATGAATTTCACACTGAGTTAGAAAAGCTCGACATTGGACTGAGTCTCCCCTGAAAATCTCAGGCGGAGATAGGTGTGGCTCTCCTACCTCTGCTGTTGTCCGTGTTACTTGGGCGTGGTTTCTTTGTGACGGTGGCGGCTCGGAGACAAGATTGCCAGAACGTAATGTGGAAATGATTTCCTCCATGCCGGAACCCAACCAGGAAAGGGTCTCATCAACGTGGGTATGCCACTGTTGTGCTGGCAATGGGTCAATTTTTGGCCGGATTTTTCTGCTATGAATCAGAAAAAGGCGGACCCAAGATTCAGCCAGACACAGTACTGAAAGTTTAAAAGATTTATTCAGCCACAGGAAAACGTCACACAGGTAACACTCCTCACAGCTTCCAGGAATCACTGAGGCAGAAAGAGGGATTAGTGACTTGTAGTCTCTCCAGATTTTGCAGGAATCAGAAAAGCCACTAACCTGCTTTTGTCTTGAGTGGAACTTGAAACCCAGAGGGAAAACCTCAGTGGGCGGCAGGCGGTGATCTCCACAGCACAGGTAAGAAGTGACTCCAGGCTGAATAATCCGAGGGCTAGGCTGGCTCAATAATCCAAGAACAGAAACAGGGTCAACGATCGGAACAAGAGGCGTCAGGCAAGGGGCAGGCAGAGGCATAAACCAGATGCAGGAAACAAGGTCGACAACCAAAATCCAAATAGTCCGACAAGGAGCAGGCAGAGGCATAAATCCAAAAGGCAAGGCAAGGTCAAGAACAATGATCAGACAGGAAGGAACGCTGGATATCTACTCACATGATGGCTTTCAAAAATCTGGCACCGTCTGTTTGTTAGAGTCAGTATATATCAGGGAAGACACAGGTGCTTGGCATTCCACAGACTGCACTACACCGCAGCAGCCACCAGGTGCATCTAATCTGCTGATTGCAGCCAGGGAGACAGGGTAGAGCAGACGTGCCAGAATCATAACATGTTTAGTCCAACTTTTCTGTACGTTTTGGCTGAGAAACAAGAGATTAGCTTGCGTGTAAAGGAGTGCAAGCAAAACAGAGTGCAAGCGGAGAAAACGTCTGAGCAAGCAGAGAACACAGATGGTGTTTAAAGGGTTTTGGAAGAACAGATCTACACCTCATTCATTACACAAGCATGCTTTGTTGTGGTTCTACGGAAGCTCATTGCATTCAGCAAAGATCAGGATCTCGTAATTTTGAGAAAAGATGTCATAATTACGAGATAAGATGTCATAATTACAAGATGTCATAGTTACGAGAAAATATGTCATAATTACAAGATCCTCATCTCGTAATTACAAAATCAAGATCTCATAATTGTGACATCTTATCTCGTAATTATCTCGTAACCAACATCTCCACTACTACTGCTCCCTACCGTCTCTCTGTAGTCTTTACTCACAGTCTAGTTACACCACATCTCCCCTTTCCAGAATCAATGTGTAGACTGCCATTGATTCAGTTGGACCTTGGGGTGTTATTCTAATTTATTGAATATGACCGTATACATACTATTTCTTTATTATGGAAAAAACTAAATATTTGATGTGGTTCATAAATTTAAATATAAAAAATTCACACATTACAAGGATATTCATATGGCATAAGTAAAAGATAATATTATTTACATAAAACAGCCCTTAATGCACATACAAAATCAGTCCTAACTAAATTGCATTTTGGCCAACAGCATAAAAAAGGTTGTCCCTCTCTTCCAAAGTAGGAAAGGCAATACTCTCTAAATTACAGCTCAATTTCTCTTCTTCCATATTAAACATTTTGGAGAAGCTTTTTGTCCATAGATTTAATAGTGTCCTAGAACAGGGGCTACCAAACGTTTCAGCCTGCGACCCCCAAAATAACAGTGCCAGAGACTGGCGACCCCTTAAAAATACATAACATTTACACTCTATATATATTTTCTTTTCAAATGTAGAGTGAAATAATTATATGTATTTTTAAATAAATAAATTTTTTAAAAGACATTTGATCATTTAATTTCATCATATATGGAACATTTCATGGTACATATATTTATTTCATGATACAATTATTTCTTTTTATTTATTTAATTTATGTTGTCCTTTTTGGCCTTCCATACACCTCAGTGGTCAAATCATGGATTATTTTGAAAATTATCTGGCAACTCCCCACTTGGTGTCTTGAGACACCCGACCCCCACTTTGGGAACCCCTGACCAACAAAAACACACACTATTACATGATACATTAAGGACAAGGAATCTATGATCCTCCTCGTGCTCATGAACCTTACTCTTCAGTATGTATCTAGGTCAGAAATGTGATGTTTAATGTTTTTGAGTATATTTTTGATCATGTGTCATAGCTTCTTACTCGTTTAATAATCTTGACAAAGATTTCAATAGCTCAAAATAATTTATTAACCAGCATTAAGCATTTAATACCAGGAATCCATGATCCTCCTCATGCTCATGAACCTCATGCCTCCATATCCCATGTCCCTGAAGCTCTTGTACTCTCCAGGCCACAGGTACATCATCCTGCCTCTGTAGTGGGGCTGCTCATACATCAGCCAGTGACCGTCCATCACGTGGCAGGACATGCAGTTGGACATGCGGTAGCGGTCCATGACGTTGTCACAATCGTCCATACACTCATGCATCATACCACCGAAGTTCTCCCTCTCATAGATCCTCATCCTGTAGGATCCCCGGTACTGTTTAGAGAAAGAAATACATGAAACACAAAAATGAAAGCACCGTTTTATGACTGGACATGTATTATAATCGTTATCAGGACTCTCGCTTTATACCTACCATGGGAATCATACGGCAAGACCTGATTCCACCACTC
Source organism: Girardinichthys multiradiatus (assembly GCF_021462225.1). Lineage (NCBI taxonomy): Eukaryota > Metazoa > Chordata > Actinopteri > Cyprinodontiformes > Goodeidae > Girardinichthys > Girardinichthys multiradiatus. The sequence continues at coordinate 4,323,676 of NC_061800.1, forward strand.
CAGCCAAACATGCTCATGTAGTCAGCGTACTCGCCCCTTCTCATGAAATATTGGTTTCCCATGTAGTTGGGGTGGTCGTAGACCATGAAGCAGCCACTCTCCACCCTGCAGGAGTGACACCTGCTCATGTAGGAGGACATGTCAGCACAGTCGCTCATGCACTCATAGTGGCGACCCTGGAAGTTCCTCTCCTCGTAGAAGATGATCTGGGAAAGAGTGAATCATCCCTTAAAAACATCATTTTAAAAACAGACATTATTTGACAAAATACATATATTTTCCACCTAAAGATTGCCTACCTTGCCCCTCATGTTCATGTCGGTGTTGCTCATGATGGCTGCAGATGAGTTGTTTCTCCTGCTCCCACCTGGTTTAACCCTTTCCTTTTATACCCGAGAAATGTAAAGAGCAACTGGCCCCCCTTCATAGAACTACTAACTAAGCAAGTTACTATAGAGCTGCACAGAATACATTGAGTTTTTTTTTTCTTTGTCTTATTTTTCTTTAGAAAGGTCTTTCTGTTATGACAAGCAGCATTCTAAACAGCTCTTGTAACAATAGATGGAGCCACGTGGCTGTTAAGAATACGTTGTATGACTTGCATGAAACATATTGTTTTCACAGAGGTTATCTAAACTATGATGCCATTTCTTGTTTTTGCTGTTTTACAAAGTAAAAATTTACTACTACTGCTAACATACTCAAAATTAATAATTTATTATTGATAATGATTTTTACTTTTTTATGGTAAAAACAATTAAATAAAAAAACACTGTGCTATATATATTTTGTTTTTGATTTTGAGTGACGCTTAAATGCTACAGATCATTTAACAAAATTTAAGAGCAGTTTTCACAAGCTTTCCACACCAATATTTGTGAAAACATAGTTGCCCACTTAAATCATGAATTAAGTGTGATTAACTACAACCTATTAGGGAACATGAAGGTTGGAGACGGATCAGAAAAAGCAACACATCATGGTCTGATCGAAAGACGTCATTGACGTGTATCAGTTTGAAAAGGGTTATGAAGCCATTTCTAAGGCAAACCGCAGTGAGAGTCAATAACCACAAATGAAGGATACAAAGAAATGTAGCAAACCTTTAAACAAGTGGCTGTCCTACCAAAATTACTACAAGAGCACATCCACTAATTTATGATATCACAAGGGTACCCAGAAGAGCATCTAGAGCTCTACAGGCCTCACTTGTGTCATGTTAATAAAACATTTTCTTGAGTCCAACTGTAAGTTTTGATGTGTATTTCGTATTTCAACGTATTTAACCAACATCTCCACTACTACTACCCCCTACCGTCTCTGTGTAGTCTTTACTCACAATCTAGTTACACCACATCTCCACTTACTAGAATCAATGTGTAGATTGCCATTGATTCAGTTTGACCTTGGGGTGTTATTCTGCCCCTGTGGCTGGAAGGTCTGCTTCTATCTAAATCCTGGGTCATTCATGCAGCAACAGACAGACAGCAATATAACTTGTCTTAGAGCAATATATATAAATTCAATACAAAACAAGCCTGTACTGTATGCCCTAACTCTGACCCCTGAGACTTGAACGGTTATATTCAAGGAATGCAAAAACACATGTTTTCAACTGTAATAGTAGGCACTTATTTTCCTTTTTTTTTTATTTGAAGAGTATACTCTCTCTCTGTAGAGTCTCTGTAGAGTCTGCAGTTAGCAAAGCTACAATGGGATCGGTCTTACCAACGGTCTCCCAGACCTGGTCCTGAAGATAGGACTAGATATTGGTTCTGGAATGTTTCGCTGTGGTGATGCTGCTGCCAGTTGTTCCATTGCAGGTCATTCTGGGCACCTCCCTGGAAGTGCTCAGTTGCAATACTGTTACTCTGCTCTGATGAAGGCTGCATGGCGATGAGATGGCGGTTTCATCTGATAATCCCGTGAGGTCCCTCTACCAGATATGAGCGGTGCGTTGTGTGACATTCAGTGACAGCTTCAGTTGTTTTCAGCTCTGTGACCCACACATGCCCAGGTGCAATTCTGTTGAGGTTCTTTGCTCGGTGCTGCAAATCATGGCATTGTGGATCGTTACTCTTCCTTCTATTTTCCTTTTGCAGCACAGCTTCTCCATCAGGAGGAAGCGGATCTAGCAGTGCAGGAAGAATAGGCAAAGTGGTAAGAAGTCTCATTCCCATTAGAAGTTGGGCTGGGCGGTTCCTGTTTAGGAGTCATCTAGGCCCTGTCCCAATACTCACACTTCCACCCTTGTGTCCCTGAATTGCGCATTCCCGTTGATGGGTTCGAAGTGTGTCCCAGTTCTCCAGTCTGGTCCTTAGCCCCGCCCCCTTTGTGCCCTTAATCCACACTTCGGCGAAGCCCGCATCTAAGCGGATTTCGCCGAAGTATATTACCCACAATTCACTGCTGCAGATGACGTTCTGAGCAAAAACCAATCACAACCATCAACTTAATCAACCATCAAATCAGAATAATAAGAACTGAGTAAACTTTAGACAGCAAGCTGACAAATATTTTTTTTTACTGGTTTTCCAGGCTCAACATTGTGAGATACTACTGGTTTCTTGGGCAGTCAGTAGCCCATAACACTGAAGTTACCTTTCAAACAAACACTGGCGCAGTGAGAGTCTGGTGTATAAGCCTCCTTCGCTTCCTGTACTTTCATTTCCTCAAAACAATTGCTTGTTGCCATTTTAAATAGTTTTTTTAGCAGCAAGACTGTGAAAACAGCGCTGGTTCCCGCCCTTTTTGATATTGCAGTTACGGTACAGAGGTGGAAGTCGATGACGTAACCCCTACTGTCCCAATTCTTGAATTTCACGCTTGTGATCTGCGCACTTCAACCCCTATGTGGACTTGTACAAAGTACACACTTCATAGAGGGGCGTAGGAAGTAGTGTGGGTATTGGGACAGGGCCCTGGTTTCTTTAAAAGCCCCTTTACTGTCTGTATTGCAGGTTCAGCTACAGCGTTTCCCTGGGGATATTTTGGGCTGCTAATCACATTATGGAACTACGACTGCAACAACGAATCATTAAAATCGATAAAAATCAATTAATAAAAGTGTTGGCAACAAATGTCATTATCGTTGTGTCATGCAATTTCTACGTTACTCACCATTTTGCAGAGCTGTTCACGTCAAAGCAATATGAGATGAATTCACCACAGTTTGAAACAGTTTGAAACCCATCGGTCCAAAAGCACACAAAGAAACAAGGGCATACATAATACCAGGCATTAGTCCTTTGATCATTTACAATCACATCACTGAAGGGATTTTAGTCCCATATTTTCACAAACACGTTTACTCTGTCCTCGTTGCAATATCTCAGTCTTTCCAGATGCAGCGTGTTTGCCAGTTCTCCCAGCCACAAATCAAATGTGAGTAGAAAGTCCTTCTTCCAAACTTTCGAAATCAACCTTTTAGCTATCACCATACCAAACAAAAGGGCAACTTTCTCGTATTTATTGGCTGAGGGCAAAACCTTATGTGCTCCGAAAATGGCAATAAGTGGATCCCACCGTTTCCCAAAAGCTGTGGAAAAGAAATGAACATTTTTCTTCCCAAATGTGTGAAGCTGCACACATGACCAAAAGTGAAACAAGTTGCCCTCAGCTGCCTTACATCAATTACATATTGGTGACACGTCCGGATAGAAAGTGCTTAATATTTCTCTCGAATAGTGAAGTCTATAGATTGTTTTGAATTGTATAGCATTGTGTCTGGCATTGACTGAACAGTCTTGTATAGTTTTCAAACCTTCTTCCCACACTTCATCAGATATCTGCTGCCCCAACTCATCCTGCCATGCCCTCCTGATGCTATTTTGTGTCCACCGGTATATTGTTGAGTATCTTATTAAAGTATGACACCGCCCCCCGGTTAATCGGATCGAATTTGTTTATCACCTCCAGGGTTTCGTGTTTGGTAAGATGAACATCATATACAGAACACAACTGAGCAAAAGATGCAAAGATACCAATATATAGATCCCCTATCGCACGGATACCTTTCATTGCCCACATTTGGAAAACGGCATTGCTGAGACCCAGAACAAAGGAATGGTTTTCACAAATGGGGCCATCAAAGTAGACTGTCAGAGGTTTTGTATAATTCTGTATCTGCTTCCAAAATCCAATAGTATTGCCAATAACAAAATTACTATTATAAAGTGGTTTTGTTTTTCATTTTAATAGGACTGTTAAGGAGGGCAATCAGGGGCGTGTTGTGGCAATGCAGTCTTTCCAAGGATAACCAGGCAGGACAATAATTGTTGGATGAGTGTGGGCCTTTCTTCCACCATGTCATAATGGATAAGTGAGCTGCCCAATAATATAATTAGAAATCTGGCAAGGAGAATCCACCTTTTGTTTTTGGTTTACATAAATGTTTTTTTTGGAGATTCTGACATTCTTATAGCCCCAAATAAAGGGGACAATAATGGAGTCTAACTGTTTGAAGTATGACACACCTATAAAACACGGAACCGAATAGGATAAATGAAGAAACCGTGGCAATACCACCATTTTAATAGCATTAATCTTACCAGCCATAGATAGAGGGAGAGTCTTCCAAATGTCAATATTCTGCTTAAGTTGTAAGATTTTATTCTGCCAATTCAATTGTAGGTGCTTCTCTGGTCTCCTCGTTATCATCACACCTAAATATGTGAAGGTGTTATGGGTTATCTTAAATGGCGCGCACAGCAAAAAAGTCAGATCATCTCCTGATGTGAGGGGCATTGCTTCACTCTTATCCCAATTAATGGAGAAACCAGAGAAGCTGCCAAAGGTTTTGATCATCTTTAAAAGGGGACAGTGACAACCGTGGGTCAGAGACATATAAAAGTGTCATCCCAAAACGAAATTTATTATAGAGCATACATCATATATAGACGTTCAACTTGGTCAAATGTACGCTGTGCATCTAGTGAAATAACCATGGCCTTGTCTGTAAGGTTTGAGTATAGTATATTGAAAAGGTAGCTAAGGTAGGCTGTGTTAGTGGGCTCCTCCAGTTGGTGAGTGGTGTTGGAGGGTGGACAGGCAGGGCAGGTGGAGCGAGGAAGTATTCTACTGTTCGATCTGGTGGATCTAGGAAGATCCTTGGACTGTGGTAAATTCATGAAGTATTTACCGGTTAGGTAGAAGACTGAACCACGACGGGTTATCCAGGGTGAGGGTTTGCTGGCAGCCAACAGAGATTGAGGCAGAACCTCAAAGGCAAATCCAGGGTGGGCTCAGCAGGCAGCAACCTTAAGAGGAGAACAGAGCTGGTTAGAAAGACCAACAGATCAGAACAAGGGCAAGGGCAAGAACAAGAACAGAGCAGGGTTCGCTGGCCAGATTACCACTCGGCAGAGTAAACAATCCGACGCCTCCTCCAACGTCTCAGGTGATTGCTCTGATGGGAAACAGATGTGCAGCTGCACCTGCCTGTCGCACCTTAATGGAGAAAAGGAAACACTACACAACAAACGTGCACTCAGCTCCGTGGCCTGACAATGTTGGGTAGTGTTGATTGCAAAACACAACTCCTGTATGTGTGTGTCCCATGTATCATGATGCTGTCCAAGAAAGGAAGCTATAATTGTTTTGACAGTTATGTTACCTCACTCAGTCATATTTCACTGGGGGTGGTAGCTGGTGGTAAAGTGAAGGTTTACCCCCCATGTGGAGCAAGAGTTACACATCTCTCAGCTGATGAACTGGGGTTGGTGATCTGACAAAAGGTCAGTCTGACGTCCAAAATGGGTGAATATCTCCACACTGTGGATAGTGGTGAGCTTCTGGACTTTACTGTCTCTTACAGGAAACATTTCCACCCAGTTTGTGAAAGAGTAATTAAAACCTGACACACTGTACAGTCCCTCAGATGAGTCCACGCATCTTTTTGGACTGATGGGCACCATGCTACTTTCAGCAGAATTAAGAGTGTCTTTAGTCTGTCCAACTGTCCACTCTTAGGAGGATCATGAAAATATTGGAGGAAGTGTAACACCAAAGACTTTAGGACATCAATTTGAAAATTTTCCCATCCTTTATTGGGGTCTTGCGGTCATGTATTTTGCAGAAAGTGATCCCATTTGGCTGATCATTCACCCTATCCAAAAGATAGGGGTCTCTTTCCTCCTTAATATTAGAAAGTAAATAATGGTAATGATAAAGGCAATCCTGAAAACCCTTTAGTAGCAGTCAGGGCAACATGAGCCACTCCAGTAGTGTCTGTTGGTATTGGTATACGGGACAATGCGTCAGGTACTACATTGTGCAGACTTTTTCTGTACTCAACCTTAAAACTAAACTCTTGCAGCCTAATTACCCAACATGTCAACCTAGACAATGCTTTAGGGCAATTGAAGGCTCGGGTTAAAGCACCATGGTCAGTGTAAATAATCAGCATTGAACCTTCTACAAAAGGTTTCCACTTTTCTACTGACCACACAACTGCAAGGCCTTCTTCCTCAGATGTGGAGTAGTTATGCTCTGCACCCCTTAAGGACCTTGAAGCAAAAGCGATTACTCTCTCATTTTCAGTGGTTGTTTGCAAAAGGACAGCTCCCAGATCTACATCACTGACATCAGTATGGATCTCAAAAGGTAAGTTGAAGTCTGGCTATGCCAATACAGGTGATTCCACTAAGACCTTTTTCAAGCACTAAAAAGATTGTTGACAGTCAGTTGTCCACTCCCACTTGCAGTCTTTCTTGAGTTGCTGATAGAGAAGAGTGCAAAATGTGAGATGAACTTGCGGTAGTAGCCTGCCATACTGAGAAATCACTGGAGAGGTTTCAGGTTGGTTGGTGTAGGACAGGGGTCCCCAAACCATGGACTACGGTCTAAATCCAGACCCAGAGAGCATTTTGTTCAGACCGCAAAGCATTTTCACATTAACTTCTTCTTTCCAAGATGGTGCGGCGTATAGCTGTCTCCGTGTCAGGTGCGCCTTGTTTTGTTTTTGTGTGGTTTTCTGCTATGAATCCCGAAGCTCTTTCACCAGAGAACAGCTCTTGAACATCAGGAGAACAACTCCAGCGGATCTATTTACCACTTTTCTCGCGTCTAACATTTTGGTGAAGGGCTCACTAGCTGTTGTTTGTGCAGTGAAGTGTCGCAGGAGAGTAAAAAGAGCCGGGTACTCGTGCACCTTCGCCTGGCTCGAATTCCGCACACCACCACCGGCAATATTTCTCTCTCATGTGTGCTCACTGTGCAACAAACTGGACAAACTTCAGCTACAGGTAGGGAAAATCAGAAGCTTTTATTCATCTTCTGCTCTGTGCCTCACGGAGACTTGACTTTATGATCTAATACCAGAGTCTGTGCTGCAGTTGACAGGCTTCCAACTATTCATAGCGTACCGTGACACAGAACTCTCCGGCAAAGAAAAGGGCTGAGGTATCTGCTTTTAAACATCAACATCTGCTGGTGTACCGACATGACAGTGATTCAGCAGCACTGTTCTCCTAATCTTGAATACTTTATCATTATCTGTAAATTGTTTTACTCCTGTGCTGCTCTGGGTCACTCTGACCACGGGATGGTCCACCTCATTCCTGCATACAAAGCTCTGTAAACCAGTGGTCAAGTCATTAAAGAAGTGGACCAGTAAAGCTGTACAAAATCTTCAGTGTGTTTGGACTGCACTGGCTTGGATTTTTTCAGGACTTCTATCAACAACCTGGAGAAGTTTACAGAGGCTGTGACGTTCTGACGATAGCTGTATACCAACATGCACCAGGTTGAGTTATAACAATAACAAACCATGGTTTACAGCCAAAATTAGACAGCTAAAGTTGGAAAAGGAGGGGGCACTCAGGAGTGGGGACACAGACTTGTTCAGGTCATTGAACCACAGGTTCAGCAAGGAGGTGCGAAAAGCTAAACTGCTACTCAGAGAGGCTAAAAGACCAGTTCTCTGGAAACGACAACACATCTGTCTGGAGGGGGTTCATACAGAGCAAACTATAAACCCTAAGCCCCTCACTCCACCAATGACTCGCCTTGCGAATGAGCTAAATCAGTTCTACTGCTGCTGAGAGTCAATCGGTCACCATCCCCCGTGACTCCTCCACTCAGCCTCAATCCCAGTTGGCCAACTCCACCCACTCCACCCCCTCCCCTCCGTTCTGCATTTCAGGGAAGGAAGTCAATACACTGTTTAAGAGATAGAAACCCCGTTCATCCCATCCGTCCTGAAGCACTGTGCCAGTCACCTGTCTCTGGTATTCAGACATTTTTAACACCTCACTGGAGACATGCCATGTGCCAGCATCCATCATCATCCCTAACTTTCAAGTCCTGGTCTCAAGCTCCTGTGACTTTCTACTTCTGGCTCCAAGGTTCTGTTTTAATCCTGCCTCAGTTGAAGAACTCAAGCTTCCAAGAAACCTGTTTGGATCAAGTTCCAGCTGACAGCTCAAATCCTTCGTCTCCTAAATCCTCAGGCAAGCGAACCCTGCTTACCCTCCACCAAGAACACTACAAGAACTCTCAACCAAGCCTCACGAAGCTCCATGTGAAGGTGCGCTCCTTCACATGTGAACTTGTGAATAGGATTTTCTATTACCCAGTGCTCACCAGAACCTTCACCAATGTGGAGACATCACATTGGATAAATCCTCGAACAAGCAGCAAGTGGTTACTCACCCTCCCAGGCTCCTCGTCGTTCCCCCCTACAAACAACATCGACTTCACCACCTGTAAGCAAGAACTAATCTTTGTATCAATTAATTTCTACTAATTTCATAATCACTTACCTGGTCTTCATCTCTGTGCAGTTTGGTGGTTCCAGTCCCGGGTCCAGCTCAATAACCAAATCTGTAAAAATTAATATTTTAAATTTTTCTCCTGCGCCTGAGTGTCTTACTGCATGTGGGTCAAAACTTTAAAAAAGATAACAATTACACACAGACTAATGTTTTCAAGCTTTAACATTAGACCAATGGAAAAACACTTCAAATACAGAAATGTGAGCCTAGTTCAATGCCTGCTTATAGGATTTTTTAAAGATACTTTTAATCTAACAAACAAGCCTCATCAAAATGCATATTCTAATTCACTGAATATAACTGTATACATACTTTTACTTTACAATTGTATTATCTTGCATTCTCTTCATCCTTCTTTCTGACCACTATTTTTATCTCCTTCTCTCCCTTTTACCTTTTTACCTCGCCTCTCTCCCTTTCTTGCTTCTTCTTTTCCATTTTGTTCTGTCTCTGTGTCCAATGCATTTGAATTTTATATATATATATATATATATATCAAGCGGAGCCTTATATCGTTAACCGTAAAGCTCCACTTGTGAAAGTAAATCTGTTTGGCTTTTTCCTGGCATTCAGACAACAATTCTAAGTGCTACTCTGTCAGACTGGATGTGATAAAAAGAAACAAAATGAGAACAAACAGATCAACAGCAACAGCTTTAATTCAACTAACTTCACATATTTCCCTTGTAACTAAAAAAGACACTACACAGTAGAAGTGTTCTCAGTTATAAAAAAGGCGTACTGGAAGATTTTAAAGATGTCAAACTTTTTTTAAATATGATTTGTATGCTGATAATACAAATACGTTTTATTCAGGAAGAAATTTGCATCAATTTATGGACACAGTCAGAACTGAATTGAAGAACCCATAGAGATGATTTGATAAAAGAAACATTATTGGTTAGTCAGTCAGTCATTTTCTATCACTTCTTCCATAGTGGTTCGTGAGGAAGCTGGTGCCTATCTCCAGCAGTCTACAGGCGACAGGCAGGGCACACCCAGGACAGGTCACCAGTCCACTGCAGGACAATCAATCATGCACACACTCAATCACACCTAAGGGCAATTTAGAGAGAACAATTAACCTAACAGTCATGGTTTTGGACTGTGGGAGGAAGCCGGAGTACCCAGAGAGAACCCACGCATGCACGGGGAGAACATGCAAACTCCTTGCAGAAAGACCCCTGGCTGGGAGTTGAACCCTGGACCTTCTTGCTGCAAAACAACTGTGCTACCAACTGCGCCAGCGTGCAGCCTGCACTCAACAGTATTGGTTAATTTAAATGAAACTAAATATATAGTTGGTGATCAGATATTTAGTGAAAAACCTAAAATTGTTGTTATATGTTAGTGTCATTATTGCTGATATGTTGTTTTGGAAATCTGATGTAAATTAGGTGTCTATTGCGTTACTAAAAGTCTATTGCGTTACTAAATTAAGTCAAAGCCATCATACATAGAAGTTCTTTATGTACATTGTCATTCCTTACATGACTTACTATCTTGAAGTTTGAGGGAGCTTTGAGAGTTGTTTCTTAAGCAGAATATCTTTTCACAAAAAGTAAGTTAGGTTTTCTGGATAGGTAGATGACTTTAATGTTGCTAAAATGATGTTTGAGGTTAAAAACAATATGCTTTCAAACTGTGTCCAGATGGTTTTCCAGATCAAACTAAATAAGCAGGACCCTAGAGGAAACTGTAGGTTTGTGAAACCAAAAATAAATAATAAAAAAGGAATGTTTTAGTTGTTCGTGTTTAATATACAGTTAAGCCCTAAATTATGTATACCAATTCTGATTTAGTAATCTGTGATTATTGACAAGGGTACAAAATTCATATTTCTGTAGATATTTGTTACAGTTAACCTTTCAGTGGATTAATAATAATGACATAGATCTCAGTTGTTCAGGATACTTTTATTCAGTGGAATTGAACATTTAGGAGGAATCTATGATCTTCCTCAGGCTCATGAACCTTACACTTCAGCATGCATCTAGGTCATAAATCAATTCAATTCAAGGGGAAATTAGAATTCCAGTACAACCCATCCAAAAGGGGGGACGGGTCACCGAGGCTTTGCTGCCCACTCACAGGCGCTGCCCTCATAAATGTGATGTTTCATGTTTTTGAGAATATTTTCTATATTTTCTTACTCAATTAATAGTCTTGACAAGGATCTCAATGGCTGAAAAAAACTTTTCCAGTATTAAGCATTACATTTTTAATACCAGGAATCCATGATCCTCCTCATGCTCATGAACCTCATGCCTCCATATCCCATCTCCCTGAAGCTCCTGTACTCTCCAGGCCTCAGGTACATAATCCTGCCTCTGTAGTGGGGCTGCTCATACATCAGCCAGTGACCGTCCATCACGTGGCAGGACATGCAGTCAGACATGCAATACTAATAGAACAGATATTGAGACATAGAAAAGTCACTAAAACATTATAGACTAGACTTTGTTATTACAAGAAACCTCATGAAACTTTTTCCAGTCCTGAAAAGAGGACTAACTCACTAGCTGATCTGACTACAGTGCTGTAAAAAGGTATTTGCCCCATTAGTTTTTTTCTGTTTTGCTTTTTCGTGTCATACTTTTTATGATCATCAAACAAATTTTAATATTAGATAAAGAAAACCTGAATAAATACAAAAAATTATTTTTCAAATGATGATTTCCGTTATTAAGAGAGGAGGGCAATCCAAACCAACCTAATCAAATCTCTATATACACTCACTGGCCACTTTATTAGGTACACCTTGCCAGTACCGGGTTGGACCCCCTTTTGCCTTCAGAACTGCCTTAATCCTTTGTGGCATAGATTCAACAAGATACTGGAAACATTCCTCAGAGAGTTTGGTCCATATTGACATGATAGCATTACACAGATGCTGCAGATTTGTCGGCAGCACATCCATGATGCGAATTTCCCGTTCCACCACATGCCAAAGGTGCTCTATTGGATTGAGATCTGGTGACTATGGATGCCATTTGAGTACAGTAAACTCATTGTCATGTTCAAGAAACCATTCTGAGATGATTCGTGCTTTATGACATGGCAAGTTATCCTGCTGGTAGTAACCATGAGAAGATGGGTACACTGTGGTCATAAAGCGATGGACATGGTCAGCAATAATGCTCAGGTAGGCTGTGGCGTTGACACGATGTTCAATTGCTACTGAGGGGCCTAAAGTGTGCCAAGAAAATATCCCCCACACCATAACACCACCACCACCACTAGCCTGAACCATTGATACAAGGTGGGATGGATCCATGCTTTCATGTTGTTGATGCCAAATTCTGTCCCTACCATCCGAACGTTGCAGCAGAAATCGAGACTCATCAGACCAGGTAACGTTTTTCCAATTTTCTATTGTCCAATTTTGGTGAGCCTGTGCAAATTGTAGCCTCAGTTTCCTGTTCTTAGCTGACAGGAGTGGCTCCCGGTGTGGTCTTCTGCTGCTGTAGCCCATCCGCCACAAGGTTCGACGTGTTGTGCATTCAGAGATGCTCTTCTGCATGCCTTGGTTGTAACAAGTGGTTATTTGAGTTACTGTTGCCTTTCTATCAGCTCAAACCACTCTGGCCATTCTCCTCTGACCTCTGGCATCAACACGGCATTTGTGCCCACAGAACTGCTGCTCACTGGATATTTGCTCTTTTTCCGACCATTCTCTGTAAACCCTAGAGATGATAGTGCGTGAAAATCCCAGTAGATCAGCAGTTTTTCAAATACTCAGACCAGCCCGTCTGACACCAACAACCAAGCCATGTTCAAAGTCACTTAAATCACCTTTCTTCCCCATTCTGATGTTTGGTTTGAACTGCAGCAGATCGTCTTGACCATTCCCACATGCCTAAATGCATTGAGTTGCTGCCATGTGATTGGTTGATTAAAAATGTGCGTTAACGTGCGTTGGACAGGTGTACCTGTGGCCAGTGAGTGTATATCTGCCTTTGCCTCCCCCTTCCACCTGTGTGTCTCAAGAAGAGACAACTGGAAAAACTGAACCGGCATAAAAGCTGCAGGTCCTGAACGTGTCAGCCCTAGAGTCCTGAAGGCCTGGCAGGGCAGCTCTGTGGGATTCTGCAGCACCTATTCAACCTCAGCCTGGCCCAGAAGAAGGTTCCAGTGTTCCAGTTCCAGTTGGGACCCCAATTTAGGATTTGACAGGAAGACCAGGAGATGTGGGGGTGGTGTCTGGAGAACCAAGGGTAGAGAGGGGAGGAACCAGCAGAAACAACGAGAAACTGGATCTCCTCCACATGGATATCTGTATGGGCTGGGTCTGGTGTTGGATGGGGTAGAACTGGAGAGGGTGCCCGTCAATAGAAGTAACAGGGATGAAACAGTTTACCGAGAACAAATGAATACCCAGTTGAGAGATTAGAGTCTGATCTATGAACTTCTCAGCCGCACCAGTATCCAAGAGTCTAAACGGAAAATTGTTTGTGTTCCAGATGAAGAACCACCTGCAGCAAAAAACGGGAGGTGTCGATGGGAGGAGTGGTGCCAGGTAGGATTCCCCCAAGGTCTACCTGGCTTCGCAGAGGACATGTCTGACCGATGTTTGGTTGACACACAGTAGGCACACAGGCCTTTACGCCAGCGCCATTCTCGCACCTCTTCGGTCAACCATCCTAGTTGCATTGACTCCTTTGCTGGCTGTGTGCTAAAGTTAGCTGATGCTCCACCAGAGACAGGAGGAGAGGGGGAAGCTGTAGAACATTGGTATTGGTAGGACTTAAAGGTGCGAGGAGCAGGACGAGGTTGTGATAGGATATGTTGATCTATCTTGAGAGCCAGGTCGATTGTCTCATCCAGAGTCTTGGGTGTTTTGCGGCCGTTCATTTCATTGCGGATAAAATCCGCCAAACCTTCTATACAGATGGAGCGGAGAGCTGAGTCTCCCCTCTTAGCTTGGCTGCTACAGTCCAAAAATCAGAAGCAAAATGGCATAATGGTCAATCTCCTTGACGTAATGAAGAAACAGAGTCTCAACCTCCACTTCACCGCTAGGAGAAACAAAGGTTTTTTTTTTATTTCTCCACAAAGCTAGTGTAATCATTGCAGGCAGGTGATTTGGAATTATAGAGGGCTGCTACCCACTCTTGGGCATGGCCTGTGAAGAAATTGCCACCTTGGCTCGGAAGGTGGAGTATTTAGAGGGTTTGCATTCAAACATTATATTCAGGGAGGCAAGCAAACCATCTGGCCGACCATCGACTCCATTCCACTTATGTCAGGTGATTTCCCCCAGGCCTCTTATCAAACCACAATTGAAAAAGAGCAACTTGGACAAGCTGCTACTACAGAACTACAGGCCAATCTCAAACCTCCCCTTCATCAGTAAAATCATCTGTTTCAGCAGTTAATCAACTTCCAAACATTGACCAACTGCTTCGATGTCTTCCAGTCAGGCTCATCACACTGCTCACCACAGTACAGAGTCTGCTCTTGTCAAGGTGTTCAATGACATCCGTATAAATGCAGACTGTGGAAGAACCACAGTGCTGGTATTATTGGACCTTAGTGCAGCATTCAACACTGTTGATCACTCCATGTTATTAGAGCGCCTGGAAAACTGGGTCGACCTTTCTGGTACAGCACTCAATTGGTTTAAATCCTACTTGAAGGACAGGGACTTTTTTGTGTCAGTAGGTAACTTTACATCAAAGACCACAAAAATCACATGTGGCGTTCCCCAAGAATCCATCTTATGGCCCCTCCTATTCAATATCTACATGCTCCCCCTAACTCAGATTTTAATAAACAACGTAAATTATCATAACTATGCAGACGACACACAGCTATACGTTACGATGTCACCAGGTGACTATAAACCCGTTCAAGTGCTTGGTAAATGTTTAGAATAAATCAATGCATGGATGGGCCAAAACTTTCTTCAACTGAATCAAAACAAAACTGAAGTAATAATCTTTGGACCAAAGGAAGAGCGTTTAAAAGTTAGCACACAGCTTCAGTTAATACAGCTAGAAACCACCAATCAGGCTCGAAACCTGGGTGTTTTGATGAACTCAGACCTGAACCTTCAGAGGCACATAAAGACAGTAACAAGGTCAGCCTTCTATCACCTAAAGAACATCTTCAGGATTAAAGGACTATTGTCTCAGCAGGACCTTGAAAAACTAATTCATGCGTTTATCTTTAGTAGAATTTATTACTGCAACGGTGTCTTCACAGGTCTGCCTAAAAAGTCGGTAAAATTTTACAGTGTGGTATTAGTGCTTTTACTTAAGTAAATTACCTGAATAGTTCTGCCACTTACTACATCTTACAATTCATGGAAATTGAAACTCTGTATATATCTCAGAATTTTAGAATAAAGAATGTACAATACAGAAATATTGACCGGAGTAGAACCTTTCATCTCTGTCTGGTTCAGTACTTCATAATTCTATCTGCTGATAAACCTAAAGGAGATGCTGATTTCCTTTACCAGCAGGACATGACACCTCCCCACAGTACCAAAATTAATAGTAACTGGATTGCTGACAGTTTTGTTAAGATGATTCCGCTTCATTAACCAGGGCACTGCTTAACAAGATAACCAGCCGACTGACAGCGTTTTGTAACTGTGCCTGTTGTGCTAAGGAAATCAGAAGCTGGGTTACACCCAGTATGCTCAGAATATAATGCATTGTAAGACATACGTAACTTACCTCCTGATGGTGGTCATCTTCTTTTTCTTCTTCTGGCAGCTAATCAAAGAGGACAGGAACTGTAATCATGTATAGTGATATGATGCCGAATGGAGCCGCTGATCTACTGACAAAAAAATTAAAGTTTCTCGTGTGAGCAGCAGAGCAACCTTTCTTGTTTGTGGGTTCTCTTGGCTGGCACACTAGCAAGTTACTTTGCGGGTTCCTGTAGTCTTACCACCAGCCTACAGGGCTTCTTTGCTGCGAGCTGCCAGGTTGCCCCAGCAGCTCTCCTATCAAAAGCCTCAGCGGTTTCAATGTTAGCATCCGAGGCTAACTATGCTGGATCCGGCAACCTCCAGAACTTTGTCTCCTCTCACGTTGCCTGTTCAAACTATGTGCCTCCTTGGGTCAACCTTTTTGTTTCAAGCCGTCCTTAAAAGACCCGCTCCACCTTCTTGGATTTGGATTGTATTGTTTTTATTTTGTTTTCATGATCAATGGGTGTATGTGTTGGATTTTAATTTAGAAAGTTTACTTTCTGGTCATTCTTTGGTTATTTATTATTGTTGAATAAGTTCATTCCTTTGTGTTGAGTTTATTTATTACTTATTTCTTGTGTTCCCTGAGCATTGTGGTTTTTCGACTCCTGTCCAAGTGTTAGTCTTTTTCCCAACTGGATTGCAGGTTCTTTGTACCTCCTAGGACCTGGCATCCAAATTTGTAGATATGTCCTCTTGGGTTGTCTAGGCCACAATATTAAAGTTTGCTCAAAAAGGGCTTGGTGTCCACATACGAGGTCATTTTACTGCCACTTGGCAGAAGAGTATAATTCAATTCAGTTTATTTATATAGCGCCAATTCACAACACATGTTGTCTCAAGGCACTTCACAAAAGTCGGGTACATACATTCCAATTAATCCTAACCATTGAACAGTGCAGTCAGATTCAGTTATTTATTCAAATTGGATAAAAAGTTTTTCTATCTAAGGAAACCCAGCAGGTTGCATCGAGTCAGAGATTTGTAGCATTCACTCCTCCTGATTGAGCATGTAGAGACAGTGGACAGTCACTGGCGTTGACTTTGCAACAATCTCTCATACTGAGCATACATGTAGCGACAGTGGAGAGGAAAAACTCCCCTTTAACAGGAAGAAACCTCCAGCAGAACCAGGCTAAGTGTGAGCGGCCATCTGCCATCTAGAAAGAAAGAACAGATAAACTTTGAGCCAGTTTTCAAGGATAGAGTTTGAAAGAGAGCACATATAATTAGTTACAGTAAAAGCTCAGTCAATTGCTATATCTAGGAGAGAGAAAGAGTTAAACACTGTAAGACAGGGCCAAGTGGATCATCTGTAGAAGGTGAGCATTAAGTTGTTGCCAGCAGAAGCTTGAACAATGCCCCTCTCCAGAAAGGTGTCACAGGTAGACACAGAGTCAGGCCAGGTGTAGCTTCTAGGAAGAGAAAAGATAGAGAACATAAAGTTAAAAACTGAAATAACAGCAAATAATGCAAAATTGGAAAGTAGTGTGAAAATGTAGCGAAGAGGGTGAAAGTGGTCCTTATGTCTTCCAGCAGCCTAAGCCTGTAGCAGCATAACTACAGAGATAGTTTCCGTTTATTTATTTATATAGTGCTTATTTACAACAATGTCGTCTCAAGGCACCCAACAAAAGGTCCGGAACAGCGCGGGGCCGCCGGGGAGGCCAGACCAAACCACCGAGTGCCAGAGCCCGGCCACCCCAGAATAATAAACTGATAAAGTTTGTCCATCTAGAGCCCACTGATGGCCATTGTTATACTAAAAACCACAAGGATCAGGATGCCTCTCTCTGCCAGACTGATTATAACCATTGGAAAAGAGAAGGGGTCATACAGGTAGCAGAAATGAAGGGTGTGTTTGCAGCTCAACCATAACTGAGCCGGTTTAGGCTAAACCTGACTCTCCCTTACTCCATCCAACAGGGAGGGCGGAAGGCGGAAGTAAAAAATAAGGAAGGTGCCACTCTAACTATAAGCTTTATCAAAAAAGAAAGTTTTCAGCCTAGTCTTAAAAGTATAAAGGTTGTCTGCCTCACGGACCAAAACTGGGAGCTGGTTCCACAGGAGAGGAGCTCGATAACTGTTAGGAACATATGGAACAATCAGATCTCTGATGTATGATGGAGCTAGATCATTAAGGGCTTTATATGTAAGGATTTTAAAATTCTATTCTGGATTTAACAGGGAGCCAATGAAGGGAGGCTAAAATAGGAGAAATATGATCTCTCTTTTTAATTTTCATCAGAACTCTTGCTGCAGCATTTTGAATCAGCTGAAGGCTTTTAACTGCAGTTTGTAGACATCCTCATAGTAAGGAATTACAATAGTCCAGCCTTGAAGTAACAAATGCATGGACTAGTTTTTCAGCGTCACTCCTGGTTAGGATATTTCTAATTTTGGCAATTATTCAGAGGTGAAAGAAGGGAATCCTAGAAACCTGTGGGATTTAATGACATGTCCTGGTCAAAAATAACACCAAGATTTTTTACTTTATTACCGGAGGTCAATTTAATGCCATCCAGGTTAAGTGATAGACTAAGCAGTTTCTTTTTTAAACACTCCGGTCCATAGACAACAACTTCTGTCTTGTCTGAATTTAGAAGCAGAAAAAAAAGTCTTCCAAGTTTTTATGTCTTCAAGACATGCTTGTAGTCTATCTAACTGGTTGGGCTCATCAGGATTTATGGATAAGTAAAACCAAGTAGCATCAGCGTAACATTGAAAATGTATCCTATTCTGCCTGATAATTTGACCTATTGGAAGCATATATATATATATTAAAGAGAATTGGCCCAAGTACTGAACCCTGTGGTACTCCATAATTAACCCTGGAGTTTAAAGATGATTTATCATTTACATGAACAAATTGGAATCTGTCAGACAAATATGATTTAAACCAGCCTAGCACTGTTCCCCTGATCCCTACAGCATATTCCAGCCTTTCTAAGAGAATATTATGATTGACTGTATCAAATGGAGCACTGAGATCTAAGAGGACAAGTACAGACACAAGTCCATTATCTAAGGCCATAAGAATATCTTTAGTGACTTTCAGCAGAGCTGTTTCAGTGCTATGAAGAGCTCTGAAGCCTGACTGAAACTCTTCAAACAGGTCAAGTCAAGTCAAGTGAAGTTTATTTATATAGCGCTTTTCAGCAACAAGGCACTCAAGGCGCTGTACATATGGAAAAACATTACAATGTTTATTCCAGATTAGTGGAGCATAAGAACTAAAAGCTGCTTCTCCATGTTTGGTTCTGGTTCTGGGTATGCAGAGTAGATTTGAGCCAGAACACCTGAGAGATCTGGGTGGTTTATACACTGAGAACAAGTCTGTAATATATTTTGGTGCTAAACCATTCAGTGATTTATAGACTAACAGAAGTATTTTAAAGTCTATTCTCTGAGCTACAGGGAGCCAGTGTAGGGACTTTAGAACCGAGGTGATGTGCTCCCCTTTCTTAGTTATAGTGAGGACGCGGGCAGTAGTGTTCTGGATCAACTGCAGCTGTCTGATCGACTTTTTAGGCAGACCTTTGAAGACACTGTTGCAGTAATCAATTCTACTAAAGATGAACACATGAATTAGTTTTTCAAGGTCCTGCTGAGACATTAGTCCTTTAATCCTGGAGATGTTCTTTAGGTACTAGAAGGCCGACCTTGTTGCTGTCTTTATGTGCCTCTGAAGGTTCAGGTCTAAGTCCATCACTACACCCAAGTTTCGAGCCTGACTGGTGGTTTCTAACTGTATTAACTGAGGCTGTGTTCTAACTTTTAAACGCTCTTCCTTTGGTCCAAAGATTATTACTTCAGTTTTGTTTTGATTCAGCTGAAGAACATTTTGGCCCATCCATGCATTGATTTATTCTAAATATTTACCAAGCGCTTGAACGGGTTCATAGTCACCTGGTGATATCATAACGTATAGCTGTGTATCGTCTGCATAGTTATGATAACTTACATTGTTGTTTATTAAAATCTGAGTTAGGGGGAGCATGTAGATATTGAATAGAAGGGGCCCTAAGATGGATTCTTGGGGAACGCCACATGTGATTTTTGTGGTTTCTGATGTAAAGTTACCTACTGACACAAAAAACTCCCTGTCCTTCAAGTAGGATTTAAACCAATTGAGTGCTGTACCAGAAAGGCCGACCCAGTTTTCCAGGCACTCTAATAAAATGGAGTGATCAACAGTGTTGAATGCTGCACTAAGGTCCAATAATCCCAGTATTGTGGTTCTTCCACAGTCTGCATTTATATGGATGTTATTGAACACCTTGACAAGAGCAGTCTCTGTACTGTGGTGAGCACAGAAGCGTGACTGGAAGACATCAAAGCGGTTGGTCATTGTTAGGAAGTTGTTTAACTGTTGAAACACAGCTTTTTCAATAATCTTACTGATAAAGGGGAGGTTTGATATAGGCCTGTAGGTGTTGTCCAAGTTGCTTGTCCAAGTTGCTCTTTCTGAATAGTGGTTGGATAATTGCTGTTTTCAGGGCCTTGGGGAAAACATTGTCATTGCTGTGTAAATGCTCACACATTTGATTAGCAACTATTTTCTCAAGAATTTTAGATAAGAATGGAAGATTGGATATGGGTCTGTAATTTTTAAAGTCATCTCGATGAAGCAACGGTTTCTTAAGTAAAAGTTTAAATACAGCTACCTTAAAAGACTGTGGTACATATCCATTTACTAAGGATAGGTTAATCATACCTAAAATGGGGCTGGTAATTAGAGGGAACACTTCCTTAAATAATTTTGTTGGGATTTGGTATAACATACACGTTGAAGGTTTAGATGAAGCTAATATTTCTGATAACTCAGGAAGCTCCACAGGATCAAAACAGTCCAAACACAAATCAGGTTCTGCAGTTATTTCCAATGTTGTCTCGCTTGCTGAGGAAATAATCATCTTCGGAAGTATGTCAAAATTGTATTTTTAATAGAATCAATTTTATTTAAGAAAAATTCCATAAAGTCATGACTGCTGACAGCTAAGGGAATGGATGGCTCAACAGAGCTATGACTCTGTGTAAGTTTAGCAACTGTACTAAAGAGAAACCGAGGGTTATTCTTGTTCTCTTCTTTTAATGATGAGAAATAAGCTGTTCTGGCTTGACGAAGTGTCTTTTTATACAACAGTAGGCTATTTTTCCAGATTAAGTAGGAATCCTCTAGGTGTGTAGAGCGGCATTTTCTCTCCAATTTTCTAACATTGTGCTTTAAAGTACGCAGATCTAAATTAAACCAAGGAGCCTGCCTCCTGTGAATAATTACCTTCTTTGTCATGGGGGCTGCATTGTCTAATGCACCACTCAATGCTGAAGTAACGCTATGAACAAGAGAATCCATTTATGAAGGGGCAGAAACAAAATTATTGCCCTCCACTGTGCTTTTCTGTGATAATGAGGAAATTAAAAGTGGAACAGATTCTTTAAAGGTTGTTACAGCATTGTCTGATAATGATATACTGTAATGAAATTTTTTTTTCAGGTGTGGAGTAAAATTAAACTCAAAGGTTATTAAGAAATGGTCAGACAGGACAGGGTTATGAGAAAATATTGTTATGTCTTTACACTCAAAGCCATATGTCAGCACAAGGTCCAGAGAATGAAGACAAAGGTGGGTAGGTTTGTTAATGTTTTGTGCAAAGCTAATTAAGTCTAAGATATCATTAAACACTATATTTAGGCTATCACTTTCAGTGTCAACATGAATGTTAAAAACCCCCACTATAATAACCTTATCTGTATTTAACACTAAATCAGATAAAAGGTCTAAAAACCGATCTAAAAATTGAGAGTAAGGACCTGGTGGATGGTACAAAACAGCAAACAGAAGTGGTTTTAGTGCCTTGCAATTTGGATGAGGAAAAGTAAAGATTAAATATTCAAAAGAGTTGTAGCTATTGATAATTAGTAGGAGTTCACTCATTTATAGTAACATAATCCTCTTGCTGCAGCCAGGTCTCTGTGAGGCAAAATAAAACAATCTGATTGTCACAAATCATGTCACTAACTAGCAAAGTCTTTGAAGAGAGAGATCTTATGTTCAGTAATCCACATTTAATTGTTTTATTTTCCTTTTTAGTCTGAGTTGTGTTGAGATTTTCCTGATTTTCTCCTTTTAGATTATTTTTTAATCTATTCAATTTTGGCAGTGGGCGAGACACTGTCTTAATAGGGTAATGGGTGGGTAGCAGTACAGAAGCTGCAGAGAGGAGTGTTAAACTACGAGCCTGCTTCCTGGTCTGAACCCTGGGTTTTCAGAGTTTTGGAGAACTAATAAATTCGGCCAGATTCCTAGAAAGAAGAGCTGCTCCATCCAAAGTGGGATGGATGCCGTCTCTCTGGATCAAACCAGATTTTCCCCAAAATGTTTGCCAGTTATCAATGTAACCCACATTGTTTTCTGGACACCACCTAGACAGCCAGCGGTTGAATGAAAGCATGCGGCTAAACAAGTCGTTACTGGTCAGATCAGGGAGGGGACCAGAGAAAATTACAGAGTCCGACATTGTTTTGGCAAACTTACACACCGAAGCAACACTAACTTTGGTGACCTCCGATTGATGTAACCGGGTGTCATTACCGCCAGCGTGAATAACAATCTTACTGTATTTACTTATCCTTAGCCAGCAGTTTCAGGTAGGATTTGATGTTGCCCGTTCTGGCCCCTGGCAGACATTTGACTATGGTCGCTGGTGTCTCTAGTGCCACGTTTCTGACTATGGAGCTGCCAATTACCAGAGATGGCTACTCAGCGGGTGTGTCGCTGTTAGAAACGCAGATGGGTTGGTGGTGATCTAGGCCTATGCTTTCTACGTATCGTCACCCAGCCGGCCTGAAGCCCCGGTTTCGCGGGCTCTGCTGAAGGACTGCTACGGGGAGCTACCCTCAGTGGCTGGCCCTCCAATTCCAACACCCTCGCCTCCAAAGCTACAAAAATGCTACATTTATTACACGTACCATTATCACTAAAGGAGGCAGAGGAGTAACTGAACATCTGACACAGAGAGCACGAGAGCAAACAGCAGAAAGGGTACCCATGGTGGAGCTAAAGCTAACGCTAAGCTAGTGACCCCTTACCACTACTAGAAAAACCGTGTAAGATACAGAGAGTCCCCAAACGTTAAATGTAGCAACAGACAGTATGTGTTTTAACGTGCTTATGTATTAATGCAACAGCGAAAACAAGAAGTGACGAATACGCCTTACCACGCCTTACCACGCCTTCCAGCAGTCGGAGCTACGCACAGGTTTGACCAATACACAATACAGGTTAGATTCAATGTGGCTGACAACACACCCAAAAGTTCAGATGGCAACTCCAGATCTAAACTTCCCACCGGTAAAACATTCAATCAAATGTCATGGTTTATTCTTGTTCAGATATGTTTAAAAGGGTCCAATGAGTGTTATGTAAATTAAATTTCACAGAAGTAAAGAGTAACTGTAATGATTTACCGTGGTGCTATATATTGAGCTATACATGGCGCTACACAGATTATTGTAAAAGTATTCATACCCCTTGAACTTTTCCACATCTTGGCACATTACAGCTACAGGCATATTTTGTTGGAATTTTATTTGAAAGACTAAAACAAAGTGGTATACAATTGTGAAGTGGAACGAAAATTATGTTTGTATGCTATCATAAATGCTGGCAATAAAATGTGACAATGAAAGTGTGTTTCAGGATGGTTTTATTAGAAAACAATAGTTTACTACATTGCAAGCTGATATAGCATGGTTTATAAATAAATCTAAATAGACTTTTATTAGATTTTTCTCATGATGTTTTTGTAGGATCTCTGCTCCTCCCCTTCTGATTGGTTCTGGCAGCTCATTGTCTGCAGCTGCAACACATTCTCCTAATGAGCTCATGGGCTTCTTAAGGTAGCTGCTGATACAGACCTTTGCTGGAACATAACCTGAGTTATGTGGACTCCTGTCTGTCTGCCTATCCGTCTGCCTGCCTGTCTGCCTGTCGAC
Organism: Girardinichthys multiradiatus; assembly: GCF_021462225.1. Lineage (NCBI taxonomy): Eukaryota > Metazoa > Chordata > Actinopteri > Cyprinodontiformes > Goodeidae > Girardinichthys > Girardinichthys multiradiatus. The sequence goes on from NC_061800.1 coordinate 4,347,154, forward strand.
CTGCCTATCTGCCTATCTGCCTACCTGCCAACATCTGGTAATACTCCCTCCTAAGGACTGCACTGTAAATATTCTCATCACCAGTACTCTCTCTCTCTCTCTCCTTGGATTCCTGGGTTTACCTCCTCCTCCTCTGGCTTCTGGACAACTCCAACTCAAGATGCCTTAAACAAAGTCTACAGTAGAAATAAACCTCATTTACCGTCTTATCCTGTGTGCTGAGTCTGTTTCATCCTCTGGTTTTGTTCTAATTCGACTATCTAAGCAATTCATGATAGTATGTTCCAGCCATCTAACATGTCGAAGAACAATTCAGATGATGAACAGACTTCCTTAAAGGAACGCCTACAATCTACTGAAACCATGCTTCAACGGCTACTGCAACAACAAAGGACTACGGATTCTCATCTCACAGAACTTGGTGGTATGGTTCATGCTTTAAGCGAAATCATAACCAAACTCTCACCTGCCTCTTCCAATCCTCCTCTCTGAAAACATTCCATTGGACTCCTGAGGCAGAAAGGGCATTTGGGGAATTAAAGACTCTATTTTCTTCAGCACCCATATTGACCCATCCTGATCCATGTGCACAATTTATTGTAGAGGTTGATGCTTCTGACTTTGGAGTAGGGGCTATTCTAACTCAACGGTCTCCTCTGGATAAGGTACATCCATGTGCCTATTTTTCTCGTCGCTTGTCTCCAGCAGAGCAAAATTATGATGTGGGCAAGCTGTTCGTTCCCAACTCTGTCGTCAATAAAGTTCTGGATTGGGTGCACAACAATAAATTGACTTCTCATCCTGGGGTGACTCGTATGATCACATTTACCAAAAGGTATTTCTGGTGGCCGACTATGAACCTCAACATTAAAGATTTTGTTGCAGCTTGTCCCACATGTGCTCGAAACAAGAACACTAATCAACCCCCTGCTGGTCTTCTTCAACCTCTGCCCACCCCTAGCCACCCCTGGTCCCACATTTCCATTGATTTCGTCACTGGTCTCCCGCCATCTGACGGTAACACAGTCATCCTTACTGTTGTTGACAGATTCTCTAAAACAGCCCATTTTGTTCCTTTACCCAAGGTTCCGTCTGCAATGGAGACTGCCCAACTCCTGGTTCTCCACGTTTTCCGCATCCATGGCATACCTTTGGACATTGTTTTTGACCGAGGCCCGCAGTTCATCTCGCAAGTTTGGAAGGAGTTTTGCAAAGCTCTTGGTGCCTCCGTAAGTCTTTCGTCTGGATACCACCCCCAATCTAATGGACAGACAGAAAGATGCAACCAGGAACTTGAAGTCGCCTTGAGGTGCGTAATAAATGACAACCCCTCTTCTTGGTGCAAATATCTCACATGGATCGAATATGCTCACAACACACATACTTCCTCTGCTACTGGTTTGTCCCCCTTTGAGGCTTTACTGGGCTATCTACCCCCGCTGTTTCCCAGTGTTGAATCTGACATCCTGATCCCCTCTGTTCAGCATTATGTTTCCAGGTGTCGGAGGATCTGGCAACAGACCAGGAGGACCCTCCTACGCACCCTGGAACAAAATAAGAGGTTTGCTAACCGTCACCGTTCTGCTGCACCTGTCTACCGCATCAATCAGAGAGTCTGGCTTTCCACCAGGAATATTAAATTAAAAGATACTTCTAGAAAGTTGGCCCCCCGTTTCATTGGCCCTTTTCTCATCGAGAGGATCATCAACCCATCTGCGGTGAGACTCAAACTACCATCTTCCATGCACATTCACCCTACTTTCCATGTTTCCCAGATCAAGCCAGTCTCGGAAAGCCCCCTGAGTCCTCCCACCAAGCCCCCTCCTCCTGCTCGACTCATTGATGACCACCCTGCATATATGGTCAATCGTATCCTGGATGTTCGGCGTAGGGGGCGTGGTTTTCAATATCTTGTGGATTGGGCAGGATATGGACCTGAAGAGAGAACCTGGGTTACCCGTTCTCACATCCTGGACCCTGCTCTCATCACGTCCTTTTACAAACACCATCCTGAAAAGCGTTTTGGATTGCCTGGAGGCAATCGTTGAGGGGAGGGTACTGTAGGAGCTCTGCTCCTCCCCTTCTGGTTGGTTCTGGCAGCTCATTGTCTGCAGCTGCAACGCATTCTCCTAATGAGCTCATGGGCTTCTTAAGGTAGCTGCTGATACAGACCTTTGCTGGAACATAACCTCAGTTATGTGGATTCCTGTCTGTCTGCCTATCCGTCTGCCTGCCTGTCTGCCTGTCGACCTGCCTATCTGCCTACCTGCCTGCCAACATCTGGTAATACTCCCTCCTAAGGACTGCACTGTAAATATTCTCATCACCAGTACTCTCTCTCTCTCTCCTTGGATTCCTGAGTTTACCTCCTCCTCCTCTGGCTTCTGGACAACTCCAACTCAAGATTCCTTAAACAAAGTCTACAGTAGAAATAAACCTTATTTACCGTCTTATCCTGTGTGCTGAGTCTGTTTCATCCTCTGGTTTTGTTCTAATTCGACTATCTAAGCAATTCATGATAGTTTGTTTTCAAAAGTAGTGGCGTTATTAGGGTAAATTGATGAAGACAACTCAGAGGTGGAAGATTTGTCAGACATCGATGGCTCCGATGAAGATTTGACAGACATCGATGACCCAGATTAATTTCAAACCCCACAATGGAAGCCAAGCAGCAATAAGGATGACAGTAGTGGGTGTGACCCCTCTAAGCCGATCAGGCGGCATAAACATCTCAGCAATGATTAGGAAGTATATTGTTTAGATCGTGGCATTGCCAGGTTACGCACTCTGAGACATCTCTCTCAGATACAGTAGGATGAAACTGTAGTCTAAAAGCCTAAAGCCACCACACCAGGATCAAGTCATCAAACCCAGTTGGCATTATAAAAACTTTGTTTGCACTCCTGGTTCAACCTTGAGCAGGTTGAACCAGGTGATCTGGGTTTGGGAGGCTTGGTAATGGATCTGTCTCAGTCTATATCAGATTCTGCATCCCAATACAAATTTTTACTGTGATCGGGTTCGTCACATCCATCCAAGTTATGCAATGCATGATGATAAAGAGGATGTATGTAACTGGTACTGTTATGAAGAATAGGCGCGGTGCAGTAGTGCAGAAGCTACCAACTGACAAAACAATGAAAAAGGACAGGAGAGGTACCTCAGCACAAGTTACCACTGAGGATGGGAAGATGGAGAGGTGTAATGACAATAAACCGGTATAGATTATGTCTGCTATTCATGCTAGAGAACCAAAACACACTGGCCAGAGATGGGACAAAAATCTGAAATATGTGACCATCTTGTGACTAAGTATTGTCTGTGAATACAATTCCCTGATTGGCGGAGTTGATCTTGTCGATAGAATGAGTTACTATCACATGAGTGGCAGTACAAAGAAATGAACACTGCTGGTGCTAATGCACGGATATGGCTTTAGCCAACAGCTGGCCACTGTACTGCAAAGACCTCACTCTTTATGGCACACCAAAGTACAGTACAGACCAAAAGTTTGGACACACTTCATTCAAAGAGTTTTCTTTATTTTCATGACTATGAATATTGTAGCTTCACACTGAAGGCATCAAAACTATGAATTAACACATGTGGAATTATATACTGAACAAAAAAGTGTGAAACAACTGAAAATATGTCTTATATTCTAGGTTTTTCAAAGTAGCCACCTTTTGCTTTGATTACTGCTACGCACACTCTTGGCATTCTGTTGATGAGCTTCAAGAGGTAGTCACCTGAAATGGTTTTCACTTCACATGTGTGCCCTGTTAGGTTTAATAAGGGGGATTTCAAGCCTTATAAATGGGGTTGGGACCATCAGTTGTGTTGTGCAGGAGGTGGATACAGTACACAGCTGATAGTCCTACTGAATAGACTATTAGAATTTGTATTATGGCAAGAAAAAAACAGCTAAGTAAAGAAAAACGAGTGGCCATCATTACTTTAAGAAATGAAGGTCAGTCAGTCCGAACAATTGGGAAAACTTTGAAAGTGTCCCCAAGTGCAGTCGCAAAAACCATCAAGCGCTACAAAGAAACTGGCTCACATGGAAAGGAAGACCAAGAGTCATCTCTGCTGCGGACAATAACTTCATCTGAGTCACCTGCCTCAGAAATCGCAGGTTAACAGCAGCTTGGAGAACAGGTCAATGCCACACAGAGTTCTAGCAGCAGACACATCTCTAGAACAACTGTTAAGAGGAGACTGTGTGAATCAGGCCTTCCTGGTAAAGTAGCAGCTAGAAAACCACTGCTGAGGACAGGCAACAAGCAGAAGAGACTTGTTTGGGCGAAAGAGCACAAGGAATGGACATTAGACCAGTGGAAATCTGTGCTTTGGTCTGATGAGTCCAAGTTTGAGATCTTGTCCGTGTCTTTGTGCGGCGCAGAAGAGGTGAACGGATGGACTTGTTGGAATAATTGAATACAGATTTATCTTATATATTTCTCCTATTCTTTAACTTGACTATTTGATTTTATAACCTTTCATGATGTTTGTGTGAGTAAACGATGTGATGAGTTTGTCTGCAGGCAAACATCAAAAGTGGAGCTAAGCTTGCTGAGGAGGAAGCAGTCCGCAGTTGAGGAGGTCATAAAAGATGAAGGCTGATTGTGCTGAACGGACAACACACTGATCTTAGGATTGGAGGAGACTGTGGAAGTGTGTTGTTAAAAGATAATGGTGTTTATAACCTGTTTATGATGCAGCTGTTTTTCCCATCCTTAGAGAGTAACGTTCTTTGTAATTAGGGTCCCCCGAAAGATAATAAAAAGAGTGGAACGGACAGATGGTTTTCAGAGCGGTAGGAGATTTGTAACTGAAGCACATCTCTGTCCGTTCTCCTCGCTGCGAGTGAAATAACTAATTCTTTGTCTTTCTCTTCTTTTTGTAATGTTATAAGTATTTTAGGTTGTTTAAACCTGACATTAATTTGGTCCTTCGGAGCCGGGTTCCAATTACGCTTGATGATTCCAGCAGGTTGGTAGATTCCAGCAAAAGACCGTGCGCACGGCAGTCTTCAACAGGAAGACTCACAGACCCTTTCCAGGACTGGATCTTGGCCCGCCCACTGGGGTCTGACGACTGAAGGAACTCTGAGAGAGAGGAGAGGACAAAGTGGTGAGTTGAATTTGGATTAAAAAAGTGTGACGAATGACTAGGGGTCATTGCGTGAAATAAAACCCTGTGAATCCTAGGCCCTAACAGGTAAAAGTAGGACGGCGGAGTCCTGGAAAAGTATTAATAAGTAATACTGAAAATTTCGTGTGTAAAGAACGGCGGAGTCCTCGAAGAATTAAGAAGTAATACTGGAAATTCCGTGTTTCAAAGATGGTGGAGTCCGCATTTAAGTATTTTAAACAAAAATACTAAGAAGATTCCGCGTTTAAAAATGTGTGCATGTGAGAAATGAATGGAGGATTTAAACCACTAGGTTTTGCCTCATACCAAAGCAGTGGGATTGAAAGTGACTAACTTTTGTGGTTGCAAAGGCAAGAATTCTCCACTCGAAAGAGTTGAAGTGAGAATTACCACAAAAGGGGATTTTTCTGTCACCCTACTGAGCAGAATAATCCAGCATTTAGAATACCCTAGGTATTTATATGCTGGACCAAATTCAAATAAAAAAAAAAAAAAGGGAAAAGGGCGAGTAAAATAAACTAAAAATGAATAATAATGCAAAGATTGGAAATTTATAGAAGCACAAGATCAAATTAAAATATTAAAATAAAAAAAATTAGATAAATGGATAACCACATATCATTATGATGGTCATTTAAACTCTAAAAAATTAGTTAATCTATAGGATGCAATAATTAAAAGTACATTAAAAGTATATGTGATTTAAGAAAAATGGACAAAGAAGGTTATGAGGATGTAGATTATTGGTTAAAAGTAACTAAAAAGAGAGAGATGTGATGCAGGAGATAAGAATGGACGTTTTTGTGGAAAGCAGAAAAGGTCAGAGGGCTAAGAAGTAATTTTTGATGGACTTGCAAAGTAGAACAGCAGGACAAAAGACAGGGAGTAAAAAGAGTAGGTGGAACGTTTTTGTTTTGTACCAATGATCTGATGAGGTTTGACAAGATTGAATGGGCTAAAATGAGTCCCTTTGGTGAATAAATCCATCCCCACCATGGCTGTACCTCATGTATGTTTTATTTGTGTTTATTTTTTTAATTATTGTTTTGAGACGCTGAAGGCTGTTGATACACCGTGTCACGGAGGTTCATGGCATGACGCAGGTTTTTTCTCTGAGTAACCTTAGAAAATATTTTACTCTTTTTAACAGCAGAACAAACAGAGTGAGGGGATTAATCGATAGGCTTACAGTCAGGTACAGACGCAGAGCTGACTACGCAGAAAAAGCCTGAGTGAAACAAAAACAGGAAGAACCTTTTGAAGAATATAGGATTAGACTGACAAAAGTGTTTAAAATACATAGTGGTCTACAAGAAGATGAAGACAAGCAAGGAGCTTATTGACAGCAGTTAAAAAATGCACTACATGCTGGTTCCAGGGATGCAATTAATACCTGGGTAAGGAGACATTTTATAGGGTTCCCCACAGCAAATCTAGAAGACTATGTAAATCATGCCCTCCATGCAGAAAAAGTAATGAAGGATGAGAAAAAAAAAAAAAGATAGCCAACACCTTTTTTCAGCAAGAAGAAGAAGAAGAACAGATTTATTACCAAAACAACAGAGGAAAAGGAAGATTTAGAGGCAGAGGACAAAACCGCAGGGGTCAGAGAGGAGTGAGCAGAGGAAATTACAGACAACACACCTCAGGGTGCTGGTGTTGTGGAAAAGAAGGACATATGGCCAGAGACTGTCCTGAGAGGAGAAATAATGATTCAGCATGACTAGGACAGAAAATAAGTGAAATTGTTCCTAGTACCTCAGACACCGATAAAAACAAAAAACCAGAAACACACCCTCCTAAATTTTTAGGACCTTCTCTCCCTAGATAGCATAAAACCTGAAGTTACCTTACTGTTGAATGGAAAATGTATTACTTTTCTTTGTGATACCGGAGCATGCAGGACCACCTGTAGAGAAACAATCCCAAATTCCAGACTTAGTGATCAGCAAATAACACTAAGGTCAGCTAGTGGGAAATTGACACAGGTCTGTGAGTCTGAACCAGTTTGGATAAGAGATCCCAATGGACAGTCATGCCAGCTATCTATTCTAATGTTCTCTGAGTGTCTGGTGAATCTATTGGGACAAGATGGATTTCTACATCTGGGGTTAGCATTAATTCTGACCTCAGAAGGACATATTGTAGTAAAGAGTAAAGCAGAACTCAGCCAAGGAGATTATTTTGTATTAGAAGGAGTGGGACCACCTTATTACCACTATTCACTGGATGTTCCAAATAAGCCACCCCTAGACATAGGGACAGCTTTATTAACAGAAGGAAGAAATGTCATTACTCAACTACAAGATCAGATGACACCAGATGATCTACATATTACCATGTGGTATAAAAATACTCCTGGACAGGATAAAACTTATGAAGAAGCATTAATTAAAGTAACCCCTACCAAAGTCATGGTAACTTATGTTTATACAGATGGGAACAGTACGTCAGTTGTTGAAGTAGTGTTAGCGGAAGACACTAGGAAGCTCTGCAAAATGTGGACACCTCCACACATTCAAGGATAAAGAACTCAAGTGGCATGATATGGGAAGAATAGTGCAGAGGGGAAAATATGCCACTGACTGGTTTGCAACAACAATGAATACAGAAACTAGTACATCCATAGGATTAACAGAAAATTATTATTTTGGACAGTGACAGTACAGGAAGGGATACATTTGCATACAAAGCAACAATGAGAAATATTCCTTACTGAACAGGAGGAACAGTTCTTGAGTGAAGTCCCTGATAAGTCATGGTCAAAAGACCCTACTGATGTGGGTTTAGTAAAAGGAGCAGTACTTGTCCAAATTAGAGCAAAAACAGAATACAGGCCCAGTGTAAAACAATACCCTTTGAAACATGATGCACGTGAAGGAATAAAACCAGTAATAAAGGATTTAATAACTGCAGGGGTGATAATAAAATGTGAGGACTCACCATGTAACACCCCCATTTTTCCAGTTAAAAAACAAGCTCCATCAACTGGATGGCGCATGGTACAAGACTTACAGGCAGTTAATAATGCAGTTGTTCAGAGAGCACCATGTGTTCCTGAAATGTGGAAAAAACATGGAGCTGCATTAAAAGATGAAAACTATATTTGACCAGATAATAAACCTGTCCTACCAAAGAACCTATAAAAATGGGCGGCAATATTGAGCCATCGTGTTTCACAATGTCTCAACAGGGAGGAATGGTAGGACAGATATATATTAATATTATATAACATATGGGTTTAATTCTTAATTCTTATTAAAAAAAAATTTTGTAGAACCTGTTTAACATGTGCAAAACATAATCCACGAGGGAATTTAAGACCACGAAGGGGACAATTTCCAAAACCAAGATACCCTTTCCAAAGAATTCATATGGATTTTATTGAGTTAAATCACAGTGAAGGGAAAAAAGTTCTGTTTAGTCATTATAGATGCATTTTCTAAATTGATAGAACTATTTCCAACTAAACATTACAAGCACCTCAGGGCTAACACCCTATGAAACATTATTTGGAAGACAATACAGATTACCACAGTTCAAAAATCAGTGGGAGTTAGATGAAGAAGCTAACCTAGCTGATTATATGATGAGTATGTTAGAAAAACAACAGAAACAAAATCAAACTAATGAGGGATGTTCTATTTCCCAGCAGGAAAATCAACTAGTGGAACCAGGAGACTGGGTGTTAATAAGGAGTGTAGAAAAGAAACATTGGTATTCACCTAAGTGGGAGGGCCCATATTAGGTATTATTAACCACTCCTACGGCAGTAAAAATAGCTGAGAGATCAACCTGGATTCACCTTACACATTGTAAAAAGGTCATTTTGGTTGAAAGCTCCGTCAGGGGAAGTGATTTACAGACTGATAATAGGGTGGACCCAGACATTTAGAGGCTGGAGAGACCCGAAAGTCAGTGAAGAAAATTAAGACACTGGAACCACTTAGAGGAGTCAAAATTTCAGCCAAAATGACTTTTAGATGGATGAACAATGCTTTCCGTTGCTGGGTATTTATATTTTTTTCTCATGTTGATTTTTTTATTTTTCTGGTACTTCTGGGAACCAGTCAAGATAAATAAGAATGTAAAAACACCTGCTATGAGTCATATGAAACAAGTAGCGCTAAATCAAGGAAGGCAAGATAACCTAACTATGTGTAATAAACAAACTTCTTATACTTATGGCATTCAAGTGTGCGTGAAATCTAAAACCATAACTGTGGTGCTGATCCCACTCATTAGCTTGACCAAACGAGGAAGGAAAGGGCAGGATTATAGAAGTTATAAATGGTACTTAACTAATGACAGAAGAGACACCTCATGGTCCATGATGGTAGCTGATGAAGGAAACAATTGGACACCAGAGTGGGGCACCACTACTTATGCTAGTCATCAAAATAAGTTGTTTAAGCTCCATAAAGCTGATAATGCAATCCAGGTAACAAAGCGAAGAGAGTAAAAATTATGTTAGGAAACTTAACCAGATGACTAGTTCCTGGTTACTACTGGAGTATCAGGAACAAATAATAACTGGTTATGGATGGTAGAGCAAGCGGCTAACATGACTAAAAGATATTGTGTTGTGTGTATGGGTCCCAGGCTTTATTACAAATAATTCCAGCTGTGATACCACAACCCTGTGTGATGGAAGTAGTAATGAATCAAACTAATCTTAATGAAATGTGTCAGCACTGGGATTCTGTTTTTCCTGTAACTATAGCAGATAAGGATAAATCAGTATTCCATAAGCGGGTCACCACTGGAAACTACACCTGTATAAATATGACAGAGAGAGGCAATAAATTGGGACATCTCACTGCAGTATGGTGTACTGCAATTGTAAAAGTAAATAAGTATTTTAAACCAGTCTCTAGAGGAGACATTTGGTGGTGGTGTGGTGACGATAGGTTGTTTGATCGATTACCTTCAAAAGGTAACGGGACTCTGTGCTCTAATTACTTTATTGTTACCAGTTTCAGTATATTTAATGTAGATGAAGTAACAGATGGACTATCTAGTGTAACTCCACATGATTGGCATAATAGAAAGTGCAGAGCAGTAGCTTGGCAGACTGAGGGAGACTCTACATACATAGATGCTATAGATGAAGATAAATTAACTGATCAAGTAGCTGCAGGATTTGAATCAAGTATCTGTTAGTGGTGCACGATGAACAAAAACGTAGACAGGATCAACTATATTCACTACAATGTGCAAAAACTAGAAAATTGGACACAACGTGGGTTTGAAGCTGTCCATGACTAATTGGCTTCAACTTCCCTGATGGCATTCCAGAATAGAATTGCTTTGGACATGTTGTTAGCTGGAAAAGGAGGAGTTTGTGCTATTTTTGGAAAAAAATATTGCACATTCATACCTAACAACACTACTGCTGATGGTAGCCTCACTAAAGCCATAGAAGGTTTGAGATCTCTAAATGGCAAAATGAAGGAGCATTCTGGAGTAGATACCACGATGTGGGACTCCTGGCTGGATGTGTTTGGGAAGTATAAAATTTTAGTATCATCAGTAATAATTTCCTTTGCAGTGTTTGCTGCAATTTTGACATTGTGTGGATGTTGTTGTATTCCCTGCCTTCCGTCTCATCACCACAGCTATTTCTCCTATGGAAGACAGAGTTACCCAACTCTATCCGTTATTTAAACAGCAGGATGATGAAGATGATGAGGATGCGACTGACCACTTTTCTGACCTGTACCCAGATCCATCTCTATATTAATCTGTGACTTAAATGTCAGTAAGTACCTCTGAGTATAATTGTCTTTGTACTCATGAAAATAATCTTACAGTTAAAAAATCCGAAAGAAGTGGCTGCTGAGTGATATGAGAATATGAGCAAATATTTCGATAAACAGGGAGGAAATGTTGGAATAATTGAATATAGATGCATCTTATATATTTCTCCTATTCTTTAACTTGACTATTTGATTTTATAACCTTTCATGATGTTTGTGTGAGTAAAGGATGGGATGAGTTTGTCTGCAGGAAAAACATCAAAAGTGGAGCTGAGCTTGCTGAGGAGGAAGCAGTCCGCAGTTGAGGAGGTCATAAAAGATGAAGGCTGATTGTGCTGAACGGACAACACACTGATCTTAGGATTGGAGGAGACTGTGGAAGTGTGTTGTTAAAAGATAAAGGTGTTTATGACCTGTTTACGATGCAGCTGTTTTTCCCATCCTTAGAGAGTAACGTTCTTTGTAATTAGGGACCCCCGAAAGATAATAAAAAGAGTGGAACGGACAGATGGTTTTCAGAGCAGTAGGAGATTTGTAACTGAAGCACATCTCTGTCCATTCTCCTTACTGTGAGTGAAATAACTAATTATTTGTCTTTCTCTTCTTTTTGTGATGTTATAAGTATTTTAGGTTGTTTAAACCTGACAGGACTCTACATGCCTGGTTCCCACCGTGAAGCATGGTGGAGGAGGTGTGATGGTGCTTTGATGGTGACACTGTTGGGGATTTATTCAAAATTGAAGGCATACTGAACCAGCATGGCTACCACAGCATCTTGCAGCGGCATGCTATTCCATCCGGTTTGCGTTTAGTTGGACCATCATTTATTTTTCAACAGGACAATGACCCCAAACACACCTCCAGGCTGTGTAAGGGCTATTTGACCAAGAAGGAGAGTGATGGGATGCTGCGCCAGATGACCTGGCCTCCACAGTCACCGGACCTGAACCCAATTGAGATGGTTTGGGGTGAGCTGGACCGCAGAGTGAAGGCAAAAGTGCCAACAAGTCCTAAGCATCTCTGGGAACTCCTTCAAGACTGTTGGAAAACCATTTCAGGTGACTACCTCTTGAACCTCATCAACAGAATGCCAAGAGTGTGCGGAGCAGTAATCAAAGCAAAAGGTGGCTACTTTGAAGAACCTAGAATATAAGACACATTTTCAGGCGTTTCACACTTTTTTGTTCAGTATATAATTCCACATGTGTTAATTCATAGTTTTGATGCCTTCAGTGTGCAGCTACAATATTCATAGTCATGAAAATAAAGAAAACTCTTTGAATGAAGTGTGTCCAAACTTCTGGTCTGTACTGTACTTTGATGTGCCATAAAGAGTGAGGTCTTTGCAGTACAGTGGCCAGCTGTTGGCTAAAGCCATATCCGTGCATTGGCACCAGCAGTGTTCATTTCTTTGTACTGCCACTCGTGCGATAGTAACTCATTCTATCGACAAGATCAACTCCACCAATCAGGGAATTGTATTCACAGACAATACTTGGTCACAAGATGGTCACATATTTCAGATTTTTGTCCCATCTCTGGCCAGTGTGTTTTGGTTCTCTAGCATGAATAGCAGACATAATCTATACCGGTTTATTGTCATTACACTTCTCCGTCTTCCCATCCTCAGTGGTAATTTGGGCTGAGGTACCTCTCCTGTCCTTTTTCATTGTTTTGTCAGTTGGTAGCTTCTGCACTACTGCACCGAGCCTATTCTTCATAACAGTACCAGTTACATACATCCTCTTTATCATCATGCATTGCATAACTTGGATGGATGTGACAAACAAAGAAAACTCTTTGACTGTACATAATGCTTATTCTTGAATTACATATGGCATTGGCCATGACCTTCCTGGCTCAGCGTGACAATGACAACTCTGACTTTTCAGAGTGGGAAGAGGACCCAGACGTTTTAGTCCAAGGGAAAAGCGTCCAGTGAAGGCAGTACCCCATGTCTCAGTCAGCAGAAGGGCTAATGCATATCTACCAGAGGCGGCAAACTTGCAGAGAACGCATCATGCTGTAGAGCAAAAGGCTGCTCAGGGGAAACTCGAGTACAGTGTGTTACATCCAAGGTTTTCCTCCTGCTTACAGGCAGATCGCAACTGTTATAAACCCTTTCACACATGTCTGTGTTTAACTATAAACATGTGTTCATTCATGTGTCACTTTCCTCAATATCCACAGTAAAGCTAATGTTTACCATAATAATAATTATTATATATTATTATTATCATAACTTTAGAGCACATGTCTACTACCAATTTTACAAAACCTTCCTTTTAAGAGTGGCCCTCTTTTTATTTAAACTTACCTTTCCTTACACTCTTGATTTTATGTATTTCATTTTTGGAATATATTTATAGTGTTTATTATGCATTACAATACCTCTTCCTGAGGCAGTTTAAAAACTAAATGCTTTTTGTGCATTTTTCAGATTTCCAGGTGCAAGCCATGAACATAAAACATACTAACTAAAAATATTGTTGCAATGTCCCACAAAAGATAATTTAACTCAATTTGTTTTAAAACTTTAAAAAATATATATTTATTTACTTATTGTGTGTTTGTAATAAAATCTTGTTTTTACATGTCCGCCATACGCCTCATACTCTTCAACCTCGTGCCTCCATATCCCATTTCCCTGAAGCTCCTGTACTCTCCAGGCCTCAGGTACATCATGCTGCCTCTGTAGTGGGGCTGCTCATACATCAGCCAGTGACCGTCCATCTCGTGGCAGGACATGCAGTCAGACATGTGGTGCCGATCCATGATGTTGTCGCAGTCTTCCATCAGCTCATGCCTCTGACCGCCTGTACTGTTAAAAACATCACATATGACATGTAGATTTTGTTTTCAATCCCCCCAACCGTCAGCTTTGATACCCTCAAGAGTTTCCGATTTACCATGGGGATCATACGGCAAGACCTGATGCAGTCTCTCATGTCCATCATGTTCATGTAGGCAGCGTACTCACCTCTCCTGAAAATATACTGATTTCCCATGTAGTTAGGACAATCATAGCCAATAAAGCATCCACTTTCCACCCTGCAGGAGTGACTCCTGCTGAGGAAGGAGGACATGTCATGCACTCAAATGAGCGACCCTGAAAGTTTTTGTCCGCGTAGAAGACGATCTGGTTAAGAATTGAAATGAAAATAAAAGTTTTAAATGAAAAATATCATGCAAAATTTCATAAGTAGTACTCACAATCTCACAAGTGTGCCTACCTTGCCCATAGTTATGGTGCTGGTGTTGGCTCTTCTAAAAATGGAGTTTTGCTACACTATGGCTGTACTGTTTTATCTGTAACTTTTATACCTGACCTAACTCCAAGAATCTGTGGCTGTCATTGTCTAAACACCTGACCCAGCATCATGGTATAGAGGCTCATTTCCATGGGATAGGATTCCCTAGAAGAATTTAGAATGGATTTTTTCTTATTTAAGTCAACTCAATGAGCACGTTTGAAGTGACAGTACATGGTGACAGACAATAGTCTCTTTATCAGATTACAAAGCACACTGTTTAGGGCTACCACTGGTATTTGAACAGTTTACAGGCATGTGAAATCCTTTGTGTGATCACAATAGTTCAACGTACCAGTATACAATGTAAATCGCTGTAAACAAAAGTTGTTCAACTGTTTGCAGAAACATGGTCTGTACATTTTTAATAACATTTTAACTGAAAGATAATAAACAGGCAAGTTGCTTGTTGGATAATCATATTAATTCTGTTTTAATGGTTTCTGTGAATCCTAAAATTTTGCAGAGTAATGGTTTAAACTGACATTTATAAAGGGGTTGATCTGCTAATGCACTATGTTCAGTGGCTGTAGACCATATTGTTTAACCTTGATCCATCATGATAATTTGCTAATCAGACCTAATCTCCATCCATAAATACATATCAATGTAAAAGTGATGACTAGAATGGTGATGAATGAGAAAGGAACATAGACATTACATACATTACAAAACAAATTTATCGAAAGAACTGATAAATGACTAAGCAATCAAAAAAAGTTTATGTAACATATGATATAGAACCAACACTTTAGCTCTAAGGGTGTCTTTTTGCGAAATCGGTTGATTAGCATTTTGGCCACTTCCCATCTAAGAAGGGGACTCTGCAAGTAGCAAGGTTTGCTAAATTTCCAATCCAAAAATAAGCTTGTAGTGCAGTTAAGACGTGGTATAGATTAGCGATCTCTGTAAATCATAGAATATCCAGTCAGCCCCTTCATTTCTATTGTGTTACTGCTCCCAAGTTCTTTTTGTAATTGTAGATGTCTAGCTTACTTAAAAGTTTTTCCATCCAGAGATTTGCTCATTACCTCCTCACAAGGATACTCCAAAAATTATGTAGGTGTGCATTAGTGTGAGTTGTCACTGACTGTTTACACCTATGGATTACACTCATGGCAGTCAGTCTACAAACCAAAGAACACTGCTGAGACAAAAACAAGTGTAGCACATTTAAACTTATATTTAAATGGCCAAGAGAAAATTTGCAGCAATTTCTAATAACAGGGCATGCTGACTGCTAAATTCTGTCAGTGGCAGAGAAACCTATAGTGGAGCCCAATATCACAGAAGGACATGGCAGCGCAACTACAGCCTTCGAGACCAGGACCTACCAGAGGACAGGGACTGACCAGAAATGCGACAGCATAAAGGTAGCTACAACAGAACACATACAATATACCCCAGGAAACAGGCTAGAAGAGTGTGCATGAAGATCTGTTTCATGTTGGATAGAGGTCTGACAGTCAAAGAGGGAGGCAGCCCAAATTATGTAGGACAGAACCATGATTATATTTAATGGCTACCCTTCAACTTTTGTGGTGCTGTAAGGAATGTCTCTATTACAAAACACCAAACATAGAAATACAAGTTAAAGAAATACTTAAACAAGGATGAAGAATAAAACATAAGTATAGCATACTGTACAACTTAGCGCTACAATGGTAAACCTGCACACATCAATAATATTGACAAGATTCTTAGTAAATCAGAATGGATTTATTTAGTGGCACTGAGCAATAAACATTTAGTAGAAGGAATCCATGATCCTCCTCATGCTCATGAACCTCGTGCCTCCATATCCCATCTCCCTAAAGCTCCTGTACTCTCCAGGCCTCAGGTACATCATCTTGCCTCTGTAGTGGGGCTCCTCATACATCAGCCAATGACCGTCCATCACGTGGCAGGACATGCAGTCAGACATGCGGTAGCGGTCCATGAAGTTATCACAATCGTCCATACACTCATGCATCATACCGCCAAAGTTCTCTCTCTCGTAGATCCTCATCCTGTAGGATCCCCTGTACTATAAAAGGATTTGAAATATGCATTGATTTAAAAAAAAAATGATTTCAATATCATCACAGATCAGTTTTAAAAGCCTGAAGTATTTCCAACCCACCATGGGAATCATACGGCAAGACCTGATGCAGTCCCTCCAACCCATCATGCTCATGTAGTCAGCGTACTCTCCCCTCCTGAAGAAATACTGGTTTCCCATATAGTTGGGACGGTCGTAGACCATGAAGCATCCACTCTCCACCCTGCAGGAGTGACACCTGCTCATGTAGGAGGACATGTCAGCACAGTCGCTCATGCACTCATAGTGGCGACCCTGGAAGTTCCTGTCCTCGTAGAAGACGATCTTGGAAAGCATAAAATAATATTAATACTATACAATCAATAGCTTATAAATATTTATATAATCTTTTGGTAAATTAAGTGTGTGACCTTCAGAAAAATGATTAATTGCATTTAAAAAAAAACATTTGACAAAATATCTATATTGTCCATCACCTAAAGATTGCCTACCTTGCCCCTCGTGTTCATGTCGGTGGTGCTCATGATGGCTGCAGATGAGTTGTTACTCCTGCTACTGTACTGCATTCCCACCTGGTTTAACCCTTTCCTTTTATACCTGAACAAATGTAAAGAGCAACTGGCCCCTGTTATAGAACCCCTGACTCAACAACTTACTATAGAGCTGCACAGAATGCAGAGGTTACATGCTGAGTTTTTTGTCTTTAGTCTTTAGAAAGGCCTTTCTGTCATATTTGAACAAATAGCACTATGAACAGTGCTTACAATATGTGACTGTTAAGAATAGTTTTATGCCCTTTTTCAAGTGTTTGTGTAAGCTGAGACTTTATTGCAACACGACATTTTATGTAATTTATCACCTCTGGGGGCACACATTTATTTGTTCTCTTTTTATCATCCAACATATTAATTAATTTCAGTGCCAGTTATTCAAAGTAATTCAACATGGTTTAAATACACGCATTCACTATGGTTGTCATGATAACCCAGTGAAAATATTTGAAGGTTTCATGAATTTTCACAATAATGAAAATTTATTTCCTTCTAATATAATTTTTTTTTAATGATTCTGTATGGGTGAAATTCTGTATCAAATGGTGCTGACGGCAGTCTGCAGAGTTTGATTACTTTCTTATTCAACTGCTTGTAGTTTTAATTGTGTTTGTAGAAGTGGTTTATACATATCAACCAAGAGTCTGATGTTTTAGAGTACCACACATGTGTTGGGACCACAGCCATGGATTTCAACATGAAAACTCCAGTACGAACTTTTCTGGAACTTTCAAAATAAATTGCATTTAACCGAAAGGGGGGTAGCAGCGGGCTTTCCATGATGCCACTGCCCGTATAAAACCCCCACCTTCCCAATGGTCCTTTCTCTTCCACACCGGTGATCATCGGGATAGAAGAGGCACAGCACGCTAATGTCTCTTTGCTGGCAAACAGACATAAACTCTTCAAACTGGATCCAAGGGTGTCATAAAATCATGCGATCATATGCACAAGTTAAGTACTGATGAATTACTGTTGAAAGAATCCGATGTTAATTCATGAAAAGGGGAAATTAAGGTATAAGCATTGCTTTACTTTCTCTCTGAGGCCTGCAGAAGCAAACTGTGTTCCAAAGAAGTCCCCAGTAGAGACACTGTCTCTACAAAGCCGAGTGGAGCGGTTTTCCCAGTCTGAGAGGAGGACAACAGGAGCCGCCCACTCACTGCTCCAGAGGATAGCTGGAAGCTAACCCTTTGTTCACAGAGCTTTCTTCAAACGTCGTCGTCGCCCGGACAACTCCTCCTCAACACGTTTCAAACGAGGTTAGGGTTTGGGCAGAGAGATTTAGGGTAAAATGATCTGAACGTTTTCATTTTCTGAAGTTTGGTTTTGTTTGTGTGAAGCTCTGCTATCTTAGTGCTGGCAGGCTATCTGCAGCACACATGCTCAATTTTGTGTTCTGTTTGTGTGTTTTTAAAGTTAAGACAAACTTTATTTAAAGGGTGATTTTAAACACAGAAGATTGATCATAACGCGGTGTCTGCGCTTATGCATTTTAACCCTTTTATTGACGGTATTTTAAAGGTGTGTGTTTGATTCTGGTGCTAAGCTATCAGCGTCTTTTGTTAGCTTCACTGCTAACAGGTAAGGACACGTGCTTGCATACTTATGCCCATTTTTCCAGAAAGATTTGGTTCTCTGAGGCGGCTGACGAGTACCGTGGGGCCAAGCGTGCTGCGGCCCGGGCGGTGGCAGAGGCAAAAACTCGGACCTGGGAGGAGTTCGGTGAGGCCATGGAGGACTACCGGTTGGCCCCGAAGCGATTCTGGCAAACCGTCCGGCGCCTCAGGAAGGGAAGCAGTGCTTCGCCAACACTGTTTACAGTGGGGTGGGGAGCGGTTGACCTCGACTGGGGACATTATCGGCCGGTGGAAGGAGTACTTTGAGGATCTTCTCAATCCTGCCATCACGCATTCCCTGGTGGAAACAGAGGCTGGGGACTCGGGGTTGGAATCTTTCATCACCCAGGCTGAAGTCACCGAGGTGGTTAAAAAGCTCCGCGGTGGCAGGGCTTCGGGGTTGGATGAGATCCGCCCTGAGTACCTCAAGTCTTTGGACGTTGTGGGGCTGTCATGGTTGACACGCCTCTTCAACATTGAGTGGCGGATGGGGACAGTGCCTTTGGATTGGCAGACTGGGGTGGTGGTCCCCCTACATAAGAAGGGTGACCGGAGGGTGTGTTCCAACTACAGGGGGATCACACTCCTCAGCCTCCCTGATAAGGCCTACGCCAGGGTACTGGAGAGGAGAGTCCGGCCGATAGTCGAACCCCGGCTTCAGGAGGAGCAGTGTGGTTTTCGTCCCGGTCGTGGAACACTGGACCAGCTCTATACCCTCTACAGGGTACTCGGGGGTTCATGGGAGTTTGCCCAACCGGTCCACATGTGTTTTGTGGATCTGGAGAAAGCATTCGACTGTGTCCCTCGTGATGCCCTGTGGGGGGTGCTCCAGGAGTATGGAATCGGGGGCCCTTTACGAGGGGCCATCCGGTCTCTGTACAAGCGGAGCAGGAGTTTGGTTCGCATTGCCGGCACTAAGTCGGACCTGTTCCCGGTGCATGTTGGACTCCGGCAGGGCTGCCCTTTGTCACCGGTCCTGTTCATAACTTTTATGGACAAGATTTCTAGACGCAGCCAAGGGCCGGAGGTGGTCTGGTTTGGGGACCAGAGGATTTCGTCTCTTCTTTTTGCAGATGACGTGGTCCTGCTGGCCCCCTCTAGCCAAGACCTACAGCATGCACTGGGGCGGTTCGCAGCTGAGTGTGAAACGGCTGAGATGAAGATCAGCTACTCCAAGTCCGAGGCCATGGTTCAGCCAGAAAAGAGTGGCTTTTCCTCTTCAGGTTGGAGGGGAGCTCCTGCCTCAAGTGGAGGAGTTTAAGTATCTCGGGGTCTTGTACACGAGTGAGGGAAGAATGGAGCGGGAGATTGACAGACGGATCGGTGCGGCTGCCACAGTAATGGGGGCGCTGTGCTGGTCCGTTGTGGTGAAGAGAGAGCTGAGCCGAAAAGCGAAGCTCTCGATTTACCGATCGGTCTACGTTCCTACCCTCACCTATGGCCATGAACTTTGGGTCATGACCGAAAGAACGTGATCCCGGATACAAGCAGCGGCAATGAGCTTCCTCCGTAGGGTGGCCGGGCACTCCCTTAGAGATAGGGTGAGGAGCTAGGCCATCCGGGAGGGTCTCAGAGTAGAGCCACTATTCCTCCACATCGAGAAGAGCCAGTTGAGGTGGCTCGAGTCTGCTGCCCCCGCGACCCGGTCCCGAATAAAGTGAAAGACGACGAGTACGAGTACGAGTACGATTTGGTTCTTTTCCAAAATACCTCCTTAAATATTTGACCATTTCCTTAATAATATTTCTTTAAATATTTTTATAAATAAAGGCAGCTAATGAGACACCGCTGAGAATTAGTCATCCATAAGGTTGGTTTTATTCAGATGATCATTCTTTAAAACATTATTTTAATAAAATAATATTTTATCTGATCTTATATTGTGAATGGTTGTCTAAAGGTATGCTGATTATTGCCTAAGTTAGTTCCAAAACTAACTTAACTTCACTTCCAGATTCTTCAAGATAATCCTTGGTTCTCAAACATAAACATTGCATGGTAATGTTGCATCACTCTTTTTCTCATGGTTTTCAATCATCTCTTATGAACTTGTTTATATTGTACATAGCCCATTAGTCTTTGTTATTCTTTAATTCTACTTGGTAGTTTAGTTGGATTGTTTTAGCATAGTAAAGAGTTTCTTGATTGAAATATGTTTGACTTTGAGTTGACTTGTTTTTGTTAATAAATTCTTGTATTTTAAGAAATTGTGTGAATTCATTCCATGTGTGTGTGCAGAGTTTTGCCGTTCAATAATGTCAGAGCTTGGCTCACACCTTTCTATTTTGTCCTAATACCACCGCCTTACTGGGCTGGTATTCACAGGACAACCCTTAACAGACCGAAATATTATTTGATAAAATATTAAAATATTAATATTAAATAATATTCTCAGATTCATAGTCACAACACATGTCTATGTTTACCTAAGGGACAGGTAGAGCAATGAACGTAGAAAAATATTTTTTTATATTTCTGCCCCAGTTACGGTTTGGGGTCTAAGAGGTTATAAACAACTAAAGGGTAAAACTGAGTAGTCAGAGTTATATTAGAAACACACTTCATCTATTGATTCTCCTTCCACCAGTTGTTAAATACGAAGAGCAAACTGCAAACCCTACTTGATTCAGACCTACAACAGAACGGGAGGAACACCCATCTACATACAAAACAAGATCAGGGTTAGACAAAGGGGTGTCTTGCAAGTCAGGACGAGGGGTACAAACAACATTCAAGACAGCTGCGCAGTCATGACTCTCACCATCCTCCTCAGTAGGCAGAAGTGTGGCTGGGTTTAAAGTGTTACAACGTTTAATTGTAATGTTAGGCATGTCCAATAATATTGAGGAATACCTAAGCCACCTTGCTGCTGATAGATGAGACGTCTTTTGTTCCAGGAGGATGATAGAAACACAATGTGGAACAGTGGATTATATCCAACAATGTCACGTGACGCTAACACTGCTTTCTCAGCTGCAGCAATAGCGCGCAAACAACCAGGTAAGCCGGCTGCAACTGCATTGAGCTTACTGGAATAATAAGCCACAGGTCGCAATTTATCACCATGAGATTGCAACAACACAGATGACATGAAACCAGATTTTTCATCCACCATTTGAATAAATGGCTTGTCAGAGTTTGGTAAAGCCAATGCAGGTGCAGAAGACAGGGCTGTTTTTAAATCAATGACAGCGAGTTCTGCCTCATCTGTACATTTAATTTTATCTGCAGCTTCCAGGTTCCGCCCATATATTAAACTGGCCAAAGGCACTTCCAGCTCAGAATAATTCAGAATGTGTGCAGAGCTCACATATAGCCTGTCATACCCAAAAATGACATCATTTGTTTCTTTGTGACAGGTTTTGGGATTTTCAAAACTGCTTCAATGCGGGGACAGATTTCTACTTTTATGTGAGATAACATGACCAAGAAATGTAACTTCTTGCTGCACAAACGGCATTTTAGATTTTTAAACTTTGTGACCCTTTTTATGAAGATGTTGAAGCAGTTTTAAGGTGTTTTTCCTACATTGATTCGCTGATCCTGCTGATAATAATAAATCATCAACATACTGTGTAAGGACAGTTCCAGGAGACAGAGTCAAATCAGCCAAGGAGTCCTTCAGAGCTGTGTTAAAAATAATCGGACTCTCTGTGTAGCCATGACAAAGACACAATATGGCTTCCCATCAAACTCAAAAGCAAACCAATACTGACTGTCCTTGTGTACAGGGACAGAAAAAAATGCATTTGCCAGGTCTATCACTGAAAAATATTTAGCTTCTGGCAGAATTTGTGACAAAATCGTAGACGGCTTCGGAACTGATGGTGCGCGAGCCACAACAGACTGGTTGGCAAACTGAAGGTCCATGACAAATCTCCATTTGTCAAGTACTCTAGGGGGCCTAATTTGTTCCACTCCCTGCAGAGTGGAAGACTTTAAAGGAACTGTTTCACCTGAAGCAGAGACAGAATGAACATAATGACTACTCAATTTTGGCTGCTCTTTGATGCATTTAGCTGATAAAACAGAGTGTGTTGCTCCTGAATCTACAACAAAAGAAATTTCTTCACCCATCACCATCATAGAAAACAAAAGCATTCTTTTAAAAGCAGGGTTCTGTGTATGGAGATACGTGCCTGGTAAAACTACGGAGGCACCTTGTAAATGTATTATGGCCTCTGTAAGCAACCTATGTGATTCAGTATCATCATGCAACTGTGTGTGTGTTTGTGAAACCTCACACTCCTTTAGAGACTCCTCCTCAATGCGAGTGGCAGCCAGATCCAGGGTCCCGTCCTCCCCCCGTCAGTTGCCGCTGTCAGGCCGCTGCAGTTTCTCTGGACATTCATTCTTCCAGTGTCCCAACTGTCCACAGTTATGGCAAGCATCTGAGCGGGACCACAGTCCTCTTCCCCGACCTCTGCCCCAGCGTGTCCTGCCTCGTCCTTGAGAAAAAGAACCACGTTGATTTGTGCTGCAGTCCACGGTCGAAACACCAACTGAGGCTCATTCGTTCCGGCTACTTCCAACATAGGGCATTGATAATCTTCTCCCTCTTTTTTCTCCTCTCCTCGCTGTTTTCCACTTCGTAGCCATGCAAACCCAAGAAAAGTAACATGAAAGGAGAGTAAAACTGATTTCTGGTCCTTCAATGATCCCAGTCGCTGCTCATCTGTAGGCTGTTTTATCTTAGGAAGGGATGGAGTTAGAGGAGAAGGAGGGTGTATTACTACACCTTGTGGTCTGCTGGGGCCTCTTTGCTCGGTGAGGTCAACCTGCACTGCAGGTGAATGTGTAGGTAGACTCGCGGGCTGATGCTGAGGTGGACTGGCGAGCCGACTTGACTGACTTGCGGGCAGATTTACTGGTTGACCTGCTGCTGAAGGAGGACGGGAGTCTAGATCGAGGTCTGCCATCTGGAGGGCCTGCAACTCCGTCTGTAAGGATGAAGCATATGGACAGGAGGGTGAAGCATCACTAGGTCTATATGGGGGGGGGGGAAATGTGGGGTCATCAACGATATGACCAGCATTGTCATACCTGTTACCCACAAATCTTTTCACCCTGCCATCTGTTTCAATTCGGACTTTCTTTCCCTACGCATAGCTTCCGTAATCCATTCATTCCAACACTTTACCCGTATTTCTCTCTGATCTAAATCTTGTTTTTTAATCTTTTTTTTTATTTTCTTCCCAATCTCTATCCATCAACTATTTTACTTTATTTAGCTGATTTACACTCAAACTTCCACCCTGTGGAAAACCAAACGTATCTTCCCAAATTAAAGCACATTTAACACAATCATCCCCACCTTTTTCTTTCATTATTTTATAAATCGCAGAGTCTGGAGAAGGACGCACCCCTGATGCCTTTGAGGTTTGGGAACCCATTTTTACCCGTTCAGCGGCACGTCTGCCATCTGGCTTTCTCCTTTATAAGGTGTAGAAATTGCAAAAACCACCCGCAAAACCCTTTGTTTTGCTTTATCTTATTGTTACCAATAAGAACCTCCCTGTATTCCTTACAGGGTAACCTGGCCCTCAGTCGATGTCCTCCCTCTCCAAACTCCGGAACCTAATTAATTAGTTAGGAGATGATGGTTAATGTGTAATAAAAATAATATATATTATATCATTCAGAGCAACTTCTCACCCAGATATATTTGCAGATTTATAGTCCGGATCCAATTGGCCAGAAGCCGCATGCAGGCACTAGGACTCCCCTCTGTTAAATGGAGGTGGACTGTGGACAACGTCTTCAGGCTGGCCAGGCGTCCCTATCCCCTCCTGCGGATTCCTCTGGCTCGTCGTATCCTTTTCGCGACGCCAAAATTGTTATGGATTTTCATATAAAAGTGGGAGAGAAGACAACTCATTAACAAGATAGAGACCGGACTTTGTCTTTAAAAGTTTATTAAAAGGCTTTCAGCGTTTCAAGACTCTGTCACTGAGCAAGTCAGAAAAGCAGAGCAACAATCACAAACAGTATTTCTACCAAAAATGAGGGTGTTATCTCAACTTCAAAGAGTTTTAGAAATATGGCCCCTAGACCCTCACCGGGTCAGAGGTAACAAAGTTATTTATGAGGGCACCCATCTACCCTCCCTAAAAATATACACTTCAGAGAGTGTTAACCATAAAACTCTCCAGCATTTGAATTTAGAGTCCATCTGCTCTAAATAACAGAACACTAATAAAACACAGAGGTCAGAGGAGAGAGGTAGATGGAAGGTCACCTCTGAGTGATAAAACACAGAGGTCAGAGGAGAGAGGCGAAGGAAAGATCGGAGGACTTTAAAATAATTTTCCATTACAACTGTATCAACTTTATTAACAGACCAATGGTCAGTGTTGCCATATAGGGGGGAAAAGTTAGGACAATTCCAAGGGTCCCTGAATGACGAGGGCCCAAAAAATAGGTCAAGATTATTGAACATAATCAAGCATAAAAATGCACATTAAACGTGATGCTGTTTTTGTTTTTACTTGTTTTTGGCAGTGAAAGTTTAAAGCCCCACTCTCCGACCAAAAAGTAAAGATCCATATGGACCGACTAATGACCTTTATCAGCATGAAATGGTTTGTTCCTGCTTTAGTGATATTGACAGTGTTTAGAGCAACAGTCAGAAGTTGATGACCATGCTGCCTAGAAAATGATGAAATCATGTTTTCAAAAAAGGAAGGAGAAAAAAAGGAAGAGGAAGCTAAACTTCAAAGAGCTGACCAATTAATCTGCTGGGAAGAAATCTGCTCTTGCTGCCCTTGGTGAGTCAGGCTGTGCAGGTGATGACTGTCAAATGGCTTATTTAAGAGAAACGTTTGGGTTTCCGGGAGCTCTTTGTTCTTATTTTGTTCTAAAATCTGCTGTTTTACTATTTTGAGATGATGATGTTAATGTGATGATGTAATTTTATTTTTATTGAAAAGTTATAGAAAGTTATGTTATAAATTATAATTTTATAAGTTAAACAGTTAAAATATATATTTAATTTGTTAGAATATCTTTTCATTTTAAATGTGTACAGTAAAAATGCATAGTCTGTGAAATATTGCCTTCAACACATTTTTATGTCTGCTTTAAATTTTACATAAAATAGTGAATTGCATACTATATGCATACTGCTGCATGTACAATGATTTCTTATAGTAGTCTTATGTTTCTGGCTAATTGTCTACAAGAACAAAGGAAAATCTCACCCTCTCTTCAGTCAGAATTGGACCCAAAATCTAGTAAATGAAGATTATTGTCTTGATCTTATGGATAAATTATTAATTAAATTAAATTAATTAGATGACCCGATTGCCTTAATAATCATCTTAAAGTACTTGGCAAAATCTATAAATCATAGCACTGTTATGACTAACTATGGATTAGTTTAAATCTTTCTGATTTCATAAATCAGCAAAATATGTCAATTCATATAAGAGAAACTGACATATATTGGCATGCAGACAACACTTTTTGGAACATATCAACTGACTGGGTCATATTTCTCATATGTTGGGGATCCCGGTATGCCACCTGTGTGGAAACCAAGGATATTTTGAATAGACTTATGGTTCATCAAGGACATTTTGAAAGAACAAAGCAGGCCCTGTAGGTAAAAGTTTAAATCTGAGATGTCTATGTGCACTACATCAATACAATAAAACCAAAACCTTAGGTTTATGATTAAATTCAACTTCAGTTACATGCTGATTCAGTCCAATGATACTGCTTCACTCAGTCTCCCATTCCGAGTGATCACTGTGTGACAGTGGAAAGATACATTTCCATTTTAACAGAAATAAATCTGCAAAAACAGGACTATGCTTGGTGACCATGTGCCTTGATAAAGTTATGATAAAATATTGTTGGTTTTAACTAACAATATTTAATGTTCTGAGCCCGTATTCGCAAAGAATGTTAAGACTTAAAGTAACTTCTAGTAACATTATGGATATTTCTGAGAATTTTCCCAAAGGTAAGATTAAAGTTATTCATGAAGCATCTTAGGCCTTAAGAGAGCTCCTAACGTGAGGAAATGTTAGGAGTAGTGTGGAGGACTTTTAGTGGAGAGTGTCCCAAGCAGGGAAGATGGTGTATAGACAGAGAGAAAGAAGAGATATTCTCCAAACAATAAACAGTTAATTAATAAAACACATCTGGATCGATTGCGCAGAGCTCCACCCACTTAATAGTCAAGTAAATGAGCACATAAACACCCATAACAATCATATGATTATTAATATAGAGATGAGATTAACTTTATCATCCCCTAGGGTGAAATTATAGTTTCAGCTGCAGGACAGGTTAAAGGTGTACCTCTACTAAGGTAATATCAGGAAGGATAAATAAATAACAGAAACAATAATAAATAACCATGAATAAAAAGTAAAACAAATTACAAACAATGTAGTACATAATTCTTTGAATATTTTACTGTATAATGTGTTCAAAAAAGGTTGTCGGATAATTTTTTGGAAGAAATTTGAATAACTCCAAATAATATACACATTCATAAATCCAAACTCTAGACAAGATACAGGACAATAATCTTAGCACTATATACATAGAAGAAAGATGTAAATGAGGTGAATACGTATTTGCTGTATTGTTCATGATGATGTCAGCAGCCTAAGCCTAAATGATCATCTACAATGCTCCCCGTCCTGGTGTGCTGCTATCTCCTCTCTAGAATCTGAGCAGCAGGTACCAGAGCTGCTCACATTCCAGGCTGGTGCTGAAAGCAGAGGGAGCGACACAATGATTTGCTGGGAATGCCTGTTTGTTCCCACCGTGATCCCAGGACCAAATCTACCTTTCAACACCCCTCTCTTCTCCTCCACCAGCAGCATGGCAAGTAAACATGATGATAAGCAAATCAAAATAATGTCAAGCATCAAAATAAGCTATGTTCAAACAGTTTTGATGCTGTGTGAAAATTAATTAAATTTTGCTAAGTCATCATGATTTACACATTTCTGAATCCGGTCACGAGGTCAACCACAACTCCTCACTAAAATAGGAATCTCTCGTCTCCTTGCTTAGAGTCGCTCTCAGCAGAGAAGAGAATCAGGAGTCCTCGCCAGGAACTTTTAGGCTAAGATAGGAGCTCTCTGAGAGGACTCTGAGAATTTTTGTGAATACGGGCCCTGGTGTTTACCAGGTTCTAAAATGAGTTAAAGCTAACCTTAAGAGTACAAAACCAGATTCCACAGATGTATTATTTGTAAAACAAAGAAATGCAAAACAATGAATGAAATATCAACAATGCCAACAAAATCCTACACACATACAGAATATGGAAAACTATGTTGTTCCCCCAGCCATCGGATGAAACATGGACTGAACTGTACAAAATCAAACAAGCTGGGACGAAATGAGCTACCTGCTCAGCTAATGTGAACAGGCCTCTGTTATTTGTTCTGTGTTGTGTTTTAAGGTTAAGACAAATGTTATTTAATGGGTGGTTTTAAACACAGATCAGCTATAATGCTCTGTCAACGTTCATATGCATATAAATTTTTGTATAAATGGTATTTCAATGTACGTTTGACATTGAAGAAGTGCTGAACAAGCTATGAGTTTTCCTTTGTTAGTTACAACTGCCAACGGCTAATGCTAGCGCAAGGCAGGTAAAAACGTTAAGATCAGCTATCCAGAAAGGTTATTGATTCCACAAAATATTTCCTTCAAAATTATTTAACAAAATCGGGATAGCTAAATAAACAACAATAAGAAGTGGTTATCCAAAAGCTTGTGTTCTAATTCAGCAAATCATTCTTTAAAAATATAATTTTATTAAAATAATGTTAATGTTAATGCTATGGCAAGGCCATGGCCAAGCCGGGTCACAGAGGTTGTCAAAAAGTTCTAAGGGTGGCAAGGCTTCTGGGGTGGATAAGATCCTTCCTGAGAACCTCAGGTCTCTGGATGCTGAGGACCTGTTGTGGCTGACATACCTCATCAACATTGGGGACAGTGCCTCTGGACTGGCAAACCTTCACAAGAAGGGGGGCCGGAGGTTGTGTTCCAACTACAGGAAAATCACACTCCTGAGCCTCCCTGGAAAGACCTATGCCAGGGTGTTGGAGAGGAGAGTCCAGCCAATAGTTGGCTTCAGCAGGAGTAGTGTGGTTTTTGTCCCAGCTGTGGAACACTGAACCAGCTCT
The DNA here is from genome assembly GCF_021462225.1 of Girardinichthys multiradiatus. NCBI lineage: Eukaryota > Metazoa > Chordata > Actinopteri > Cyprinodontiformes > Goodeidae > Girardinichthys > Girardinichthys multiradiatus. The sequence goes on from NC_061800.1 coordinate 4,375,746, forward strand.
AGATCCTCTACAGGATGTTAGGGGCCATCCAGTCTCCGTACAAACGGCGCAGGGGTTTGGATCGCATTGCCAGTAAAAAGTCAGACCAGTTCCCAGTGCATGTTGGACTCTGGGAGGGCTGCCCTTTGTTACCGGTCCTGTTGAAAGTTTTCATGGACAGGATTTCTAGGTGCAGCCAAATGCCGGAGGGCGTCTGGTTTGGGGACCAGTAGATTGCGTCTCTCCTTTCTGCAGATCATGTAGTTCTTCTGGCTCCCTTCAGCCAGAACCTCAGGCATGCACTAGGGCAATTCCCAGCTGAGTGCGAAGCCCTGGGGATGAGGACAAGCTTTTCCAAGTCCGAGGCCATGGTTCTCAACTGGAAAAGGGTGGCTTGCCTGGAAAAGAGTTCCTGCCTCAGGTGGAGAAGTTCAAGTATCTCAGGGTCTTGTTCATGAGTGAGGGAAGAATGGAGAGGAAGATTGACAGATGGATCAGTGCGGTTCGCCCAGTGATGCAGACACTCCACTAGTCCGTTGTGGTGACGAGAGAGCTGAGCCGAAAGGCAAAGCTCTTGATTTACTGGTTGGTCTATGTTCCTACCCCTACCTATGGACTTTGGGTCATGACTGAAAGAACAAGATCCCGGATACAAGCAGCTGAAATGAGCTTCTTACACAGAGTGACCAGGAACTCCCTTAGATATAAGGTGAGGAGCTTGGAGTAGAGCTGCTGCTCCTCCACATCGAGAGGAGTCAGCTGAGGTGGCTCAAGTGTCTTTTATGTTATGTTCTGTGTCCAATCTGTCACGTAATTATAAATGACTAAATATTTTTTTCATTTGCGCCAAAGATTGTAATTGACCTTATGCCTCTCAATTTCTGTAATCTCATCACTTGGTGATTACATTCCAAAGCAGGCCTGGAAAAGGCCTGCTTTGAATGCACAGACTGGACTGTTTTTGAAACTTCAGCCACGGACTTAAACCAACTAACTGATGTGGTGACATCATATATCAGTTTCTCTGAGGACATGTGTGTGCAGACCAAGACATTCTGCACCTTTGGGAACAACAAGCCATGGTTTACTCCACATCTCAGGAACCTGAGCAGGGATAAGGAAGAAGCTCACAGCAGTGGAGATTGGGCTCGGTACAGGCAGACCAGGAACATACTAACAAAGGAGATCAAAGCAGCCAAGAGAAATTACAGTGAGAAGCTAAAGAACAGCCTTTCAACTGGTGATGCTTCGGCTGTATGGACCAGTCTGAGAAACCTGACTGCCTATAACCTGAACAGAATCCTTGCCTGGCCAACCGTCTGAATGGCTTCTACTGCAGACATGACAGGAAGCCGTTCACACCTCAAACCATCTCCTCCACATCCAATTCAGGAACAAATTCGACCCATAAAACAACCAACCCCCTACCTTCAGATCCTCTGCCTGCACTAAAAATCTCTGGGGAAGACGTAAATAGGCTCTTTCAGCACATGAAAACAAAGAAAGCTGGAGGACCTGATAACGTCTCCCCATCATGCCTGAAAGCCTGTGCAAATCAACTCGCCTCGATCTTCACCTGGATCTTCAACAAGTCACTGGAGACGTGTGAGGTCCCCTCCTGCTTCAAACGATCCACCATCATCCCAGTGCCCAAGAAACCCACCATCCTAGGATTAAATGACTACAGGCCTGTAGCCCTGACATCTGTGGTCATGAAATCCTTTGAACGGCTGGTGTTGAAGCACCTGAAAGACATCACAGACCCCCTGCTGGACCCCCTGCAGTTTGCTTACCGAGCAAACAGGTCGGCAGATGATGCTGTTAACTTAGGTCTACACTTCATCCTGCAACATCTCGACCGTCCAGGGACGTACGCCAGGATCCTGTTTGTAGACTTCAGCTCGGCCTTCAACACCATCATACCAGACATCCTCCACCAGAAGCTCACCCAGCTCAACGTCCCAGCCTCCACTAGTCAGTGGATCAACAGCTTCCTGACAGACCGACAACAGCAGGTGAGACTGGGGAGCATCTTCTCCCGCAGCAGATCAATAAGTACCGGTGCCCCCCCAGGGGTGTGTTCTTTCCCCACTCCTCTTTTCCCTGTACACAAATGACTGCCCCTCATCGGACTCGTCCGTGAAACTCCTGAAGTTTGCAGACGACACCACTGTCATTGTTCTGATCCAGGACGGTGATGAGTGTCAGGTTTAATCAACCTAACAATACTTATAACAACACAAAAAGAAAAGAGAGACAAAGTATTAGTTTCTTTTACTCGCTTTGCAAGGAGAAACGGTCAAGATTTGCTCAGTTACAGATCTCGCACCGCTCTGAAGCCTATCCGACCGCCTCCTCTTTTTATTGTCTTTCGGGGGTCCCTAGTTTACAAAAACATTGTTCTCTAAAGGATGGGGGAAAACAACAACTGCTTTGTAAACAGGTCATAAACAGCTTTATCTTTTAACAACAAATTTCCCACAGTCTCCTCCAACTTGTAGGGTCAGTTGTGCTTTTTGTTGAGTGTAATCAGCCTTCATCTTTATGACCTCCTCAACTGGACTGCTTCCTTCTCTGCTAGCTCAGCTCCATTTATTATCCTGCAGACAAACTCATCACATCCTTTCTCACACATATATCATGAAAAGTTATATAATCAAATAGTCAAGTTAATAAATAGGAGAAACTATAAGACAAATCTTTTTTCAATTATTCCAACATTTCCCCCCTGTTTGTCTTATATTTGCTCACATTCTCATATCACTTAACAGCCACTTCTGTCAGATTTTTTTTTAACTGTAAGATTATTTTCATGAGTACAAAAACAATTATACTCAGAGGTACTTACTGACATTTAAATCACAGAATCATATAGAAATGGATCTGGATACAGGCCAGAAAAGTGGTCAGTCCCATCCTCGTCATCTTCATCATCCTGATGTTTAAATAACGGATAGAGTTGTGTAACTCTGTTTTCCATAGGAGAAATAGCTGTGGTGATAAGACGGTTAACAGAGTACAAAAGCAGGGAATTCAACAATATCCACACAATGTCAAAATTGCAGCAAACACTGCAAAGGAAATTATTACTCATGATACTAACATTTTATACTTCCCAAACATATCCAGCCAGGAGTCCCACATCGAGGTGTCTACTCCATAATGCTCTTTCATTTTGCCATTTAGAGATCTCAAACATTCTATGGCTTTCATTTGGCTGCCATCAGCCAGCAGCAGTGTTGTTAGGTGTGAATGTGCAACATTTTTCTCCAAAAATGGCACAAACTCCTCCTCTTTTTGTGCTAACAACATGTCCAAAGCAATTCTATTCTGGAATGCCATCAGGGAAGTTGAAGCCAATTGGTCATGGACAGCTTCAAACCCGCTTTGTGTCCAATTTCCTAGTTTTTGTACATTGTAATGGATATAATTGATCCTGTCTACGTTTCTGTTCAACGTACACCACCAACAGATACTTGAGTCTCAGTCTGCCAAGCTGCTTCTCTGCACTTCCTATCACACCAATCATGTGGATTTAACACTTGATAGTCCATCTGTTACTTCATTAAGCAGAGTCCTGTTACTTTTGAAGGTAATCAATCAAACAACCACCACCAAATGTCTCCTCTAGAGACTAGTTTAAAACACTTATTTACTTTTACAATTGTAGTACACCATACTGCAATGAGATTTTCCAATTTATTACCTCTCTCTGTCATATTTATACATGTATAGTTTCCAGTGGTGACCCACTTATGGAAAACTGATTTATCCTTATCGGCTCTAATTACAGGAAAAACAGAATCCTTGTGCTAACACATTTCATTAGGATTAGTTTGATTCATTACTTCCATCACACAGAGTTGTGGTATCACAGCTGGAATTAGCCTGGGACCCATACACACAACACAATCTCTTTCTCTACCATCAATAACCAGTTATTATTTGTTCCTGATACTCCAGTAATAACCTGGAACTTAGTCATCTGTGGTTAACTTTCCTAACATAATTTTCACTCTCTTCGCTCTGTTACCTGGATTGCATTATCAGCTTTATGGCGCTTAAACAACTTCTTTTAATAACTAGCATAAGCAGTGGTGCACCACTCTGGTGCCCTATTGTTTCCTTCATCAGCTACCATCATGGACCATGAGGTGTCTCTTCTGTCATTAGTTAAGTACCATTTATAACTTCTATAATGCTGTCCTTTCCTTCCTCATTTGGTCAAGCTAATGAGTTGGATCAGCACCACAGCTATAGTTTTAGATTTCATGCACACTTGAATACCATAAGTATAAGAAGTTTGTTTAGTGCACATAGTTAGGTTATCTTGCCTACCTTGATTTAGCGCTACTTGTTTCATATAACTGATAACAGATGTTGTTACATTCTAATTCATCTTGACTGGTTTCCAGAAATACCAGAAAAATAAAAATCAATATAAGGAAAAAATATATATAACCACCCAGCATCGGAAAGCATTGTTCATCCAACTAGAAATCATTTTGGCTGGAATTTTCACTCCTCTAAATGGTTCCAGTGTCTTAATTGTCTTCACTGACTTTCGGATCTCTCCAGACTCTAAATGTCTGGGTCCACCCTATTATCAGTCTATAAATCACTTCCCCTGACGGAGCTTTCAACCGAAATGATCTTTTTACAATGTGTAAGGTGAATCCAGGTTGATTTCTCAGTTATTTTACTGCCCTTGCAGTCGTTAATAATACCTAATATGGATCCTCCCACTTAGGTGAATAACAATGCTTCTTCTTTACACTCCTTATTAACACCCAGTCTCCTGGTTTCACTAGTTAGTTTTCCTGCTGGGAAATAGAACATTTCTCATAGTTTAAATTTATTTCTGTTGGTTTCTAACATACTCCTCATATAATCAACTAGGTTAGCTTCTTCATCTAACTCCCACTTATTTTTTTAACTGTGGTAATCTGTATGGTCTTCCAAATAACATTTCATAGGGTGTTTACCCTGAGGTACTTGTAATGTTTAGTTGGAAATAGTTCTATCCATTTAGAAAATGCATCTATAATGACTAAACAAAACCTTTTCCCTTCACTGTGGTTTAACTCAATAAAATCCATATGAATTGTTTGAAAAGGGTATCTTAGTTTTTGAAAATTGTCCCCTTCGTGGTCTTAACTTCCCTTGTGTTATATAATATTAATATATCTGTCCTACTATTCCCCCCTGTTGAGACATTATGAAACACGATGGCTCAAATATTGCTTCCATTTATAGGTTCTTGGGTAGGACAGGTTTATTATCTGGTCATATATAGTTTTCATCTTTTAATGCAACTCCATGTTTTTTCCACATTGCTATCTCCTGTAGTGAGCTTTGTTGTTGCATCTTTCTAACACTATATCCATTGTCACCAATGCATATCCTGTTTGTGTCTTCTCCCTCTCATCTTTTTAGAGAAACCATTCACATAAACTATTTCGTGATACTGCAAATCACTTCTAATTTTTTCTTTATTTTTTTTTTCTAATTTTGCAGTATTAATGCTGAAACTGCATGAGAAACTCTTAAGGTTAAAAGGGGAAACAACACTATTGTAGCACTGCAACTGTCATTTTAGGCTGCAATTACAACTTTCACATAATATGGTTGCACACACGCAACACTATCTAGTTTTGAAAATAAATAGGCTATTATTTTCATTTTATCTCCATGTCGTTGAACCAGAACTGAAGTCATAAAATGTCCCTTGCAATCTACCATCTGAACAAACAGTTTACTATAGTCTGGTAATGCTAAAGCAGTACTGGAAACTAGAACCTGTTTTATGTTAGTAAATGCTTCTTCAGCTTCTACACTCCCCACACCCTGCACATAAACTGTTCAGAGTTTTACTTTTAGGCCGTCGCTACAGAGGACTGTTTACTAAAACCAGCCGCCACAGAGACAGTTTCTTCCCCCAGGCTGTTTCTCTGATGGACATTTAATAGAGTACAAATCAACCTCATACTGAAGTCGCAATTCCACCTTGTATAAGTGTATATTGTATATATGTATTTAAGGACATAAAGATATATGCAGAATATATCTTATAACGCAAAAAAAAAAAAAAAAGAAACCCACAGAGCAAAGTGTACCGGAGTCAAATTCCTTGTTTGTTGTATGTACGAACTTGGCAATAAAGCTGATTCTGATTCTGGAGGAATGCCAAATAAAACTCTACTTCTTCCTTCACCTCAGACATTAAGAGCTCAATTTCACATCCACTGAAATTCTTCTTTTGCCTTACTGAACTCCTTTTCCATGGTTATTTGTACACGGAGTGGGAGTTTTCTGTGTATTTGTACTAATTTGCATATATATTTATGGGCCGGGACAGGATGGTCCAAGTGGACCCTGCGTGTACACTCTATTTCATGCAAAGTAGAATGTATAAAGGAAGGTGAGCAGAAAAATGTGTGTGCATGGTTTTATACCTTTGCATTTTTTTGTGCACCACACTTTTGAAAAAGTTGCTACACCAACCTTTACTATGGTTGCCGGGGGGTGCAGAAAACACTTTTACATTTCAGAAAACAAATTTGCATTTCAGAAAACAATTTAACAAGATGCAAAACAAATTTACATTTCAGAAAACAAATGTACATTTCAGAAAACAAATTGACATTTCAGAAAACACTTTTACATTTCAGAAAACAAATTGACATTTCAGAAAACACTTTTACATTTCAGAAAACACTTTTACATTTCAGAAAACAAATTTACATTTCAGAAAACACTTTTACATTTCAGAAAACAAATTTACATTTCAGAAAACAAATTTACATTTCAGAAAACAAATTTGCATTTCAGAAAACAAATTTACATTTCAGAAAACAAATTTACATTTCAGAAAACACTTTTACATTTCAGAAAATCAACCGGAAAGGGAATGTACCAACGCCGAGGCTGACCCGGAAGTCAGCCTCAGGGGCTGCATCCTTCGAAGGCCGTATTTGTAGGCCGATTATGTTACAGCGTGGCAACGAAGGCTGTCCCAATTCATGAATCATGACTCCCTCAAATGCGGCCGACAAATGTGTCTTTATTTTGCCCGATTTGAAGGATGGGTCGTGAGTATCCTTCGCGGCCCATCATTTCCCATCATTCATTGCGGGTCGAAGCGGATTGGTCAAGCAGGGGAAGCCATGGCGGACCATTGCAACAAAAGCTGTGAGTAAATTGTGAAAATTACACTTTCGGTGACACAAATTAAATTCTACAATGTTTTTAGTGCGGGAATATAGCTATGTAGATGTGAAATATCTGCTTGATTTATCTAGACATCGCTTAATTTCAAACGTGCTTCGACGTGTTCGGAGTTTTCCGTTCCCGGCGTAGTAAGTGGCTCGCCTCGCCAGCCCTACCAGCAGTGAGGCAAGCTAGCCCAGTAGAGATCTGACCGGACTATCGGCACTAAGCTCCCGCTGGCAGTCATCACAGTGAACGTTTAACACAAGTGATTTCTAACAGTTTATGTTATTATTTTAATTGTTACTGAAAATTGATTTAACATTTCAGGTGTTTAAAAGTGTTTTCTGAAATGTAAAAGTGTTTTCTGAAATGTAAATTTGTTTTCTGAAATGTAAATTTGTTTTCTGAAATGTAAAAGTGTTTTCTGAAATGTAAATTTGTTTTCTGAAATGTAAATTTGTTTCTGTACTTGTAAAAGTGTTTTGCACCCCCCGGCCACCGTACTTTACTGTAAAACCTGAGCATTATATTATACGTGAGGCCTCAGATGTCTAAAATCTTCCAAACATTTCCTTTGTTTTAGTCCACAGATTATCTTCCCAAACGTCCTGAGGATCATCAAGATGGGTTTTGGCGAATGTTTGATGTGTTCAGAGGTCAGTAGTAGTTTTGACTTTAGAACTTTCCATGGATCCCATTTTTGCTCAATCTCTGTCTTATTGTATTATGTATAATTATGTATGACCGTAACTGATGCAAGTGAGGCCTGCCGTCATTTAAATCTTGTTCTTTTCTGACCTCTTGGTTGAGTTTTCAATGTGCTGTTATTAGGTCAACTGCTCCTAAGAAGGCTTACCACTTTGCCTCTTGTTGTGGTTTGGGATGCCAGCAAGGCTTTGTAACCCTTTCTTGACAAAGAGATGTGTAATAGAAGTCAGTTACTTTGTTGTTTACAAGTATTCTTGAATTTCTTTAGATCAGAGTGTTTTCTTGATAATACAGGTCTGGAAGTATTTGTCTCTTGTGAAGCCAGTTAAACGGAAGAAGGTTTTCCAAAAATGTTGTTAATCTCAGAAAACATAACATTCATATTTTTGTGTGATGCTACTTGTATGATAACCTTTCACTTTAAAAATAATCACAACAAATATCCCAGTTGTTCAGAATACTTTAATTCAGCAGTACTGAAGAGTAAACATTTAATACCAGGAATCCATGATTTTCCTCATGCTCATGAACCTCATGCCTCCATATCCCATGTCCCTGAAGCTCCTGTACTCTCCAGGCCTCAGGTACATCATCCTGCCTTTGTAGTGGGGTTGCTCATACATCAGCCAGTGACCGTCCATCACGTGGCACGACATGCAATTGGACATGCGGTAGCGATCCATAAAGGAGTCACAGTCATCCATACACTCATGCATCATACCACCGAAGTTCTCTCTCTCATAGATCCTCATCCTGTAGGATCCCCTGTACTGTAAAACATTTTCAAAATAGTGTAAGTTTGGGTTTGTAGGAAATCAATGCTATCTAGAGATGAAATTTCCTACCATGGGAATCATGCGGCAGGACCTGATGCAATCACTCCAACCCATCATGCTCATGTAGTCAGCGTACTCTCCCCTCCTGAAGAAATATTGGTTCCCTATGTAGTTGGGACGGTCGTAGACCATGAAACAGCCACTCTCCACCCTGCAGGAGTGACACCTGCTCATGTAGGAGAACATGTCAGCACAGTCGCTCATGCACTCATAGTGGCGACCCTGGAAGTTCCTGTCCTCGTAGAAGATGATCTGGGAAAGAGCGAATTATATTCTAAAAACAAACAGCATGAAACTGGCAAAAGAAAAAATGCAATAATTGACTGAAGATTGTGTACCTTGCCCCTCATGTTCATGTCGGTGTTGCTCATGTTGGCTCCAGATGAGTTGTTGCTCCTGCTCCTGTACTGCATTTCTACCTGGTTTAACCCTTTGCTTTTATACCTGAACACATGTAAAGAGCTACTGACCCTTCTTTTGTAAAACTCCTAACTCGGCAACTTTTTTGTCTTTGTCTTTAGTGTTTAGGAAAGCCTTTCTGTCATGTATGAACAACCAGCTTTTTGACAGTGCTTGTAACACTTGAATAGACTCAGCCATCGGACTTTTAAATATTGTGTGTTCATGCACATAATGTTACCATAGAGGTTATCTAATCTGAGATTCTTTTCTCTTTATTGGTATTTTACAAAGTTAAAGGTAAATCTAAAATTGTTGCACATGTATCACCGTGACATATGCTGAGTTTTTTTTATTGCTTTCAATAATGGTAAAAAGAAAGTATATTTCCATAGATAACAAGTTTTTTCATAATTTGTAACTACAATTAGGACCAAAATTAATCATACAGATTTAGATGTAAATCAAATTTTATTCAACCAAAAAGTTTGTTACTGATTGTAAATGAAACAGGGATCACAAGTTGTATTAATAAAAAAACAACATAAATCTTTTGTATTTTAATAAAAAATAACATTCTAAAAATATTTACATCAACCTGATTAACTGAAAAAGTCTTGGCATTACATCAGTCTAACCCTTCTTATAATAGCTTAGCAGTTTTTTTTTATTACATAATTCTACTTGTGTTTTGAGGATCCATTTTGAAAACAAAACCATCGGTTTTTAATAACAATTTCATTAAATGCAGTGATGAAACATTATTTCTAACTTCAATAATCAATGGGAAAAACTTTATTGTCCTTATATCACTCAAACGATTCTTAGAAAATCTGAACATGCTTACTCTGATATTTTGATGGTTTATCATTGCTGATGAGCTCCAAGACATTGAAGTATCTTTACCATCACCCTAATCTTTAGCTCCCTCCACAGATTCTCTATCAGATTCAATTCAGGACTCTGGCAGGGCCACTCCAAACCCTTAATATCACACTGTTGGGGTCATCCATTTTGGTTGCACATTTTGACATGTGCAGCTCAACAGACGTCGCAGCTCTGACGTCATTGGGACCATAAACCGGCTGAGATGGAGAGTTTTGTGGCCATTTCCTGCGTGTCTCACAGGACAGCGCATCGGAGGTGCATATCTGGAGAGACAAAAGCTCGCAGGTGAACTTTTGCTCCACAAGGTCATTCCCGGAAGAGCTTGAAAGCTGGAAATCTGTCTGATACACGAAGGTCAGCAGGTTTATTCATGCCGATCGAAGACCACGCCACACCCACCGCAAGGGAAACACACATAGGGCTTAATTCCAAGGAGATGAGTTTCCCTCCTTTTGATTCAGTCAACGAACAGTTTTAATTTTCCCTTCCTCTACGGATGAGGTTACCGTTTTTTTTTCTTGATTTGATCACGAACGCGTGATCCCCCCTCCCCTCATTTTTCGTCAAACCTGATCCATCCTCAACCGGTGGAGAGAAGAAATCAACCTCAAAGTAATTTTGTTCTTTTCATATTAAACCGGATGGGTGCATTTAGAGGTCTGGGCAGGATAAGGCATAGTGAAGGTGATTTAGAATCACCAGTAGTTAGTCTAAGGTATTAACTTGTGGCATGCAATACTGATTGAAGTGTTTTATGCTGAGCTGTGTTTTGATTTGCTGCGCAAGCGCTGCTGAGTCGTGCATGGTTAATGTTTTGTCCGGCTGATCCCAAATCAGCCAGGAGTTAGAAGTTGGACTTTTAAAAAGTTTTCTATTCAAAGCACGGTACCTCATGGTCTGACCACTCTTTGTTCCAGTTTTATTGCTGGAGATTTTCCACTGAGTTCCTGCCTCAGAGTTTATGACTCTTTGTTCAAGATTTGGGGCAATCAGCTGGTTGTGGCTAAAGGGGCGTGGCCCCACCGTTTTATCAGCTGATCGCTGCAATTGAGACATCAGAACACCAGGAGGACTTCTCTTTCCATTTAACCCAAATTGCACATCTTGTCCATAAAACTGCTGGTTTGATCTTCATAGACACTAAATGCGCATACATTTTTATTTTCTTTATACTGTTAGGTAGTCATTTTTATTCCCTTTGTGTAAAATAGCGCTTGTTAGTGAGGTGAAAGTTTTTGGACCAGAATAATGATATATCAGGATTATATGGCTTCAATAAATTTTCATATATATAATTAAGAGAAGCGTTTGTGTTTATTTCATGCAAGAGTGATTTATCTGTCAAAACAAGGACGAAGTTCCCCCACCTTCGGTGAAGCGGTTGAATAAACAATGACAGTTGGTGGTTTTGGTCAATAATTTTTAATTATTAAAGAGCTTTGAGCCCATAATCACAACACCAGAGGACATCTCTGATTTCTTCGTAAGTAATGATTTTTGGTTAAGAAATAAAACTTTTTTCAAATTATGATTTTAAATTATAATTATTGATGAATATTAATTAATCAATAATCATAATCCTTACAACACTCAAAAAAACATTGTGAAAATAAAAGATTACTTAAAATGAAAATTAATGCCAGCTATAGACACTGCAATTTATGGAATTGACAAACATTTTAGTAACCTTAAAATTAAAAATGAATGTTTTGAGCGCGCCTAACATTTTTAGTAAGTAAAAAGATAGCTGCACCATTAACTCTCTGTTGGTCTGAAAAAAATGCAAAGATTGTAGATGTTGAGTCAAATAAACTGGACTCTGTGTTCCCAGCCTGGGCAGTGAAGGGATTAATTACTCTAAACCAGATATTTGACGATAATTTATAACTGTTTGAGTTCAACTCAGTTCAACTCAGTTTTATTTATATAGCGCCAATTCACAACACATGTCGTCTCAAGGCACCTCATAAAGGGTGTGGAATGGTGTGGGGTTGTTCGGGAGGTTAGAATAAACTACTGAGTGTTAGAGTACACCCTTTATCACTGTCCCTCCTAGAGCACTGCATGAAATACGTTGTAAAAACAAATTTTAAAGATATTGATAGCTGACCGGAAAAAGTCTGTTTAATATCTGGAGTACATTTAAAGTTTGCTTTCTCATATACAGGGCTTTGTCAATTATGAAAAATATTCACAGGTTCACAGCCTGATAGGGTTGTTGAGGCCAGATGAGAGTCAGCCGTGTTGATGTTGCACAGGTCAAATACATCTGGATCACATGGTTTGGTCAGTCAAAAAAACACACTAGTTTTTGTACATTTCAACATGTTCATTTGTTCATTTTCATAGAATGTTTTTTCATCATTACCTTTGTCACATTCAAGTTATTTCTGTGGGTTTTTCTTTCATTAACCGTGGGGTACCAACAATTTTGTCCACGTGTGTACACATCTGTTTCAAAAGTAGTAAATTCTCGACTCACGCATAAAAAAATATGTTTATATTAACTCACCTGAATGAGTCCCATGCAATAAAACAAAGGGAGGTTTCTGTCTAGAAATCCACCATCAAAGTACCCATTGTCTCTGATGTCTACAACCAGAACTCCACACACTGACTGTGAAGAAAACGCCACCAGTATTCAATTCTTTGATTTGCTGTACTTGTTCCTTCCAGGTAACTGACAAGGGTGTCATTTAGGGCAAGGGTACAAGGAAACGCTAAAAACCTTTTTGACAATTTGTGTTAGATTTTTTTCAAAGACATTTTCCCAATTTTTTTAACTTTTTTAAACTTTTTTTTAACTTTTAAAAATTTTTTTTCATCTCCCAGATTGATGCCCACATATTTGACGTTGGACAGGAAGATTGCAGTTCCATCACCCAACTGCAAGGGCAACACTTTTTGCCCAATTTATTTTTGTGGATGATCAGTTTAAATATTGATGTCCCAATGATCTTTTACAAAAACAACTACATTATGAGCACATGCTAATAAAACTATCTTGTCGTTTCAACAGCTGGACCTAATTTTACAAAAGAGAGGTTTAAGAGAAAGTGCAAAGAGCATCCCACACAGATCACATCCCTGTCGGAAACCTTTATGCACCCTGAAAGAAGCACACACCTTCCCATGGTCCCACCGCTGTCCTCAAAGAAGAAAACTCACTCTTTCTCTGATTAAAACACAGCCAAAAAAATACCCACAAAAGCTTTTCTAGAATATCTCTCTTCAGTCAAATTTGAATTAAAATGCCATCAGGCACCTTTAGATGAAGTATTACTAAAATACAAACTTCATTCAACTAAAGAATGATTAGTAAAACCAACAGGTAAGAGCTTACACATTTTTCTAACATTAAAATGATGTGAAAAACAATAAATATGATCAATGCAAGCCAACGCATCTAATGAATGAGGTGATTTGGGAGTTTTGACACTTAATCACTTCTGTTTGCTAAAAACTAAACCATCCATGCCAGGTGGTATGGATGGTTTAGTTTTTAGATGGTATGGGTTTGATGAAAAGGATATCTTTCCCAAAGGAAGGTAGCACCAAGTCCACTTAATGGCTGACTAGTTCTGAAAGTGCTAGTCAAAAAAGTTATTCAAAAGCCAACCAGGAGCACAAAAGTGGGTGCACCCAAGGCGTAATGTTGTTGTTGGTGACATTGTCCCGCTGGTTGACAATTCAGGTCCAATAAATTCCTGAGTGATGGTAACAGTCATTGAAACCATTGAGGACATCAAAGGCAGGGTTCGGCAGGTTCAACTGAAAACCCACACAAGTATACTTCTGAGACCTGTCACTAAGCTCTGCTTACTGCTTGAATTTTATGAGAAGTTCTGAGGCAGTGGTAAAGATTACACTACAACGACTCGTGCTTGAACCTCTGACTCCAGGATCCTCATCCTTATTTTGGTCTTTCTACTTGGTTTCAGATACGGACAGATAAGAACACTGGAAAACTTGTACTTCAAGAAATGTTTGTGGGGAAAAAAAAAAAAAATTCAGTACAGATGTCATGGATGAAGTTTATTTTGATTGAGGTACAACTTGTTCATGATAAGTAAGGAATATGCTAGAATGTATTAGGTTTGTATGATTGTTTATTATAGCTGTTCGTTATTCACAAGACAAATAAGAGCCAGTATGTAGGAGACATTTTTGATTAATAGCTAAGTTTCAGTATTGTTATCTTTGATTCTGAGTGTGAATATTAATCAATTACATGTTTACGTCTTAAGTCACAAGGTGGCAGTACTAACATGGTTAAAGTAACTGCGAATTGAAAAAGATGCGCCCAGAGAAGAAACTAACATGGCTGAAGGTGAGGGGCTGCACTTTTTTCTGATTGTAGACTGACCTAGTCCACCATAGTCTAATTGTAGTTAGACTGTAAACAAAGAAAATAAGTGGATATTTAGTGTAACAGGTATACCGCTTAGTGTTTTCTTTATTTTTGTTTGAAAGACGCTTGGAAATAAAGCACCCTTATTTTGGAATTCAGAGTGATGTGAGTCAGGATGCCAGTTTTACAATATGGTTGTCTGTCTCTTTGCTGGTTTTTTCTGTCCTTCTGACCCATGATCCATTTCCCTGCCTTAGGGACCGGGTTCCTGCCCAGTTCCTCGTTTGTGCTCTTCATGCCACATTTGCAAGAATTTGTTATTCATTAAATATCGTTTCACTTTAACTTACCTTTAGTTTCCCTACCTATTTGCACTTGGATACCACCGCAAACATAATGTGACAGTAACCCTTGAAAAATTACGCTCACAGACATTTAGTTTATTCTGACTGAGATTGAACTATTTTGCATTTCAGTTTTCAGAAATTGAGACATACAGTACTGTGCAAAAGTTTTAGGTGTGAGAAAATGCTGTAAACAAAGAATGCTTTCAGAAATATAAATGATGATTCTTTATTTGTATCAGTTTACAAAATGCTAAGTGAGCGAACCCAAACATACAGCCAAAGTCATTAAGAACTATCTTCAGCGTAAAGAAGAATAATAATTACTGGAGGTGATGGTATGGCCCCCACAGAGCCCAGATCTCAACTTAATGGAGTGTGTCTGGGATTACATGAAGAGACAGAATGATGTGAGAAAGCCTACATCCACAGAAGATCTGTGGTTAGTTCTCCAAGATGTTTGGAACAACCTACCAGCCGAGTTCCTTCAAAAACAGTGTGCAAGCGTACCTAGAATAATTTATGCTATTTTGAAGGCAAAGGGAGGTGTTGTGATTATTAATATGAATATATTATTTAATATTAATACATTAATATTTTATTAAATAATATTTCGGTATGTTAAGGGTGGTCCTGTGAATACTAGTCCAATAAGGCAGTGGTATTAGGACAAAATTGAAAGGGATGAGCCAAGCTTTGGCATTATTGAACAGCAAAACTATGCACACACATGGAATGATTTCACAAAATTTCTTAAAATACAATAATTTATTAACAAAAATGAGTCAACTCAAAGTCAAACATGTTTCAATCAACAAACTATTTACTATGCTAAAACAATCCAACTAAACTGCCAAGCAGAATTAAAGAATAAGAAAGACTAATGGCCTATGTACAATATAAACAAGTTGATTAAAGGTGGTTGAAAACCATGACCAAAAGAGTGATGCAATATTACCATGCAACATTTTTGTTTGAGAACCAAGGATTATCTTGAAGAATCTGGAAATGAAGTTAAGTTAGTCTTGGAACCAACTTAGGCAATAACTAGTATACCTTCAAACAACCATTTACAATGCAAGATCAGATAAAACGTTATTTTAATAAAATACCATTTTAAAGAATTATTTGCTGATTAAAACCAACCTTCTGGGTGACCAATTCTCACCAGTGTTTAATTAGTTGCCTTTATTTATTAACATATTTAGAGATATTATTAAGGAAATATTAAAATAATATTTAAGAAAATGTTATTTTGAATAAGAACATAACTTTTCTGGATAAATGGATCGTAATGGTGTTTAATTAGCTGCCTTTATTTATTAATATAATATATAAGGAAATATTACTTCCTAGATTGGAAACTAACAACTTTTCTATCAACCTTTCTGGGTAAATGATCTTCAGCTGACTCAAAATGGGAACACATGTTCTTAGCTGTTGGAGCTAACAACAGAAGCTTATAACTGGTTACCAGAATCAAGCACATACCTTTAAAATACCACTAATAAAAGGGTTGAAATGCATAAGCGTGGACGGCACGTTATGGCCGATCTTCTGTGTTTAAAAACCACCATTTGAATAAAGTTTGTCTGAACTTTAAAACACAACACAGAACACATCCTTTGCTGATTCGTGAAAATAAATGATTAACACTTCCATTTTTGAAAGCATTCTTTATTTACAGCATTTTTTCACACCTGCCTAAAACTTTTGCACAGTACTGTAGTTAAAAATGTCCTGTAATTGCAGAAAAAAAGTTCTTATATGAAGTACTAACTCAGGAGTGATTACTATAAATATACAGCATATGTTTCTGATTTTTATGTGTAAAAAACTACTAGATCATGAGGAGGCCTCCTACATTGAACATATCCAGTGGAATGTTTTGGAAGACAAAGATCCAAAGGCAGAACCTTGATCTTTGTCCAAACCTAAAAACTGTCATCTAGTCTTTATGTTGTTCAAAGATGCATAGTAAAGAAACCCTGTGGAATTACAGGACTACCTTAGATGTTTGATAAAGATTCATCATTTACATTAACAAACTGGAGTATATCATTTAAATATAAATTAAATCATCCCAGTGCTGTTCCCATAACTCATGCAACATGTTGGATCAAATGCAGTTCTAACAGAGATGGTAGGCCAGAAATGATTATCTTAATTGTCTGAGGGCAAGAATTTCAATGTTTACTTTTTCTGATGCTTATTAGATGCTGTATAAGTGAATATTCTAAATGAAGCTCCACAAATTCAATTCTTTGTGTTAGATTCCCAAACATCTCAATAGCAAAATTCTTTAGGTAAAGGTCAAACTGATCTTAGCTTCATAACTAACTAGAAAGCCTTAATTAGGAAAACTTTTCAGAGGTTTTATCCCACCAACATTCAAAGTCTGTTCACACTAATAATACTACTACTATTAATAATAATAATAATATTAATTGAAGCATTGCAGACACCATTTTCAGTTAATGTACATAGATTTATTTATTTAATTAAGTTAAAAATGTACAATTAGCACATGTCCATGATCCTCCTCATGCTCATGAACTTCATGCCTCCATATCCCATGTCTCTGAAGCTCTTGTACTCTCCAGGCCTCAGGTACATCATCCTGCCTCTGTAGTGGGGCTGCTCATACATCAGCCAGTGACCGTCCATCACGTGGGAGGACATGCAGTCAGACATACGGTAGCGGTCCATGATGGAGTCACAGTCGTCCATCATCTCATACATCTGACCACCAAAGTTCTCCCTCTCATAGATCCTCATCCTGTAGGATCCCCTGTACTGTTTGCAGCAAATAAAACAATAAAATTCCACTTTCTAGTGGCCCCATTCTTAGAAGATAATGACTTGTTGTTTAATACCTACCGAAGGGATCATTCGGCAAGACCTGATTCCACCACTCCAGCCGAACATACTCATGTAGTCAGCATACTCGCCCCTCCTCATGAAGTACTGGTTTCCCATGTAGTTGGGGCGGTCGTAGACCATGAAACAGCCGCTCTCGACCCTGCAGGAATGACACCTGCTCAGGTAGGAGGACATGTCAGCACAGTCGCTCATGCACTCATAGTGGCGACCCTGGAAGTTTCTGTCCTCGTAGAAGATGATCTGTAAAAAAAAAATGTTCAGAGATCAAAGCCGATATTAAGCTCTACCAGATAAGTCCTTTTAAGGATTCTGCCATTGATTTGGAACAATTGTTCTGAATTTTTACCTTGCCCATGGTGTTTGTGGTGGCTAGTCAGGTCTCTCAGAGAACTGTATTTGAACTGATTCCCTGCCTGCCTGAGCATCTTACATTTATACCTGACAGGAGACAAAGACAATGTACCCCTCTATTGTTCAAATTCCTGACCTGGCAAACCACCATTGAAGCCCTACAGCATTTTGAGTTGCTCACAGATATAACAATTAGGGCCATGACTATTGTTTAACAATGTCCTATGGAAATGCATTTTTTCTAGAAATAGTTTTCATCTACAATTGATTACATCATAAATGATGCAAAAGTTATTCATAATGGCAGACAAAAGTGGAAATTGCTTTAGTGGTAATGTTTGTGATTGTGAATAAATAGAAAACTCTTCTTTTGCTTTGTTTGCTTGTACATTCAGTAACCTTTAGCATTTTGGCCACAGACTGCATGCATATGTCTCATGTTATACAATGTTTGCACTGTGAACTCTTGTAAACAAGCAGGCTTTGTGTGAGATACCTGCTTAACAGCTAATCTGAGATGCTAAGGTCCTATGTTTTTTTTTTGTTGTAAGCAGCAACAATTTTCCGATGTTAGATGTTGCACAAAAACACTATATGTTTATGCATAGCTCACATGTATCAAAGTCATTTGATTTGACTATATTTGTCCAAGAATACAAGTAAAGGCCGAAACTGTTTAAACTTAATTTTGTTTTTTTTAAATTTGGCCAAGGAAAAGGAGAAAAACAGAAAACTAAATAATCTCAAATCGGTTACATGTACAACAGGGTGATCTCTTCTCATTCAGCTTGTTAGTATTTGACTGATTGACGTTGACAGAGCAAAGCAGTTGACAATCAGCTCACCATGTGGATAATAAGCACCACTCTCAGCAGGCTACATCATAAATGTACCTAGCAAGAAATAATGAAATAATCCTGGACAAGCCCCCAATAATTCAACTAGCCTGCATATGGATGAAGAAAGTTAACATAACTTGTTCTGCAAAGATTTTATCTTGGCTTTATTAAAATGTCATTTTTTTCACTCTTTGGACTTTTTATATATTTTTATTATCTCTTTATAACAAAATATCAATTGGACCCCTTTGTTTTATAAAGTACATTGATATGATAGGATATTAATTGGACAGGCATAGGGTTATGGTTAGGCCATTCTACCATGTTCACACCATAAATTCATGATTTAATTTTAGTTTCTGAACAAAGGAAATAAACAAAACGACCCTGCAGATTTTAAAGCTCTGTTTAAGCTGTCATACATAAAAACTACTGGCTTCTCTCTTTAATTTAAACATTGGGTTTATACTGTTGACCAACAAGTTGAGTAGGTTTTAGCTCTGGACCAGAAACTGTCAACCAGACTGGACTGAATTGTTTACTGAGTACCATGTTGAACTATACAAGAATCTGAGGAGACTTCACTGTGGGAAGAGTAGTATCTTATAAGCTTAATTCGACCATCCTTTTTACAGCCTCTAAAATTTCTCACTTTCATCTTTACAAGTCTAAGTCAACCTCTCCATAACATGTACATCATGCATCACAGCAAACCAATTTTCTTTATTTAGCATTTTCACCTTTAACCATTTCACAGTAATTCCATTTTCCCCTGTTGATAGCATGATTTCAAACATTTTATTTTAATTATTTTAATCTTTCATTTTAGGTATTCCTAGGTAAAATGTTTTAAAGATGGAAGGGAGATCTGTTTGAAGAATCTTATCTATACATTGTTTACGCTCCATCTAGTACTTTTCAACAGTAATAATTTTGACAACCTCAACTCTTGAAGTAAGAGTCATTAAAGGGATTAAATTCCATCTATTGATGTCTTTTAATTATTTTAATTTGGACACTCACATATCATAATTCGTTGATTTCAGCTTGTTAATATCTTGAGTCAAGATATTTCTTTAAATTTAAATACCATTTATTATTATATTTTTCTTTAAAAGCTTCAGGGGTACTATAATTAAAAGTGAGGGCTTTTGTTTTTTGTACATTTATTATATGTAGCCAGATAATTGTTCAAATTCCCCAAATTCTGACATAAGTACTGACAAGGATGTATTGGGACTGAATAAAAATATTAAAATATCATCTGCAAATAATGCCAGCCTCTGCATTGTCCCCTTTATATCTGTACCTTGTATGTATCCATTTTTTTTTTATTGACTGAATAAGAGGCTCCAAAAACGCTGCAAACAGAAGTGGGTTTGCCGAGCAGCCCTGGCAATAACGGCACTAAAATATTTTTTATTTTATAAGCTGTTGTTTTTTATTCTTATAATGAAAAAAAAAAAAGCATGTTAAATTTACTTGATTCAATAGTGACCATTAATTGTGTTGGAGAAAACCCCTTGCCTCTCCTGATGGATATTTTATTCTGGAAGCAAGACTGGTAGTTAGCAAAATAATCACAGGAGAATTAAGTATAATCATTCAAACTGTATTGGATCAGAAAAAGGTTATTAACAGATTGTATGCATACAGTGACCTTTTTCGCACCACTGAATGCAGTCAGCTCCTTCGAAGGAGCCGACTGCTTTGGAGTTTTGCTGCTTTGGAGTTTTGCTTTGGCAGCAACTTAAACAATTAAGTTAAATTGATACCAGTTATTCTTATGCAACAAACATGTGTATTTTGTGCTGATACAATCTGATTAAAACATGTTATGATAAAGTAATTTGAGAACTTGAAATGTTTCAGTTTTTCACAATTTTAACTCGTACTCATCGTCTTCCGCTTTATCTGGGACCGGGTCGCGGGGGCAGCAGACTCAGCAGAGACGCCCAGACGTCCCTCTCCCCAGACACCTCTTCCAGCTCCTCCAGGGGGAGCCCAAGGCGTTCCCAGGCCAGCCGAGAGACATAGTCTCTCCAGCGTGTCCTGGGTCGTCCCCTGGGCCTCCTCCCGGTGGGACATGCCTGGAACACCTCCCGAGGAAGGCGTCCAGGAGGCATCCGGTATAGATGCCCGAGCCACCTCAACTGGCTCCTCTCGATGTGGAGAAGCAGCGGCTCTACTCCGAGCCCCTCCCAGATGGCCGAGCTCCTCACCCTATCTCTAAGGAAGTGCCCGGCCACCCTACGGAGGAAGCTCATTTCAGCCGCTTGTATCCGGGATCTCGTTCTTTTGATCATGACCCAAAGTTCATGGCCATAGGTGAGGGTAGGAACGTAGACCGACCGGTAAATCGAGAGCTTCGCTTTTCGGCTCAGCTCTCTCTTCACCACAACGGACCGGCACAGCGCCCCCATTACTGTGGCAGCCGCACCGATCCGTCTGTCGATCTCCCGCTCCATTCTTCCCTCACTCGTGAACAAGACCCCGAGATACTTAAACTCCTCCACTTGAGGCAGGAACTCCCCTCCAACCTGAAGAGGACAAGCCACCCTTTTCCGGTCGAGAACCATGGCCTCGGACTTGGAGTAGCTGGTCTTCATCCCAGTTGCTTCACACTCGGCTGCGAACCGCCCCAGTGCATGCTGTAGGTCTTGGCTAGATGGGGCCAGCAGGACCACGTCATCCACAAAAAGAAGAGACGAAATCCTCTGGTCCCCAAACCAGACCCCCTCCAGCCCTTGGCTGCGCCTAGAAATCCTGTCCATAAAAGTATCCTATAAATCTAATGGGTAGAGACCTCATTACAACAGGCTTAGTTTTACTGCAGATGGTCTTCATACAGTCTCTGACACAGTACTTACAGTTTGGTGCAGTTTTGTCCGTAAGTGCTAACTGACGCTTATAGAAGGTACAAATTCATTGTTTTTCACAGCAGCTGCTGCGAATCAGAATCAGAATCAGAATCAGAAAAGCTTTATTGCCAAGTACGTTTTTGGACATTCAAGGAATTTGTTTTGGCGTAGTCGGTGCAATACAGTACAAATTAAACAGTATAAACATATCTACAATATAATATAAATATATGTGCACAGTTTTAAGTGAGTGAGAGTAAATATAGAGCAGTATAAGATGCAAGAGCAATACAACAGTGCAGGTGATCATTGTGCAAGTAAAGCAGTGCAAGTAAAGCAGGAGTCCAAGCTGAGCGTTAATGTAACACATAGAGTTACAAGTTACAAGTGTCCTGTCAGCAAAAAAAGGGGGGGTGTGGGGGAAAGGGACAGTGTCAGGGTGGTTTCCGGGCTTTGTTAACCAGGCTGGTGGCAGATGGGAAAAAACTGTTCTTGTGGCGTGAGGTTTTGGTCCGGATGGACCGCAGCCTCCTGCCAGAGGGGAGAGTCTCAAGTCTCAAAGAGTCTGTGACCGGGGTGGGAGGGATCAGCCAGAATCTTCCCTGCCCGCTTCAGGGTCCTGGAGGTGTACAGTTCCTGGAGCGACAGTAGACTGCAGCCAATCACCTTCTCAGCAGACCGAATGACACGCTGCAGCCTGCCCTTATCCTTGGCTGTAGCAGCGGCGTACCAGATGGTGATGGAGGAGGTGAGGATGGACTCAATGATGGCTGTGTAGAAGTGCACCATCATAGTCTTTGGCAGGTTGAATTTCTTCAGCTGCCGCAGGAAGAACATCCTCTGCTGGGCTTTCTTGATGAGGGAGCTGATGTTTGGCTCCCACTTGAGATCCTGGGAGATGATGGTTCCCAGGAAGCGGAAAGATTCCACAGTGTCAATTGTGGAGTCACAGAGGGTGATGGGGGCAGGTGGGGCTGGGTTCTGCCTGAAGTTCACAACCATCTCCACTGTCTTTAGAGCGTTGAGCTCAAGGTTGTTCTGGCTGCACCAGTCCAACAGATGGTCCACCTCCCATCTGTACGCAGACTCATCACCATCAGAGATGAGTCCGATCAGGGTGGTGTCGTCCGCAAACTTCAGAAGCTTGACAGACTGGTGACTGGAGGTGCAGCTGTTGGTGTACAGGGAGAAGAGCAGAGGAGAGAGAACACAGCCTTGGGGGGAACCGGTGCTGATGGTCAGGGAGTCAGAGACGTGCTTCCCCAGCCTCACGCGCTGCTTCCTGTCAGACAGGAAGTCAGTGATCCACCTGCAGGTGGAGTCGGGCACACTCAGCTGGGAGAGCTTCTCCTGTAGCAGAACTGGGACGATGGTGTTGAAGGCAGAGCTGAAATCCACAAACAGGATCCTGGCGTAGGTTCCTGTGGAGTCCAGGTGCCGGAGGATGAAGTGAAGGGCTAGGTTGACTGCATCATCTACAGACCTGTTGGCTCTGTAGGCAAACTGCAGGGGGTCAAGGAGGGGGTCGGTGATGTCTTTTAGGTGTGAGAGCACAAGGCGCTCAAAGGACTTCATCACCACAGAGGTCAGGGCGACGGGTCTGAAGTCATTAAGCCCTGTGGTCCTTGGCTTCTTGGGAACAGGGACGATGGTGGAGGACTTGAAGCAGGCTGGCACATGACATGTCTCCAGTGAGGTGTTAAAAATGTCTGTGAAGACTGGAGACAGCTGATCAGCGCAGTGCTTCAGGCTGGCTGGTGAGACAGAATCCGGACCAGCAGCTTTCCGGGGGTTCTGTCTCCTGAAGAGTTTGTTGACGTCCCTCTCCTGGATGGAAAGAGCCGTCCTCGGCGTGGGTAGGGGGCTGGTGGGGGGGAACTTCAGGGTGGGGGTTGGAGGTGCCAAGGCCCCTCTTGAGGTTGGAGAGATGGGGGTGGTGGATTGTGGCTGCAGCTGTTGGGGGGCGTCGTGGGAGATGGTTGCAGGACTGTCCCTTTGTCTTTCAAAGCGGCAGTAGAACTCGTTCAGGTCGTTGGTGAGGCGTCGGTCGTTGATGGAGTGGGGGGCTTTCGGCTTGTAGTTGGTGATTTGCTTGAGCCCTTTCCAGACAGACGCAGAGTCGTTGGCTGAGAACTGGTTTTGGAGCTTCTCAGAGTACAGTCGTTTGGCCTCTTTCACTGCCTTGCCAAACTTGTACTTTGCCTCTCTGTATATGTCTTTGTCCCCACTCCTGAAGGCCTTTTCCTTATCCAGTCTTAACCTTCTGAGTTTAGCTGTGAACCAGGGTTTGTCGTTGTTGTAACTCACCCTGGTGTATGATGGTACACAGCTGTCCTCACAGAAGCTGATGTAGGAAGTCACAGCCTCTGTGTACTCGTCCAGACTGTTGGTAGTAGTCCTGAACACATCCCAGTCTGTACAGCCTAAACACGCCTGGAGATTCTCCACAGCCTCACTGCTCCACTTCCTTGTCGTCCTCACAACAGGTTTGCAGAGCTTTAGTTTCTGCCTGTATGCAGGAATCAGGTGGACCATGATGTGGTCGGATTGGCCCAGTGCAGCACGTGGGACGGCGTGATAAGCGTCTCTGATGGTGGTGTAACAGTGATCCAGAATGTTGTCCTCTCTGGTCGGACATTTTATAAACTGTCTGTATTTGGGGAGTTCGTGGGTGAGATTACCTTTGTTAAAGTCGCCAACGACGATAACTAAGGAGTCCGGGTTGGTCCGCTCCACACTCAGTATCTGGTCGGCGAGCATGCGCTGTGCGACCTGCATGTTAGCTTGCGGCGGGATGTAAACACCGACCAGGATGAACGAAGCGAACTCACGGGGGGAATAGAAAGGCTTACAGTTTAAGATGAAGGCTTCCAGGTCTGGAGAACAGTGCTGCTGAATCACTGTCACGTTGTTGCACCAACCACTGTTGAGGTAAAAACAGATTCCTCCACCTTTCGCTTTGCCGGAGAGTTCCGTGTCTCTGTCCGCTCTGTAGAGCTGGAATCCTGCCAGCTGCAGCGCAGAGTCCGGTATTAATCCACACAGCCACGTCTCCGTGAAGCACAAAACTGCCGATGAATAAAAGTCCCTGTTTTTCCCCAACAGCAGTTGTAGTTCCTCCATTTTGTTGGGAAGTGAGCGCACGTTAGAGAGAAATATTCCAGGTAACGGTGTTCATAGTCCACGCTGGCGAAGACGTACCAGCACCCCAGCCCGTTTCCCTCTCTTCCGGCGTTTCACCACGTGAACAAAGGTGAGCGCACCTTTGACCAGAATGTCCAAAAATTCCAGAGCAGTAGGCAGAAAAGTGGGAAATAACTCCTCTGGTGTAGTAGCCCTGATGTTCATGAGTTCTTCTCTGGTGAGAGAGCTCCGGGTACCATCACAGAAGACCGTTTTAAAGCAAAAAACAAAACAAAACAACGCGCACCAACACGCCGAGGCGACCATCTGCGGCGCCATCATGTAAGAGGTTATATTAGTTTTTTTTTCCTTCTCTCTTCTGATTCATGCAGTGTGTTGATTTACACTGTACCTTATATCAAGGCCTGACAAAAACTATGAAAGGCTTGGTTCTGCAGGTTCTTTTTTCTCCCTTTGGGGAAGGAAAGGAAACCTAATCAGTTCTGTGTTGCACAGAAATATTAAAACATTTGTTGTTTTCTAAGATATCACCAGCTAAAACATTTTAAACTTTTAAGAGTAATCGGTTTTGTTAAACACATTTTCCTTGGTAAAACAAACCTTTAAAATGAGAATGGGAAAAATTGGGTTATTTTTGAAGGTAAGAAAGATTCTGATTGGACAGTGGTACCACACAAAATTAAACTAATCTCATATTCCCTAAAAGACTGCATAGAAAAGGCCTTCAGAACCGCGGAATTATTTCCCACCGCAGTACCAAATTTTTTAAGCATGCTTTTTCTTTATTTTAAAACAGATCTGTGTTTTTGGCTTTTTAGCATAATGCTTGTCTGAAGCTTCTTATGAACTGGGTTAGGAGCAAATATGATCTGAGGTAAATTAGGAGTTGTGAACTAGTGATTTTCAAATCTGATTATTGTCCAAGCAGAAATAATACAGTAACAGGTCTGGGGATATTTAGCCAATCCTTCAATCTCTGCAGAAAGTTGACATCATTGTTCAATGCAGCAGTACTCAACCTGCGGTTCCTGGACTCCTGAAGCCCGTAAGCCAAAGATTTTGGGTCCATAAAATTATAATACTTAATTAAAGGTAGACCGATTACCTATTAAAACAGATCTAAGCCAATGATGGGTTCCAGTCAATCGGTGGCTTTGAAACGCAATAATACTCAAAATTTCTACTCTGGGTGACACAGATTGGGGTTGAAGAGTTTTATTTTGGAACCAAGGTTAGGATTTTTATAACGGAATAAAGACAAGTAAAATCCTTCATTTTAGGAAAAGAAAAGAAATAAAGGCTCTCTCAACATGAAAGAGGATGGTCGGCTCAAACTCCAGTCTCCTTGTTTGATTTCTTAGGGTTTAAAGATTAAAAAATACATATGAGTAGAAAGGTACATAAGGTAATTTCAGATTACTAAGAAATAAAATATTGGAACATTTATCAGCATTTGGATTGTAAAAGAGGGGTTCTAGTAAGTTTCTCCCCAACTCTCAAAATTTAAATAGCCAAATTAAAGAAAATTATGTCTGTTCTCCTTTGAAACACTATGTGGAACAAAGTCCAGTTTGGAGTCAAGTTTCTTATCTTAATTTCTGATCAAGTCAAACACTGCAGTTTTTGTTTTGTTTGGGTATACCATAAAAATATCAACGCCGGCTTAAAATACTTCTTTGCATTTAACCTGAGCAGAGAAATTCTGGAATACAGCTGTGATCAAATTGAGCCAAACAAAAAGAGAACTATAACAATAACTCTCAGGATTGTTGTTATTATTATTACAGAATAACAGTACAAAGAATTGGCAAAAGATTTCAGCATCAGTAAATTTGGATTCATTTAAGAGAAAACTGTTGCTGTGCTTCTAAATAGTTTGAGATCTCTTTGGACTATGTGCACTCATCTTGAAAATGATCCTGAAGATTGTCATAACAAAATTGATCAATTACAGCATTAAGATATATGGCTGAGAAAACATATTCTGAAAAGAGATTGTTAAAAATTTATTTGAATTCTTGAAGCTTCAAATTTGGCCATTTGTTTGTCTTTGATGTTTTGTCTTTGTTTTGTTGGAATGAATGTTTGTTTATATGTTGCATGACAAAATAATCCATGCTTAGAATAATGTTTCTAAATCCCAGATTGATTAAAACTTTGAGTTTTCAGGAGAGTTAAGAAGCAGCTTGTTTCTGAGGTAGGTGCATGTTAATAGTTTTTCAGTTTAAGGTACACTAAGATGGGTTGGAATGAAGGAACTGTGGGTCCCGCCCATAGGCTGCCAATCAGAGGTTAGTTCTGCCTGACTCCGCCCACCCACCAGGTTTGTTCATGCCTTCACTTTCAAGGAAATGCTCAGCATCTCCCTTCCTTAGTTTTAACACTGTTTAAGAGACAATAGAATCAAAATGCGTGTAGTGATTGTTTCCTTAAAAACATGTTTTTTGTATAATAATTAAGGATGTAGCATGACATTTAGATTTATGTGTTTTACTATTAAAAGGTTCATGAAATAGTTAAAACTTTTTTTAAAGAATTAGTTTTGCATACAGAATCATTGGTGATTTATTAGATTGAAAGTTTCCCTGGTGCCATTAAGCTAACTGACAGTTCAAGATATGCCAAAAGTAAGGAATATAGTTTGATAAAGAATTAGAGTTATGATTTCATACTTGACATGAATTATTTATTAGATTACATTTGTAGAGTGTATGCATCAAAATTACATTAGATTTCCATTAATCTAATACTTATCTTCATACAAGACAAATCAGGATATGTGACTTATTTCTAAGTGAAATATTGATGAAATGTACAACAACTGAAGTTTGTGTTTTGTTGTTAATGGAACTGAGTTGCAGTTAAAAACATCTGGATTTTTTTAATGTTGCTTTCGTTAAATTCATAGTGACACATAGTTATGTCAGAATTCATTTCTTTGGTTCTATGTAAAGTGATCTTGGTTACTAGAACATTTTTGTTCAAACCTTTTGCTGGATTGTCACATGGGTTGGACCCTGCGCCAGAAGAGGGGAATGTCAGAATAAAGTAACATGAGGATATTGCCGAGATAATTTTTTTCCACATCTTTGTGTGAAGATAGGATGTTGTTTTACTGTCAAAACCTGTCCACTGTGTTTTCTCAAGTTTCACAGACGGTGAAGGCTGCATTACCAGAAACAGCCACTTCTACCCTCCAGTCCTTTATTCCTGGTGACTGGATTCTGGTCAGAGAATCTAGGAGAAAACACTGGAAGTCTAGGCGCTAGAATGACCAATATCAGATCCTACTAGTCACCCAGGAAAGCTGCAGGAAAGCTCTAGCTCCTCCAGCTTCATCTGGCTTCCAGGACACAGGTCATCTTCCAACTGGATCATCCACGGCTTGAAAGGTGTGAGGACAGCGGACCACCACAAGACAAAGAACTGTAAGCTGATCACTGGCGAGTGATTGAAGAGGTGGTTGAAGAACACTGTTCTTACAAGGGCACAATCCCTTGGGCAGTGCAACGTTATTTCAGAATCTACTTAAGGCCATCGCATTGCCTGAAAGTTAGAAATCATAAGGTCATTTGCCTCACTGCACACACACCACAGTGAGAGACACATAGGAAACATACAGGAAAGACCTCTACACATTGCACATAACCTTTCTCTGGGTGATGGACTGGCAACGTCTGCAACAGAGAGACAGTCAAACATGCGCCATGATGCTTATTCTCCTTAATTTCTTAACATTTGGTGGCTACTAGGCGCTCCTTTGCCTGGACAGCAAGGGTCAGCCAAATTCTTTTCTCCCACTTTGACAGCAAATCTGACTCTGAGGAGGAAATCTCGGATGCTTTTATCTAACTTTCATGTTTATTGCTTGATGTCTATCATTATGGTATTATTACAAATTTGAATGTGTTCATTTCCACCGTTGTTTAGTTGGACTATGGAAGCCTAACTTCCAGCAGGTTAGAATTCCTGTTTCTAAATATATTTCTAGAGGAGCTTCCTACGACCGCCCACCTGTACCAGACTGGTAACAGGGCAGCTTGAAGCGCAGAAGCCACTCAGGAGAGGCAGCAGGATTTTTGAGTTTTGTTTATCATTTATTTTCTTTGTTTGCTTTCAGTACCAGAAGAAAGGACATTCCACTTCAAGGTCACGATGCAGCTATATGGAAGATGGTCTGTTCTGATGTTAATGATTGGTATTGTAAGTATTTTATTACTCTTTTGTTCATTTGGGGAAAGGTACAGCAAAGACAATTTGTGGTTAATCTGAGTAATTACGCCAATAATACTCATCAGCTGATTCGAAGGGAGATTCATCACTTTTCTGACTACCATGATCATGCTGATAATGTCTGGTTGCAACTGATGCATCAAACTGTGAGGAAGATAAGAAAAGACAGTTGCTATGTTTGTTGTTTGATTTCATGTGCTATTAATGATCAACCATTTTTAGTACCTGTTCCTATTGATACTATTTTCTTTCCAGGTAGGCAACATAACCAGCTGGTGGAGGTTATTTTTCCTTAGGTGAGGAATTATATTGTAAGGCAAAGCAGAAATGTTAGTAGATTTTCTAGTGTGACTAATTTAATATGTGCTACTACAGGAATTCTTTATAGATTTTGGGGTAATAGGAATCAATTGGATATCCAGATATAGGTACAGATATTTGTATCGCACAGGAGGAAAACACACCTTATTTCATTGGAAAGACAGAAGGTTGCAAAACTATTATATCTGTTTCATGTGCTTTAATCAACAGACATAATTTTGAGTCATGTCCTATCAGAACTGCTGCTTCTACCATTTCAGGATCTTTGGTCCAAGATCCCTTTGTGTTAACTCTTAATCTTACAGCCGTACCAAATGGAAGTAAGTTGTATGGCCAGGCAGGTAAATTAACCAGGGTTCTTGTTACTTTTCCTGGTAGAGATGGGTACTCGTGTCCTAAGAACATGGTTTGGATCTGTGGAAATAGATCATATCTGTATCTGCCTGCTAATTGGTCTGGAGTATGTTATCTAGCTCACTTACTACCTACAGTCACAACTTATAATTCAATCAGCCCATTATTAGAGAGGAAGGTTTCACTGTTCTGACCAAGGAGCAGCAAGCTCTTAGAACATGAGTTTGCAAAGCAGAATGGCTTTGGATTATCTGTTAGCTGAGAGGGGTGATGGTTTTGAAGAATTTTTTTTTCTTTTAATTGTGATTACCTTGTAATCAGAAGGAAGGAGATGTAATGGAAATTCTTGTATTAAGTGCTCTAAGGTGTTCCAAAGTGTATGACCTTTAGGTTACCTCTCTTTCTTCAGAACATCTGTATTAGAGGAGGAAGCTGTAAAAACCAGTATCAGACATTTAATGGTTAAAACCCATTCCTTTTAGGTGATGTCTCAGGAAAAGCAGATGGTCTGTTCATAGATAACTTTGTTACCCCTGACCCGAGGAGGGTCTAGGGCCATAAAGCACAAACTATTTTAAGTTGAGATAACACCCACATACTCTTTAAATACTCTGTGTAAATGTTGACACCACACTGAACCCAAAGACAGATGACTATGATGATACAGAAAAGGTTTATTTTACCGAGCTATAAAATAAAGACCACTACTCCTATGATGACATGTTGTAAATGAAAATATCTTTGACGCCTGAGTGTACTCATAATTGTACTTCATAAAATGACTTTTTTCGTGATAAAAAAGGAGGGACTGTTAGGGTTTGAAAACGTTTGTATTGTTTATCACTCATGTCTGCTCTAAGTGCTTTTCCATCCTACATTCCACAGAAAGGGATATGGTGGAGACGAGTGAGTTATGCTTTTATCAGCAACATCTAGGGGCTGCTCGTACCAAGTCCCCACTCCCTCTCTGTTTAAAATCAAGACACATGAACCCTAACCTTTCTGACCCCACGCACACACACCCCTGAATGTTTGTTGAACTGTGTGTGAACCAGCATGTATAAATAAAGAGATAGGGGTGCCAACACTTTGTAGATTTGCACTGCAAAGTGTGAGCTACCTCTTGCGCAAGAAGAACAGAGACCCTGTGTCATTTCCTCTGAGTTGACTAATTAATACCTAACAGGCTGCAAGTTTGTCTGTCACAAGTCTTGCTGGTCTTGACTCACGGTCATCAAATTGTAGCAGTCTTGAGTAGGTGTGAAAGACTTTGAGTGGCATTGTGGCTCGGAAAATTGGCCTTCTACTCTCAGCCTCCCATAGACTAGCTGCAGCCTCACCTCGGGATCTGTATACACCTGCTAAGATTAGCAGCCCTAAGTAGGCCTGCAGGTCAATCTATCCATCTTTTTTCAGCTGTCTCCATATTTGCGAAAACCCTCCAGATGTCTCATCCCCAGGATTATTTTTTATATTGCTGGTGTGATAAACAGGTGGAATGTAGAGACAATATCATGGGCATGAGAAATGGCATACCTTGTGGGTCCTGGGGTCATCTTTATGATGTTTTGTTCTGCATGCCTGCCGTGTTGGTCATATGCTGCTGAGGACCATGTTATTTTGCCATTTTTTGAAAGGAAAGTCTCTCTTTCAGCTTCAGGGTTTTCTTCTTCTTCTGAAGATGATTCATCATGCTCTGGGTTGTATTCCTCCCCATCTTCTTCTTCGGATACATCCTCAACTTCCTCTTCTGAATCACAGTTGTCTTGCTGGACATCTCAGAAAATCAGCTCCACAGCGTCTACAGCAGTATAACGCACACTTATGGCTTCAGTACAGACAGAATTTGGGGTCCTGTTATCTGCAGCACCTTTATAACCTCTGGAAATAAACAGGTGGTCTTCTGAAGCCTGCGAGAACACCACCTGATTTGCCTTGTTTGCCACAGTCGCCTGTAAACAAGAACTTTTCAACAATATTCTAATTGAATGGGTTTGGAAATACTAAAAGTACAACAGGAATGAATTAAGAAACTATGAGGGAAAAATATAGAACATAAACAGGGAAATGAAGAAAACAGAGATATAACAGAAACCCAAAAACTCAAACACCTAAATATTGTGACTGATAGTTTGATATGGTAACAATCTGGTGAAAGAGGTTACACAGTTTTACTCAATGAACATAAGTTGTCTTCATTGCTAAAGGACTACAGATACGAAGCCAGGGTAACACAGTGGAAGTGGTTTTATGAGTTTTAAATTTCTTCTTAAAGAATATCTACCTCTGACCTATTAAGAAAATCATGTTTTTCTCTGAGAAAGATCTTACATTGCAGGTAATGTTTTGGAGCTGACAAAATGTCAAATTAAAGTATCTGAGATGTAAAAAGGAAAGTTAATTAACACATTTGCATATGAGAATTAGGGTTGTTTTGTACCTGGAAATGAAACATACACTGGATAGGCCGTTATATAGGGCATTCACTCAACGTTCCTGATCTATAAGGTAGTGAAACCAGATTTAGTATTTTTATGTATTTTGGAATTGCATTTTTATCACGTTTGAAGATACCGATTTGAGGATTTACCTGGATAAAATATCAACTTTATTTGGAATTCTGACACTTGTTTAATGACAAAGTCTGGGTTTTGACTCATGATTAAATCCACCCTCTTTGCATCTTCTACAGGAATCACAAGAAGCATTGCAGGAAAATTACAAAAGATAGTGAACATCTTTATTGAAATTTAGTGGTACGAATCCATGATCCTCCTCATGCTCATGAACCTCGTGCCTCCAAATCCCATCTCTCTGAAGCTCCTGTAC
The DNA here is from genome assembly GCF_021462225.1 of Girardinichthys multiradiatus. NCBI lineage: Eukaryota > Metazoa > Chordata > Actinopteri > Cyprinodontiformes > Goodeidae > Girardinichthys > Girardinichthys multiradiatus. The sequence continues at coordinate 4,408,278 of NC_061800.1, forward strand.
TCTCCAGGCCTCAGGTACATCATTCTGCCTTTGTAGTGGGGCTGCTCATACATCAGCCAGTGACCGTCCATCACGTGGCACGACATGCAGTTGGACATGCGGTAGCGGTCCATGATGTTGTCACAATCATCCATACACTCATGCATCTGACCACCAAAGTTCTCCCTCTCATAGATTCTCATCCTGTAAGATCCCCTGTACTATAAAAAAATTGGAAAAATAAGATTAGATCAGGCTTTGCTTTTAAGTGTAAAAATCTATGTGCAAAGGAGATGTAGTACCATGGGGATCATACGGCAGGACCTGATGCAGTCAGACATGCCCATCATGCTCATGTAGTCAGCATACTCGCCCCTTCTCATGAAATACTGGTTTCCCATGTAGTTGGGGCGGTCGTAGACCATGAAACAGCCACTCTCCACCCTGCAGGAGTGACACCTGCTCAGGTAGGAGGTGAGCTCGGCGCAGTCGCTGCTGGTCTCATAGTAGCGACCCTGGAAGTTCCTGTCCTCGTAGAAGATGATCTGATAGGACAACAATAATAAATTGAAATCTCTTTAGAAAAATACAAAGATGAAATTGGCTTCCTAATATTTCATTTAATATATCGATGCTCTTCACGATGAACCTACCTTGCCCATGATCACAGTTTTCAGCTTGTTCCTTTAGGACTGAACTGTAGCTGATGCATGCTCCTGGCAGTGGCTACTGTTACTTTTATACTTGCTGAAAACAAAAATGTATGATGGGCTTCTATTGTATAAACTCCAGACTCAGCAACAAAACTACGGAGCAGCCAGTGCACTAAAGGGTCATTATCCAGCATAATGCTATTCTACTGGAAATGCGTGCACTGCATACATTCAGCATTGTTGTGAACATGAATAAAAAAACGAGAAGCTTCTAAACCTAATGTGACAGCCAAGTTCAGTGATTGGAAAATGTTATTTGACAAATCCAATAGTTTTACTACAGAATACATTCATATGAACAGGATTTTAAGTCAACTAGATATAAAATTCCTAAATGTGTCAGATCTATTATGAAATTTCATGTAATTTATACTAGAGTGCATCTGTGTTTTAAATATCTTGAAAAATCCTGCTGAGCTCCGCTCATGCTGAGCCAATGGTGACAGATAACCAATAAAGCCATCTGAGTGTGTACAACCACTAATCAGAGATTACTTCTTTAATAGAAATATTAAAGCTGCAAGCATGGCTGAGCAGCAAGCATAGACCAGCTCTGGCATGTGTTGTGACTGGGCTTTGAGCCCAGCCACCTCCGCATATTCACATCCAAGCTCTGAGAGTACAGTCCAAAATGGATGACTTCCTGTGAGGTTCTAGCTAGTCAACAGAAATGTATCTGTCATCAGTAAAAGATGGAATTTGATATAATTAACAGGGTAAAGTGAAATATCCATTAAAACATGTCACTTCCTGTTCCTAATGGCCCGGGCTAAAATGATGTCAGAAAAAAATAAAGATGTGGATCCCATGGTGCCCTTGTGGCTGACATGTTTGCTTCCTTGGCTCTCAAATGTTGAGTTTTTTTATTTTGTATGATTTTCTGTCTCCTCTGTTTTTCAGCAGTACACAGTGTCATGATTTGTGGGTGTTTTTGGGTTCTTCTTCTTCTTATTATTATTATTCATAGGTTTTGAATCATGCTTCTGTTATTTTCCTGGTCATGCTTTAGTTTTTGTCTTCTAGTTCATATTTTGTCAAGTTAGGTTTTTTGTATCTGGTTATGCTTTAGTTTCATGGTTTACTAGTTGTGTTTAAGTTTGTATTCAAGAGTCTCTGCTTTGCTCCAGCCACCTTTTGTTCTCTCCTGTCTGTTTTCAATCATCTTCATTCGGTTCACCTGCACCTAGCATTCAGTCTCCTCGTTTCACCTGGTTCTTGCTCCATATATACACAACTGTTGTGTTCATTCCTCGCAGAAACATTTTGGATCACCATCTCTGCTCATGTCTTGTCCTGTTGATCATGCCAAGCCTGTCTTGCCAGCCTGCCCATGTCTGTTTTTGGCATCACCTTCTGTAGTAAGTTTTGTTAATTAAATAATTTCACTTACCATCATGCTGCCTGCTCGTCTGCATTCCGGGGTCCTCCGCTACACAAACCCTGACACACAGGCTTCATGCACTGCTAGCATTGTTGGACATTGCCCTCTCACACAGTCACTTAGATTTTACTCTTTATATTCAAATTCAAAAAATCTTTATTAATTCCAAAGGGAAATTAAATATTGTTGCAGCTCATATTATGCAGGTTTCTTCAAAGAGCAATTGTAGATGTTGATGGTTGTGTGCAGGAAGGATCTCCTGATGCTCTCTGTCTTACAGCAGATCTAAAGAAGCTTCTGACTGAAGACTGTTATTGTACAACAGTCTCATGAAGAGGATGCTCAGGGTTCTCCATAATGTTCCTCATTTAATGAAGAATCCTTCTTTGCACAGTGATCTCCAGAGGTTCCAGGGGAGTCCCCAGAACAGAACCAGCCTTCTTTATTAGCTTCTTTTAGCTGTTATAAGTCCTTGGCTTAAAAATCAAGTCTGCTCTGTCCCTTTTTGTAGATGGCTTCACATCCATCTCCACTCCAGTCTGTTGTCTAGGTGAACACCGAGGTATTTATACTTCTCCACCACCTCCACTTCTTTTCCCGTGAAGGAAATAGTGTTTGACCTTTTCCTGTTTCTATTTAAATCTACAAGGGTTGGACAATGAAACTGAAACACCTGTCATTTTAGTGTGGGAGGTTTCATGGCTAAATTGGACCAGCCTGGTAGCCATGCTTCATTGATTGTACATTGCACCAGTAAGAGCAGAGTGTGAAGGTTCAATTAGCAGGGTAAGAGCACAGTTTTGCTCGAAATATTGAAATGCACACAACATTATGGGTGACATACCAGAGTTCAAAAGAGGACAAATTGTTGGTGCACATCTAGCTGGCGCATCTGTGACCAAGACAGTACGTTTTTGTGATGTATCAAGAGCCACATTATCCAGGGTAATGTCAGCATACCACCAAGAAGGACGAACCACACCCAACAGGATTAACTGTGGACGCAAGAGGAAGCTGTCTGAAAGGGGTGTTCGGGTGCTAACCCGGATTGTATCCAAAAAACATAAAACCACGGCTGCCCAAATCACGGCAGAATTAAATGTGCACCTCAACTCCTGTTTCCACCAGAACTGTCCATCGGGAGCTCCACAGGGTCAATATACACGGCCGGGCTGCTATAGCCACACCTTTGGTCACTCATGCCAATGCCAAACGTCGGTTTCAATGGTGCAAGGAGTGCAAATCTTGGACTGTGGACAATGTGAAACATGTATTGTTCTCTGATGAGTCCACCTTTACTGTTTACCCCACATCCGGGAGAGTTACGGTCTGGAGAAGCCCCAAAGAAGCGTACCACCCAGACCGTTGCATGCCCAGAGTGAAGCATGGGTTTGGGCTGCCATATCATGTCATTACCCTGGCCCAATACTTGTGCTAGATGGGCGCGTCACTGCCAAGAACTACCGAACCATTCTTGAGGACCATGTGCATCCAATGGTTCAAACATTGTATCCTGAAGGCAGTGCCGTGTATCAGGATGACAATGCACCAATACACACAGCAAGACTGGTGAAAGATTGGTTTGATGAACATGAAAGTGAAGTTGAAAGTGAAATTGAATGGCCAGATCTAAATATTATTGAGCCACTTCGGGGTGTTTTGGAGGAGCGAGTCAGGAAACGTTTTCCTCCACCAGTATCACGTAGTGACCTGGCGACTATCCAGCAAGAAGAATGGCTTAAAATCCCTCTGACCACTGTGCAGGAATTGTATATGTCATTCCCAAGATGAATTGATGCTGTATTGGCCGCGAAAGGAGGCCTTACACCATACCAACCCCTGTACAATCATCTCATTTGTTTTATTCACGTTCAAGATGAGATGATTGAGGTAGTGAGGAGACAGGCAGCAGTGTTCTGGATCAGCTGCAGCTGTCCGATTGACTTTTTAGGCACACCTTTGTAGTATTTCAGTGCAGTAATCAATTCGACCAAAGACACCAACTCCCTGTACTCAGCTACTTGTCCATCTCTGATCCACACCATGACTGCAGAGTCATCTGAGTATTTCTGCAGATGACAGGAGTCTGTCTTCTACTGGAAGTCTGGAAGTCTGAGGTGTAAATGAATGGTGAAATCAAATGGTAAATGGACTGAACTTATATAGCACTTTTCCAGTCATACAGACCGCTCAAAGCGCTTTACACTAGCGCCACATTCACCCAATCGCAACTTGAGGTTAAGTGCCTTGCCCATGGGCACATTGACATATGGCAGGAGGAAGCTGGAATCGAACCCACAACCTTCTGATTGCCAGACGACTACTCTTCCTCCTGAGCCACAGTCCCCTTCGAGGCCAGCTTCACACAGGGGCAAGAGGGGGCAATAACCATTAAAACAAATGCCTTGACCCCTCAAATCAATTCTCAATCACACAAGCACAAGCCCCTGTCTTGCCCCTCCCTCCTCCTCCTGCCTATGTAATGCTAGACTGGAGGGGAAAAAGCAGCCGCCGCCACACTCTTAGAAGATGAGAAGATATATGATGAAAAATTAATCCCAATGCTTAATGTTATAGCGCTGCTTTACATACCTCCCAGGGCGAGCTCCATGGCAGCCTCAGGCAAACCTTATGATGTCATCAGCGCGATAGTTTATTGTCACTGGTGACTTTAATTTGTGTAATCTACAGACTGTTTTCACTAAATAGCTTTACCACATGGATATTTCTACCCATTGTAAAAATACATTGCATTATGTTAACACTAATATAAATGGTGCATACAGAGCGGTGCACCGCCCCCACTTCAAAAATGTGGACCACATATTTTTATTTCTGTAGTTCCCTACAGGCAAAGACTAAAACAAACAAACCCCATCACTATACACGTTAAATGCTGGAACCCAGAGACAGAGAGTACTCTACTGGACTGCTTTACTCGGACAGACTGGGATGTGCTTAAAGCTGCTGCCATTTTGGATGAGTCCTCTGTTAGCATAGAGGACTATACACAGTCCTTAACGGGGTACATCATGACCTGTATTGATAACTTTGCGGCCCCAATCTTGTCAGAATGTTCCACCACAAAAACTCCTGGATGGATAATCAGGTACAATAGATGCTACCTGCTCACTCTTGTGCATTCAGATCTGACAATGAGACAGAACATAAAAAAACAAGATGTGGACTGAGGAGAGCCATCCCAACAGCCAAGAGGCAGTACAGGGAGAAACTACACAGCTTCTATTCTACAGATTACTCAAGGAAAGTGTGGCAAGGCCTAAGGCACACCTCTGTCTACAGGACCACCGCCACCATTAGGTCTACAGTCTGAAAAAAATGAGAACAAAACATAGAAAAAAATCATCAGATTGGCATAGTAAAATAAAGAAACATTGGATTACAGAGTAAAATTAATGATGTTTGAGTTAATAGTATAGCAGTGCTTTTCACACCAGATCTGTTTAGTGATGCTTTTTACATTGCCAGTTTCTGGAGCTGGTCCCACAGGTGTGAACCCATCCATGAACATGAAAAGGACTAGAGAACTGTACCCTGGTACAGTTAAAACTGCTGGTCTCGGCAGAATTTATCCAGACCCTAGAGTGGTTTGCTTGCATGTACTATACAATGTCGTTAGAGCAGCACATTGGAATAGAAGAAGTAGAGAAAAAAAGACTGCATGAGCACACACTTCAAGATAAAAGAGTTGGAAAATGTATCATGGGGCTACAATGGAGGAGTGAAGAGGTGCAGGTGCATAACAACATTTGAACACCAAAGTAGCAACAGAAACACTCTCCCTGAAACAATCTGTTACAACTGCATGATGTTGTTTGGTATGGTCTAAAAATCTGTGTGAAAGCAAACCGTGCCATCTGAAGGTGTGAATTTTCTTACTTTTACAGATTCCTGGACCAATCCTTAGACCAGAACAGCAGTGTGACTGCACCCTAAATAGAACAATTAAAAGCAGTTCTAAACAAATATGTTTTTAACCTTGATTAGAAAGAACACTTTGATTTAGCATATTTGTAGTTTTCTGGAAGTTTGTTCCAGATTAGTGGAGCATAATAACTGAATGCTCCTTCTCCATGTTTGGTTCTGGTTCTGGGGATGCAGAGTAGACTTGAACCAGAAGACCTGAGTGGTCTCGAAGGGTGATTCAACAACAACAAATCTTGAATGTATTTTGGTGCTAAGCCATTGAGTGATTTGTAAGCTAACAGAAGTATTCTGAAGTCTATTCTCTGAGACACAGGGAGGTATTGTAAGGCCTTTAGAACTGGGGTGATATTCTCTACTTTCTTAGTTTTAGTGAGGAGGCAGGCAGCAGCGTTCTGGATCAGCTGCAGCTGTCCTATTGACTTTTTAGGCACACCTTTGTAGTACTTTTGCATTAATCAATTGGACCAAAGACAAACGCATGGATGAGTTTTTTGAGATCCTGCTGGGACATTAGTCCCTTAATCCTGGAGATGTTCTTCAGGTGATTAAAGGCCAACTTACAGGGGCTTGTTAAAGTATTCATACCGATTGAACTTTTGCACATATGTCTAAAACATTTTTACGTTGGCATAGTAAAGTGGCTCAAAGGTTGTGTTCTATGAATAAAACATGTACATTTCGGTAATCACTGTAACCAAATGCCCCCACTGTGGTTCTAATAAAAAATATATCAGCACACTCATTATACTGTATGCGACGTTATTCTGGCTTGTGCAAGATGATTTAGCATTCAGAGATTCATCATCACCATGTCATTGTTCAGATCTGTTTAGTGACTGATTTTTTTTTAACAGCTGGAATGGAAATAGTTTTAGAAAAACATTTCTTCTCAGAAATAACATCCGGTGGTGACTTTTAACTGTGGTCGTTACAGGTACATAATTAGGCTTTCTTCATAAGTGTCATGGGCGGTCATAAATGGTTCTTTCATAGTTAGATTTCAGGGAGGTATCCAGGAAGCAGGTCGGCTGATATGTTGTTAAAATGCTGTGTAGACCAGTGGTTTTGTTGTTTTAGATGATACTGTTGAAAAAAACTTCAATTTTCTTATAGTGAACTTTCTACCCTTCTGGTTGTGATTAGAAACCATAAACTTTACTGATCCTTTCCATTATGTTACAATTTTAATGGCCATCATTACAGCAATTCAGTGGCATGTGATTTGTGGGTTCATATTTTGATCTAAATGCAACAAGGGATGTAAAGTAAGTTTTACTTTTTAACATAAAGGTAAAGTCATATCTGAACAGCGTTTTCATGAGGTTTTATACATAGATTTATTTAATAGAACTAATGGGAAATAGATCATCTGACAGAAGCATAGAGCAAGATGTAATGCTTCATTCTCAGTCCTACCTTTTGCTTGTTGGGTTAAACAGAAATATATTTTCTTTACTAAAAAAACTGCAACATTGTTACTAGCACTGTTATGATTATGAATCTGAGCATATTATTTAATATTTTATATTAATATTTTATCAAATAATATTTTTGTCTGTTAAGGGGTGTCCTGTGAATACCAGCTCAGTAAGGCATTGGTAATAGGACAAAATAGAAAGGTGTGAGCCAAGCTCTGACATTATTGAACAGCAAAAACTGTGCACACACATGGAATGAATTCACACAATTTCTTAAAATACAAGAATTTATTAACAAAAATAAGTCAACTCAAAGTCAAACATATTTCAACCAACAAACTCTTTACTTTGCTAAAACAATCCAACTAAACTACCAAGCAGAATGAAAGAATAACGAAGACTCATGGGCTATGTACAACATTAACAAGTTGATTAAAGATGATTGAAAACCATGAGTGATGCAACATTACCATGCAATATTTATGTTTGAGAACCAAGGATTATCTTGAAGAATCCGGAAGTGAAGTTAGTCTTGGAACCAATTTAGGCAATGATTGGTATACCTTTAGACAACCATTCACAATGCAAGATCAGATAAGATATTATTTAAAAAATATAATGTTTTAAAAATGATATGCTGAATAAAACCAACCTTCTGGATTACCAATTCTCAATGGGGTCTCATTAGCTGCCTTTATTTATTAAAATAATATTTAAAGAAATACTATTAAGGGAATATCTTGGAAAAGAGCCAAATCTTTCTGGAGAAATTGGGCTTGATGGTGTTAACTTTGTTATCAGATTTAGTAAAATAATGTTTAGGGACTATTATTTACTAGCTTTACACTAACAACCTTTCTGTTAAATATTCCTAGCAGGCAAGCACGTGTTCTTAGCTTGTTAGTAGTGAAAGCTAACAAAGGAAGCTGATAGCTTAGCACCAGAATCAAACACACACCTTTAAAATACCGTTAATAAAATGGTTAAATGCATGAGCGCGGACGACGCATTATGGTCGATCTTCTGTGTTTAAAATCACCCTTCAAGTAAAGTTTGTCTTAACTTTAAAAACACACAAACAAAGAACACAAAACTGAACACGAGTGATGCCGATAAGTCTGCTAGCACCAAGATAGCTGAGTTCAACACAAACACAACCAAACTTCATGAAATGAAAAACGTTTAGATCATTTCAATCTAAATCCTTCTGTGTTATTCTGCCCAAACCTAACCTCTGACCCATGCTGAGGAGAAGTTGTCCAGGAAACAACGAAGTTTGAAGAAAGCTCTGTGAACAAACGGTTAGCTTCCAGCTAACCTCCGTAGTTGTAGGTGAAAGATGGCTCTTTCTGTCCGCCAACCAACTGCACGTTACCGTAACCACGGTGATGCGGGGCCGTTGTCCTTTCTTCAGACTCGGCTTCGTAGAGACCGCGTCTCTGCAGGGAACTCTGGAACACAGTTTGCATCTGCAGGCCTCAGAGAGAAAGTAAAGCAATGCTTATACCTTAATTTCCCTTTTATGTATGAATACCGGATTCTTTCAACAGTAGAATTCAGTACTTAACTTGTGCATATGATCGCGTGATCTTATGACACCCTTGGATCCAGTTTGAAGAGTTTATGTCTTTTTGCCAGCAAAGAGACATTAGCGCGCTGCCTATCTGGCCAGCCTCGCACAGAGTCTGGGTGGACAAGACAGGATGTAGCAAGAGCGGTGCTTTTATTTGGACAGTGATGTCACAGAAAGTCCGTAGTTACCCCGTTTCCTGGCTGTGCCGGAAGTAGGTTGACGCAATTTATTTTGAAAGTTCCAGGAAAGTCTGTACTGGCCTTTCACATTGTAACTCATGGCTGTGGGTCCCAACAAGCACAGTGCCACTTCAGGTAATATAACACAGTGTTGTAATTATGAATATGAATATATTATTTAATATTAATACTTTAAAATTGTATTAAATAATATTTTGGTCTGTTAAGGGTTGTCCTGTGAATACCAGTCCAATAAGGCAGTGGTATTAGGACGAAATTGAAAGGGATGAGCCAAGCTCTGACATTATTGAACAGCAAAACTTTGTACACATACGGAATGAATTCACACAATTTCTTAAAATACAAGAATTTATTAACAAAAATGAGTCAACTTGAATTCAAACATATTTCAATCAACAAACACTTTACTATGCTAAAACAACCCAACTAAACTACCAAGCAGAATGAAAGAATAAGGAAGACTAATGGGCTATGTACAATATAAACAAGTTGATCAAAGATGGTTGAAAACCATGACCAAAAGAGTGATGCAATATTACCATGCGATGCTTATTGAAATAATATTTATGGAAACATTATTAAGGAAATATTAAAATAATATTTAAGGAAATATTATTTTGAATAAGAACCAAATCTTTGGATAAATGGGTCTTAATGGTGTTTACTTAGTTATCAAGTTTAGGAAAATAATATTTAGGGAAATATTATTTCCTAGATTGAAAACTAACAACCTTTCTGGGTAAATGGACTAAAGACAAAAATTCAATCTGGGAGACTTACCCCTCCTCCAGCTTCACCCGATGGCTTCTCCGTGCATCTCCACGCTAACCAATCAGCCTCAAGTCTGCAATAATCCTCAGCCAATCATCCTTCAAGGCTCCGCATTTAAAGTCTCCCATTCATGGATCTCTGCTGTCAGTCGAGCTTCGACCCTTCTCCACCCCATCGCCTCTATCGGATTCTCAGTTCCATTACCATCAGGCCTTCTCTCAATCACCAGTACCAGATCCGGGGGAAAACAATTCTAATTCTAATCCTAAAACGTTCATCAGTTCATGCATTATCAGCATTCATGTCTTCCTCTGGGGTCTGCCAAACAAATACACATCCATTGTGTAACTTCTCTAATCGCATTTTGTGTTTCTTGTTGTGAGTCTCTACAGGACTGAAATTACCTTTAGCTGACTCTTAGTAGGCAAGCACGTATTCTTAGCTGTTAGCGGTTGGCGCTAACAAATGAAATTTGTAGCTTATCATCAGAATCCAACCCATACCTTTAAAATAGCAATAATAAAAGGGTTGAAATGCATAAGCATGGTTGGCGCATTATGGCCGATCTTCTGTGTTTAAAATCACCCTTTAAATAAAGTTTGTCTTAATTAAAAAAAAAAACATAAACACGGAACACATAAACTGAGCATGTGCTGAACAGATTATCTGCTAGCACCAAGATAGAGTTTTCAACACAAACAAAACCAAGCGTCATAAAACGAAAAATGTTTAGATTATTTCATTCTAAGCTACGATTCTCTGCCTAAACACTACCTCTTACGTGAACCGTGAAAAGTTGTCCGGGGGACGAAGTTGAGGAAAGTATCCACAGTGAACAAAGGGTTAACTTGCGGCTAACCTTCGTAGCTGTGGGGTGGGGTGGCTCGTTCTGTTGGGTGGCCAAACTGAACGTTATTGCTGTAGCCACGCTGATGTGGTCCCGTTGTCATTCCTTCAGACGGGGACAAACTGCTCCACTCGGCGTTGTAGAGACAGCGTCTCTGCTGGGAACTCTCTGGAACACAGTTTGCTTCTGTAGACCTCTGAGAGAAAGTCAAGCAACGCTTGTACTTTAATTACCCCCGTTCATGAATGAATACCGGATACACAAACAGCAATTCATTCCTACTTAACTACCGTATTTTCCGCACTATAAGGCGCACCTTTAATGAATGGCCTATTTTAGAACTTTTTTCATATATAGGGTGCACCGGATTATAAGGCACATAGAATAGAAGCTACTGCAGTCAAACGTTTGACTGGGGTTGCGTTATGCATCCACTAGATGGAGCTGTGCTAAAGAGAATGTCAACAACAGTCAGATAAGTCAGTCAGTCAAACTTTATTAATACACTACAAACCAGCGTTTTGATAACTCCATTCACTCTCATGGTAAGGTCTCCTCTACATAGAATTCTATTGAATAGAGCCAACCGCACGTTAGGAATGCATTGGAGTCTATGAAGTTGAAGTTGAAATCAAACGTTAGTTAAAACATGAAAGGGAACTTTTCCCTGATTCAGTAAACACGTAAAAGAAACAGTTTGATGCACTAAATCAAACGTTAGTACTGTTAACCTTTCCTGTTTCTGTCCCCTCACCGTAGTCTGATGACACAGGGGAGACGCTTTCTCCAGGGCCGAAGTTACTAGTTTCCTCGGGGTTAACTCCCTCACTCATACGTTGCTGAGTTGAGCATGAAGAAACAGCATCAAAACACTGAGTTGTTGACGAGATTCGGGGTTCTTTTTAATGACTTTGCAGCACGTAAAAACACAGGGCTTACAGACTCATACACCGCTGCTCCGGTCGCCGTCTCTACCCACCCCACACACACAATAATACTGATGTCACTCCTTCACTCTTGATTCTCAGCTACGGCAGCACACAGCGCCACCTCTGTCCGGAGGAGTAATGTCAACATCTTCCATACACACACACAAAATATACACCCCACACACTGAGCTTCTAATCACATATAGTTCAAGCAATTCCTGCAACAGTACATTCAAACGTTATACACACACAAGTGGTGTTGGACTAGGAGTAAGCACAGTACAGGTGTTTACCGCTATTACTTCGGCGACACCCCTGACTACGGTAGCCGTAATGCTGCAAGCGGTGCGGCTTTGTAGTTTACCAGTCGTACTGAAACATTTTGACAGAGCGCCGTGTACAACCAGTATGGATCAACCAATTAACCAATTGATCCATATATAAGGCGCTCCGGATTACAAGGCGCACTGTCATTTTTAAAAAAAATTAAAGGTTTTTAAGTGCGCCTTATAGTGCGGAAAATACGGTAGGTGCATATGATCGCTTGATCGTATGACACTCTTAGATCCAGTTTGAAGAGTTATATCTATTTGCCAGCAAAGAGACCAGATTACTGCGCTGTGTCCCTCCGTCCAGTTCCGCTGGGGACCTGCGTGGAAGAGGTCAGTTTGTTGGCGCGCAGAGTTTTATTCCAACAGTGACCTCACGGGAAGTCCGCTGTTACTCCTGTTCCTAGCTGTACTGGAAGTAGGTTAATGCGATTTATTTTGAAAGTTCCAGAAAAGTTCTTACTGGCCTTTATAGTTGTAACCCCTGGCTGGGGTCCAAAAAACAGGGATGTTCCAAGCTCCTGTTATTGTATATTTAGAAGCAGAAAATGATTGGTTCAAGCAGGACATTGATTCCGAACTGTGGACCTTTCTTACATTATAAAATGCAGTGTGTCAAGGTCACTTACTGTCTACGTGTTCAGATCTTGCAACTTGAATTGTAAAACCAAGGGAGTGTGGCTTACAACTGGCAACATTTACCTAAGCAATCTGCTCAGGATTTGTGTGGGAGGCTTTCCCCAAGTTTTTTTCTGAGCTCTGTGTTTTGGTCCTAAAGATGAATGATTTTACTGCTTTAAACATGAGGAGATGTGTTTTACAGAATTCTCAAGATGTTCAGATCAGTTTCTGCTGATCAATGTTAATCAACTCAGGTGGACACTGAAGGGTGATGCGATGACTCTGCTTTATGCACATGCATGGACCATGCAGCTGCTGGTCTCTTAGATCAGTATCAGGAAGTTAAGCTTGGACACAAATGGGTCTTCCAAGTGGACAATGACTCAAAGCATACTAAATTAGTTACGAAGTGGCTTGAAGACGACAAAGTCAATGTGAAATGTGATTCAGTTACAGCAGATCTGACCGAACGAATGTCTAACGTCTACCAAATGCCAAATAAGGAAGTGTATGTAAATTTGTGACTTTGAAGAAACTAGTAACAGGAAATGTTTACTCTGATTTTAATAGTGTATATAAACATTTGCTTTTACCTGTACTGTAAAAACATAATGATCAACAATTAACAATTGTTATTGAATAATTAAAATAAGTGATGTAGTTCTTGGCAACACCTGAACAACATTCTTATCTATGAATATTACAATACCTGATTAATCAGTTTGTGCTTTAAGCCAATCCTTTTCCCATTCAAGAGGAAATACTGCAGTTACCTCAGAACTGAATTAAGCTATGTGGTATTTTGTTAGTCAAAATTGTTGTTAATAATGGATTTAACAACTGTTTTACAGACCAAAACGCCATCATAAGAAGAAGTTTAGGTTTGTCCTTTATGAATTCATTCTCTACACTTTAGTTTACAGTAATGCTCTTGATCTGTTTGGTTTAGGAATCTATGCAAACACTTCACAGCTTGCCCTGAAATCTGAATTTTAACTTGCATTTACAAATCTTCTTACTCTTAGGTTTGAGCATATGCCAAATCCATTAAAGTGAATTAGTCGCATTATTTTGAAAGTTAGGGTGGGTGTAAAGAAAAACAACTTGAAACTAGTAGGAAATCAGAGACTAAAAACTTTTTCATGTTTTTAACTTTTATTTTTTATATTCTTGTGGTTTAAGTTATTTAGTTTGTTGTATACAATCATCACTATAGAATACGTTGTCTATTGAGATAAATAAACAGTTAATTTCAGGTAGTTTTATCTTAAATTTTGAAGCCAAAATATTTCAGAAAACTGAAATTGCTATTTTTTTCAAATTAGTCATTTATGAAAATGAGCTTTCCTGTCCCACCTAACAGGATTCCATGATACGTCTGATGGAGCCGATCCTCATATCCATGGGACCTGTTCCCATTTCTCTCAAGCTCCTGTACTCCCCAGGCCTCAGGTAGAGCATCCTGCCTTTGAAGCTGGGCTGTTCATACAGCAGCCAGTGGCCGTCCATGACGTGAAGAGACTGACAGTCGGACATGCGGTAACGCTCCTGGATGGAGTCACAGTCATCCATCAGCTCTTTCATCTGACCACTGAAGTTCTCCCGCTCATAGATCCTCATTCTGAATGGACCTCTGTGCTGTGAGAGGATGCATGATTACTTTCAGGAACCTTTTTCCCACATTACAGTGAAAATAAAACATATATAGATCATAAAGATTGGACACAGTGTGCCATTCAGTTAAAAGGAATTAAACTGGTACCCAGAAAACATTTAAGATAGTTACATGCATAGAATAACATAACTAACAATTCAGTTGACAACATAAGAACATACAGGGGAACGTTACATGAAACGTGTTATTGTTTAGACTATAACCTTTAAAAGGTATAAGATATAAGATAAATATCATGTGTTCTGATTAGAAACCTCTGGTATAGCACATTGCAGATTAAACAGGTTTTTTGTTTTTCTTTTCAACCTTACAAACCAGCAGATGTGGTGGTGTGTTATTATGGTTCGTTACCATGGGGATCATGCGACAGGAACGGATGCAGTCACTCATGCTCATTCCCATAAGCCGCTGGTTGTCAGGATACTCTCCTCGCCTCACCAGCATCTGGTGGCCCATGAAGTTTGGACGTTCATAGACCATGAAGCAGCCACTCTCTACCCTGCAGGAGTTGCAGCGGCTCAGGTAAGAGGTGAGCTCTGCACAGTCGCTGCTGGTCTCATAGGAGCGACCCTGGAAGTTCTTGTCCTCATAAAAGATAATCTGGAAAAAAATTGTTTCAGATATGATCTGATCAGGAATTGATCTGCTTATGTTATAACAAAAATCTGAATGCCTCTTACTCTGCCCATTTTGGTGGTCAATCCTGTCTGATTGCACTGGTACTTTGGGAAGGCAAACTCTGTCGGTTTTATACCCATCATGATGCCTAAATGATCTATTGAGCCATTGTTTTGAACATCTTACTCAGCAGCATAGCGTACAGGACTATAATGTTTGTTAAATCGCTCTGTAAATGGTTATTATTCCAGTGTGTATGCATCTGGTGCAGTGCCAACTGCAGAAGCTGTCCTATGGGGTACAGGTGTGTGACAGCAGAAAATGTATCAGCAGAGACTCTTTGTGCTGCCAGAGGGATAAAAGCCACTGTTAGAAATGTATACTTATCAGTATATCATCTGAATACATAACAGTCTGTTTATTTTATTTATAGTTGCATACTTTAACATGTTTGTTTTACTTTGTTTGAACTCTACATAATTTTACTCAAAGTAGTATTCCATGGTCTTGCTTCTACAACATTTGGTTCATATGATCTGTAAACCTAGCTAAACATTTCTTTTAGTTCTCAAAACTTGTTAAGAAATACAGAAGAGTGTATGTAGGATGTTATGTATGGTATAAACATTTGCTTATATAGTGAAATCAAACACTAGTAGCATCCACAAATAAAATTCAATGTCAGAGCTAAAATGTTGAAAATCTCTCTTGTTCCTTGGTCAAACTCCAACTACATATGGCTTTGATGCAACTTCTTTACTACTGTTCTTGAGACGATGTGCATGTAAATATGGGTGTGTATAATATTATTGGCATCCTCCGTTGCTAATAAAAGTGTTTCAAGAGAAAAACTAAAAGCAGCATTAACCTGCACACTGTTCAAAAGTCTACACAGCCTTGTTAAAATGCCACCTCTTTGTAATGTAAACAGAAGAGACCACAATGATTCATTGCCTGACTTTTTATTTAGCCAATACAACCTTATTGAAGAGCTAAGAAATCTGTTAAAAAACAAATAAAAATAAGAAAGGTGCAATAACTTGTTTGTAAAAGTGAACCCTGTATTTAACGTTATGTTATGTATAATTTTAGATACTGGATTGAGTGAATGATGAGCATAAATAATATCAAGTAAAATAAATACAAAATAGTTTAAAGGTTTGTGATAAAATTTTTATTTTATAAATTTTTTTGATACAGAGATAAATTTGTGTCCCAAATGTACGTTTAAGTTCAAACAGCTTAGCCAACATCATAAGGTCATGTTTGGACATTTACGCATCATACATCTGACACAACCATTACTGCATGTGATCTATGGCTAAAAACTAATGGAATCAACACACAATATATTAAAACAATTGACACCACCACTAAAGGTGTGTTCCAGGACTTGTGACAGTTCTAGTGCTCCTGATGGCCCCCTGCTGGTGTGGAAGCATGAACAGCTGCTTAATTTGCAATTCCCTTGGTTGTGCTCTATTTGCAGGATAATATTTCAACCAACATTTGAATTGTGCTTTAGAAGAAAATGAAAAATGAATTTGTCAGGATCAACTTTTTGTCAAGATACTGCTAAAAAGATAGATGGTTACGTTCAGAATTGACTTGGTATACATACAATTGTATCTGTTGGAATGGACATTGCGTCCTTACATCAAAGATTACATTTATTAATAGCTTTAAACACTTTGGTGAGACTTTGTATCTCCAAACATGTTATTGTTTTATTTTCCGTTTGTCCAACAACGGTTTTCTGACTGTTTTAAATGTCAGCTTCAATAATATAGAGACATGCGAAAAAGGGGAATTTATAGTACTACTGATGAACAAGTTTTTATTTTCAAAACATTCAACATACCTTTAAGGTTTTTGTGACCTGGTCGTTTTACAAATCTCTGTTAGGTCCAAAAGACGTCATAAAACCGAAAAACACTGTTTTTTAATGTGTGGATCTTCCCAGACAACTGTCAAAGCAACTAAACAAGACATAAATCAGTTACAATAACATGAAATTAGGTCTGGAAACAATGAAATAGTTCACAAATTAATTTCCCTGTCTTCCTTTGATTTGAATGAATCATTCTGACTAAAATATTTTAAACAAACTCAGAGGAAAAGAATGACGCTACTAAATAAATAAACTTTTTCTTCAGTTGCAAAGTCACATTGTTTTACAACGAAATGTGATTTCCCAGGACCAGTTCAATATAGATTTCCTCAGTATTTTCATGTTTAATTTCCTTAAACATTAATCTTATATCATGCAAGAAACACTTGTGCACAGATGTAATTGTATTATTTAATTTTACAAATATTCTTGCTATAATATTCTGACTGAATGACTCAGTCTATCCCAAATGGTGGGTTTTACTGGCCGAAGAAATATATGCCAAGCAAATAATCCTGATCAGGATTGTTTGTCCCCAATACTGATCTGAGTCATTTTTTAAAGATTTATGTTTCCTGGCAATTTCTTGATTCCCGAGGAAGTGAATCCAGAGTATGACTGACATTGAATAATCTCCAGTAGGAACCTGAGGTTGGCTTAGAGCTAGTGAGGGAACAGCAACCAGGTAGGTTGAGCATCAGGCGAAGAATTGCAGTCTCCCAGCTCCTTGGCCCTGTCCCAATACCCAAACTACACCCTATGCCCCTCTATGAAGTGTGTACTTTGTATGTAAAAATGCATGTAGGGGTTCAAGTGCGCATGTTACAAGTCTGCAAAATTGGAGAACTGGGACAGTAGGGGTTACGTCATTGACTTGCACCTCTGGGTTGTAACTGCGACATCAAAAATAGTGGGACCCTTTGTAGTTTTTGCAGTCTTACTTTTGGGGGAAATTTACTGTCAAAAATCAAGAGCACATTTTCAATTTGAGAGCAGGATTTATTGTACTCAAACTTAGTAATGCTTGCATTCAAAACTTCTGCTTTCTTTTAAATATACTCTGTTCTCTCTCAAATCTTTGTTTCTGCGCTCTGATCTAATGCTTCTTGCATAGATAATTTTTCCTCCTGCTTACATCCTCCATGTACACAAACTTGCTCTCTGCTCGGATCAAAACTGCGCTCTCGAGTTTCTTCCCTGCTCACAAGTTCTTTTTGCTCTCTCTCAGATTAAAGTCATATCATCTCTTTGCAACGATCAGCCAATAGAATGACAGTGTGCAAATGCTAGGTCACAGGCTTAGTTGTGGTGCGCTTGTTTCCTTCTAGTGAGCGTACCTGTGTTGCTACTTCTCTGACACAGGTCATACGGAGCTAAATCTGGAAGGAAGTGTTTCTATTCATCCGGTGCGCGTCGCAATTTCGTGAAATAGGTCAATCTACTTCAATGGAGAGCTCAACTCAGCAAAGTACAATGACAATGGATAAATTAAACTATCCTGAAGTAAGTGATTTTAAACATTCAGTAGTTTAACATGTACGTCTGTTTCTATCAACATAAACAACATTAAAATTAAATATGACAATCAAACACATCTTTTCCATGGAAGACATATTTAAGAATTGCATTGTAAATTTGCTAATTCATCTATAAACTTACTGATTTACAATATTGCTGTTATAACAATATTTTCTGTCAAATGGTGACAAAGCTAACCTTACATTTTAAGGGTTTGGTCCTTGTTTTGTTAAATTAAACACTTTCTTTTTACTTATCGGGATAGCTTTATGATATCTGAATAATATAAATACATGCTTATTCTTCATTTTCCAAAATTAAAGTGCTTCACAATTGTTAGGGTTTTTATGACTTTTTGTCTTGTTTATCACTCATCTAAGTGCTTTTCCCTCCTTACATGTTGCAGGAAGGGAGATGGTCACAAGAATGAGTTATGCTTTTATTACTAGCAGCATCTGGGGGCTATACAGCAGGTGCCCACTTCCCACCTCCTCTGTTTGTTTATAATTAAGACAGATGAACCCTAACCTTTCTGACCCCACACACACACACATATACACCCCCACCCTGAATGATGTTTGAACTGTGTGTGACCAAGCATGTATAAATAAAGAGAGAGGGGGCTAATACTTCGTAGTCTGTAGTGCACAGCTACCCTTGCAAGTAAAACTGACTCGGTGTCTTTCCTTACCTCTGAGTTGATTAAATAATACCTATCAACAATAAAATAAGTATAAAGTTGTACTTTCTTCCATTGTTACAGAATCTGCTGAGGCATCAAACTTTGGCGCAATTGCTTAGCAATATGTTCTCAGTCATCAATTGTAGCAACACAGGCATTACCAGTTTTGAGTGCAAGCATTACTAAGTTTGAGTACAAGCAGTATAAAATCCTGGTCTCAAATTGAAAATATGTGCTTTTGATTTTTGGCAGTAAATTTCCCCCATAATCAGATTATGATGTGCGTTTATATGCACGTGGCTTTATTCAGAATAGAACTACTTATTTGGTCGATGTTTTCATGAACTTGTCCAAATAATTCTGTGCTCCTAGACTTTTGACAATCAATACATTTGATCTCTTTTAAAGTCAGTCAGTCAGTCATTTTCTACCGCTTATTCCATAGTGGGTCATGGGGGAGCTGGTGCCTATCTCCAGCAGTCTATGGGTGAGAGGCAGGGTACACCCTGGACAGATCGCCAGTCCATCGCAGGGCAACACACAAACAACCAAGCACACACTCATTCATACACCTAAGGGCAATTTAGAGTTACCAATTAACCTAACAGGCATGTCTTTGGACTGTGGGAGGAAGCCGGAGTACCCGGTGAGAACCCAGGCATGCATGGGGAGAACATGCAAACTCCATGCAGAAAGAGCCCCAGCCGGGAATTGAACCTAGGACCTTCTTGTTGCAAGGCGACAGTGCTACCAACTGCACCCCCGTGCAGCCCCTCTTTTAAAGTTTCTAATAGAAATTTGTGTCCTCCATTGACCAGTTTTGCTTCCCCGACACAGCCAGCTGTGTATGTAGCCATTTGTCTAGCCACTCAAAGCGGAAATACTTCACGTTAGCGTGGGGCGCACATGCACACTCAGGTCAGCTTGTCTCATTGAGAATAACTTGATCCTGTCAAGCGTTTACATGCATGTTGATTGGATTGTCAGTCGGCATAAACCACACCTCTCAATTGGATTACAATTTTTTTCCGATCCTTCCGGATCTGGTCAAAATATTCCAAATGACATGTTTACATGACACGTTTTTAGTCCGATCAGCCGTTTTTTCCGATTACTTATGTCCATGTAAACATAGCCACTGTTTGATACTTGGGATTAATTAGAATGTATGTACCTGACTTGAAATCTGTATTATTTGATTGAACTGACTTTGTAAAGTGCCTTTAGACGACATGTTGTAAATTGGCGCTAAATAAATAAAACTGAACTGAATAAAAAAACAGAATAATTTGTTTTAACAAATCTGCCAGAAACTTTGTGGCCATAATAAAAATAGTCGTTAAAGCCATCAATAAAGTCTTAAAATAAATTTTGAACTGAAATGGTAGAAGAGATGTTTATTTGAAGATTAATGCATTTTCTTTTTTGGTCTTGATAAGAAGTCTGGCTGCAGCATTTAACACCATCTATAGTTCATTTAAGCATTTGTGTCAGCAAGTGGTATTAAAAGAATTCACATGTTATTACTCGCCATTTAAAATGGTTCCTCTGTAATGTATTGAATAAAATATTGAAAACATAAACAAACAGAACTTACACAAACACACACATGCACAAAGATCTAGAGGATGAAATGACAAAACCTCAAGTCAGTGTTTGATCTATGTTTTATTTCACTCATGGAAATACGTTCTGCTTCAACAGTAATCCATTATTCGCCTGACAGAGCTGAGCCTAATGCCGCTGTGTACCAGCTCCCTTATGCTCCTGTACTCTCCAGGACTCAGGTAGACCATCCTGCCTCTGTAGTGGGGCTGCTCGTACATCAGCCAGTGACCATCCATCACGCTGCAGGACTGGCAGTCTGACATGCGGTAGTGGTCCATTATGTTGTCACAGTCGTCCGCCAGCTCGTGACTCTGACCAAGGAAGTTCTCCCTCTCAAAGATTCGCATCCTGAAAGAACCTCTGTGCTGTTGGAAAAACCATAAGGGAGCTCAGCATGGGACATAACTATCACACTGATGCCATTGACTTTGCTGAAGAGTCAAAAATATAATTTCCATGCAGGATGTTTTTAGTATATGTGTGTATACCTGGGGAATTAAACGGCAGGATCGGATGGAGTCGTTCATACCAAAAGACACATAGTCGGAATACTCGCCCCTTCTCAAAAAATACTGGTTTCCTATGAAGTTGGGACGGTCATATACGACAAAGCAGCCACTCTCCACCCTGCAGGAGTGACATCTGCTCAAGAAGCTCGACATATCCGAGCAATCACTCATACACTCATAGTGGCGACCCTGGAAGTTTCTGTCCTCGTAGAAGATGATCTAGAAAAAAAAGAAAAGGTTTGAATAAACAAGCTGTCCTTCTCTGATATTTCATCACACTTGTCTGCATTGCTTTTCGGTAGTGTACATTCTAAACAGTGAGTCAAAGCATTCTAAACTCTGGTTTAGAATCTCTACCCACCTTGCCCATGTTTGATCTGCTTTTGTGGTATTCTGTCCAACAACCTGCGGTTGCCAGGCGGCTTTTATACTTTATACATGCTGTTACAGGGTTTTGTTATTCAAATTATCTGGAAGCTGATGAATAAGCAGCTCTGCGATCGCTGTTAATTTCATTTGTGCCATCATGATCCAGAACAAAGATGGGGGAAATAGGTGGAGGACACATTTGAACTGTATTTTTCTAAGACTGGAGGATGAGAAAAACACTTTTCATCATATTTAAAACAGCCTCATTTGATTTGTGTACATGTTTTAGGTATAGAACTTCTGCAGTTGCATGTATTTTTATATATATCTAATAGGTTTTAAGCTGAAAACAACAAAGGAGGAAAGTTAATGGTAAAAGATTTAGCTCTTTTAAGAAAGCTTTTTTTTATCCCTTAATATAACTTTTGTGACCAAATAATTGTGATTCACAATCAATATCCCAACTTCAAAAAGCACATTGAGCAGCTTCCTTTGAATAACCAGAAGTTACTTGCCTCAATGATTTGATTATTTAAGCTATATTTCAAGCAAAAATGGATCATAGAAAAGAGAACTTCCACTTCCTTCTAAACAGTGGGTCAATATGGTTGAACAGTAAAAGGCAATAAACTCTCCACATCTATTTATAGCAACACATTGTTTAAAAGTTTAGACCTAAAAAAGACCAGTTCAAACGGACTAATCAAGTCTGATTTTCAACCTCTTTGTTTAGGCTAACTTTGGACAGGATATAGAGTTAGGCTCAAAATGAGTTAAACCTGAAAGACAGTGGAAACATGCAACAAAATACAGCAACTGTAAGAGTCTGATTGCTGTAATACCAAAATCGATTATCCCACAAATTGTAGAGAAAGCTATTAATGTTCTTTTCAACATGCCATGTTTAATCAAATGTACATATATATATACAGATTTTTTTAAACTGATCATCTGTTTACATCGTTGAATTAACTTTTAGAAATGACTGTCTCATTTACTATCAAAAACAAACTTCTTAGTTAAATCTAAATAATTTAGAAGAATGGCTGCAAGGGCTACAAATCATTTTGGGCTTTAATCTACTGACCAAATAAAGTCCAAATTTTAACATGTTTTTATGGATAAAATAAGCAAATTGTGTGGTTGACCAGAAATAGACATGGTAGCCCATGTCAAACCATGTTTGCTAGACTCAGGATTTCTACAGACTGAGATTATTAACAAACATTTTGCCACAGCAGGAACGAAAAGTATTATCTCCAAAATATCTGTAAAATAAATAAAACACAGCCCTATAATGTAGTGATGATATAAAAAAAATATTGTAATTTTTTTGATACATAGATTACTTGATGTTTCTTGCTCAGCATAGTTTGCAGTCATAAAATCCACATCCAGGAGCAGGAAGTAATCCTTGTTTCTTAAACTGAGCTGTTTGTTCATTTTCCAGTCTGGTGAAACAGGAACTTTTGTAAAATAACTACTGCAGTTGTATATTTCCTGCTTTTGTACCAATCCTACGGACTTTGTCATGGAGGTGGTCACCTAACTAAAGTCTTGCAAGAAACTATTTAATGTTAATTAAACTGAAATTAAAAAAAACATTTCAAAACTGGTTGTGAAGCCAGCAATGATGTTAACAATTAAATTTTATAAATTCTTTCATCTTTACTACGTTCATGGTAAGATCTCATGGCACGAGATCTCGTCAAATAAAAAGGTCTTGTCAAAGTGAAATCTGTCTTGTGGAGTTTGATCCATTTGCTGTCACATTTCATCTAGGGACGTAAGTCGAAGCGAATGCTGTCCCGAATATGAAGGTGAGTGCTTTAAACTTTACACGCTGTATGTACATTTGAGATTCGTATTTTGAAGTAAGAAAGGAAGTAGTTCTTGATTTGCCCCCAAAGACAGAGTAAGCAGGAAACCCTCATCACCATGAGATCATTTTGGACACCTGGTGAAAAATAACAACAACAGAGATAACAGAAAGGATTTGAGCACTTTAGAAATTTAATAGAATAAAACATAATCTAAAAGGAGGAAATCAGGAAAATCTCATAAAAATAAACACAACTCAGACCGAAAAGAAAAATAAAACAATTAAATGTGGCCTACTGAACATAAGATCTCTTTCTTCAAAGACATTGCTAGTTAGTGACCTGATTTGTGACAATCAAATTGATTTATTTTGCCTCACAGAAACCTGGCTGCAGCAAGAGGATTATGTTACTATAAATGAGTCAACTCCTACTAATTATTAAAATTTTCACATTCCTT
Organism: Girardinichthys multiradiatus; assembly: GCF_021462225.1. Lineage (NCBI taxonomy): Eukaryota > Metazoa > Chordata > Actinopteri > Cyprinodontiformes > Goodeidae > Girardinichthys > Girardinichthys multiradiatus. Next base: position 4,432,137 of record NC_061800.1, read on the forward strand.
GAAATACTGGGCGAGGAGGAGGAGTAGCAACCATCTTTCAGTCCGATTTATTGATTAGTCCCAGACCAATCAATAGCTACAACTCTTTTGAATATTTAATCCTTAGTTTTCCTCATCCAAATTGCAAAGCACTAAAACCACTTCTGTTTGTTGTTTTGTACCGTCCACCAGGCCCTTACTCTCAATTTTTAGATCAGTTTTCAGACCTTTTATCTGGTTTAGTGTTAAATACAGATAAGGTTATTATAGTGGGGGATTTTAACATTCATGTTGACACTGAAATTGATAGCCTAAACATAGCGTTTAATGCTATCTTAGACTCAATTGGCTTTGCTCAAAACAATAACAAACCTACCCATCTTTGTCTTCATTCTCTGGACCTTGTGCTGACATATGGCATTGAGTGTAAAGACATAAAAATATTCTCTCATAACCCTGTCCTGTCTGACCATTTCTTAATAACCTTTGAGTTTAATTTAACTGAGTACTCCACACCTGAAAGAAAATTTCATTATAGTAGATCATTATCAGGCGATGCTGTAACAACCTTCAAAGAATCTGTTCCACTTTTAATTTCCTCATTATTACTGAAAAGCACAATGGAGGGCAATAATTCTGTTTCTGCCCCTTCACAAATTGATTCTTTTGTTCATAGTGTTTCTTCATCATTGCGTGATGCATTAGACAATACAGCCCCCTTGAAAAAGAAGGTAATCATTCATAGGAGGCTAGCTCCTTGGTTTAATTCAGAGCTGCATACTTTAAAGCACAATGTTAGAAAATTTGAGAAAAAATGGCACTCTACACACCTAGAGGATTCCTACTTAATCTGGAAAAATAGCCTACTGTTGTATAAAAAGACACGTCGCAAAGCTAGAACCGCTTTTTTCTCATCATTAATAGAGGAGAACAAGAATAATCCTAGGTTTCTCTTTAGTACAGTTGCTAAACTTACACAGAGTCATAGCTCTGTTGAGCCATCCATTCCCTTAGCTCTTAGCAGCCATGACTTTATGGGATTCTTCTTAAATAAAAATTGATTCTATTAAAAAAAAATCTTCGACATACTCCCGAAGATGATTACTTCATCCACAGCAAGTGAGACAACATTGGAAATAACTGCAAAACCTGATTTGTGTTTGGACTGTTTTGATCCTGTGAAGCTTCCTGAGTTATCAGAAATATTAGCTTCATCTAAACCTTCAACTTGTATGTTAGACCCAATCCCAACCAAATTATTTAAGGAAGTGTTCCCTCTGATTACCAGCCCCATTTTAGATATGATTAATCTATCTTTAGTAAATGGATATGTACCACAGGCTTTTAAGTTAGCTGTAATTAAACCTTTACTTAAGAAACCTTCGCTTGATCGAGATGACTTGAAAAATTACAGACATATATCCAATCTTCCATTCTTATCTAAAATTCTTGAGAAAATAGTTGCTAATCAAATGTGTGAGCATTTACACATCAATGACCTGTTTGAAGAGTTTCAGTCAGGTTTCAGAGCTCATTATAGCACTGAAACAGCTCTGCTGAAAGTCACTAATGATATTCTTATGGCCTCAGATAATGGACTTGTGTCTGTTCTGTTTCTGTTAGATCTCAGTGCTGCATTTGAAACAGTCGACCATAATATTCTCTTTAAAAGGCTGGAATATGCTGTAGGGATCAGGGGAACAGGGCTAGGCTGGTTTAAATCTTATCTGTCTGACAGATTCCAGTTTGTTCATGTAAATGATAAATCATCTTTAAACTCCAGGGTTAATTGTATATATATATACTATATATATATGCTTCCAATAGATCAAATTATCAGGCAGCATGGGATACATTTTCACTGTTGCGCTGATGATACTCAGCTTTACTTATCCATAAATCCTGATGAGCCCAACCAGTTAGATAGACTACAAGCATGTCTTGAAGATATAAAAACTTGGATTACTTTAAATATTTTGCTTCTAAATTCAGACAAGACAGAAGTTGTCGTCTTTGACCGGAGTCTTTAAAAAAGTAACTGCTTAGTCAATCACTTAACCTGGATGGCATTAAATTGACCTCCAGTAATCAAGTAAAAAGCCTTGGTGTTATTTTTGACCAGGACATGCCATTTAAATCCTATATTAAACAGGTTTCTAGGATTTCCTTCTTTCACCTCAGGAACATTGCCAATATTAGAAATATCCTATCCAGGAGTGACGCTGAAAAACTAGTCCATGCATTTGTTACTTCAAGGCTGGACTATTGTAATTCTTTACTATCAGGATGTCCACAAAATGCAGTTAAAAGCCTTCAGCTGATTCAGAATGCTGCAGCAAGAGTTCTGATGAAAATTAAAAAGAGAGATCATATTTCCCCTATTTTAGCTGCCCTTTATTGGCTCCCTGTTAAATTTAGAGTATAATTTAAAATTCTCCTCCTCACATATAAAGTCCTTAATGATCTAGCTCCATCATACATCAGAGATCTGATTGTTCCATATGTTCCTAACAGGGCACTTCGTCCTCAGACTGCAGGTTTATTGATGGTTCCTAGAGTCTCTAGAAGTCTGACAGAGAGATGTATCCCAATCCTTGTGGTTTTTAGTATAAAAATGACCATCAGTGGGACCCTTTGTGGGGTTCCTTGAGACGACATTGTTGTAAATAAGCGCCGTTTAAATAAATAATCTGAACTGAAACTATCTCTGTAGTTATGCTGCTATAGGCTTAGGCAGCTGGAGGACATAATGACCACTTTCACCCTCTTCGCTACATTCTCACACTACTCTCCAATTTTGCATTATTTGCTGTTATTTCAGCTTTTAGCCTTGTTCTCTCTATTCTCTTCCTAGAAGCTACACATGGCCTGGCTCTGTGTCTACCTGTGACACCTTTCTGGAGAGGGGAATTGTCCGAGCTTCTGCTGGCAACAACTTAATGCTCACCCTCTACCGATGATCCACATAGCCCTGTCTTTTAGTGTTTAACCCTTTCTCTCTCCTAGACATGGCGATTGACTGAGCTTAACTGTAACTAACTCTATGTGCTCTCTTTCAGACTCTAACCTTGAAAACTGGCTCAGAGTTTATCTGTTCTTTCTTTCTAGGTGAAACGACTAAAGGAGCTACATCCATCAACATTTACTTTTCCTTCCCATAGAAAGTACTCCTGGATCAGTGCTTCTTTGTTCTTTTTGTCTCTGCTCTGTTCTCTCAAACCCCCAGTCGTTCGTGGCAGATGGCCGCTCACACTGAGCCTGGTTCTGCTGGAGGTTTCTTCCTGTTAAAAGGGAGTTTTTCCTCTCTGCTGTCACTACATGCATGCTCAGTATGAGGGATTGCTGCAAAGTCAACGCCAGTCACTGTCCACTGTCTCTACATGCTCATCCGGGAGGAGGGAATGCTGCAAGTCACTGACTGGATGCAATCTGCTGGGTTTCCTTAGATAGAAAAACTTTTTATCCAATTTGAATAAAAAGCTAACTCCGACTGCACTGTTCAATGGTTAGGATTAATTGGAATGTATGTACCTGACTGTTGTGAAGTGCCTTGAGACAACATGTGTTGTGAATTGGCGCTATATAAATAAAACTGAATTGAATTGAATTAAGAAAATGTTGCATTCACTGACACGACTAATTATTCTAAGGCTAGCAACTCATTTGTAGCTTCTTATTGGTGATATGCTAAAGGATGGTTTCCTGATGAAAACTGAAATCATTTTTCACTGATCAAACTGAATCTAGATTGTTCTACAGTGGACAGAAGGACAGTCTTTATTTATGAAACTTTAATTCTATTTTTGAAAACCCAAATACAATATTTTGATGCTTTTTGAAAATAGGCCCACCAGCTGGTGCCTGCCAGATGCTGGTGCGAGCCCTGGGTCGCTGGGGACACCGGTTCCCGGGCTTAGGCCTTCATTGCTTGGGGTGGCGGTATGGCTGGGTCGGGGGGACTTAATGCACTGTGTCTCGCTCTGTACCTCTTTGACCAGGGGGCTGCTGCTCCTGTGCCTTATTGATGACCTACTTCTGTGCTGAGTGTGTTTCTGACCTGGGGTGATGCTTTATGTCTGGCTTCCTGGGACTGCTGCAGCCTTCCACTGTTGGGTCTATCTGTGTTTTGCAGCTATTCGGTGCTGTGGATTGCAGGCCTTCTGCCGTTCTTACAACACTTAGAAATATACACTTCCAGGTGACAAACACACACACCCACTCAATACAAACACACCCTTTTTCTACACAAATGTTTAAGCATTTGTGTAGAAATGTCTCAGAGTTTATCTGTTCTTTCTTTCTAGGTGAAACTGTTACGCTGTTGTCATACAAACACAGGTTACCATGCTGATGCTGTATTGAATATTGAATTGGGAAGTAATAACGTTAATCATCTAATACTGTCTTGAGATATCCCTTTTGTAGAGCAAAACTGCCCTGGCATATATGGTATGCCTGAAATGCCATGACTAAAAAGAAAAAAAAAATAACAACATACATAAGAAACATATTATATATGAACTGTTGAAACATGAATTAATACTAATTTCAGATTAACCAAAATATAGTCTGTGATTTGTGAAATGTTTGCCTTGTAAAAAAAATTTTGTTAAAATCTCATCTCTAATTCTCGGGAACCAAATGTCATGTTTTCTCTTGTCCTTTGAGCAGAGTATGTCCCTACACCCCTGATCCCTACTGCAATTATTTGAAATTAAACAAACCTTTCTCCTGCAGCCAGCCGGGGATTTTGCAGTTTTAAAAGGGATGCATGCATTATTCTTCTGGGGCATCTTTCAATATAACAAAGCCTAAGAGCTACTAACTTTTTATCATAGAAGATGAAATGTTACCAAACTGGCAAGAGGAATTTTGAAAGTTCCACCAAGTAAATCTTCCATGGTGCCACCAAGAGTATGAATTGGTTTATCTTACTTTTTTTTTTTTTAAACTACAATATTTAGAACTATACAAAGGCATGAAAGCCACAAATTTGGATATTTCTGTGTGTGTTAATTCAGTTCTTCCAGCTGTATCAGCAACAATCTCATTTTAACTTCATACTGTTTAAGAAAATACAAAGAGAAGAAGGAGCAGCTTACAGACACCATTAGGAAAAAAAACTAGTTCTTCAGTACAGTAGAATGGATCATACACTTACTAAGAGGACCTTTATAGGGTTGGCAATACAGTGATTTGGCACTTGTTTGATCAGGAGATGTCATGCGTGGACAAAGAGAAATCAAACTTGACCAAACCATTTTGCTGATATGCAAATCAGGCTATTTTGAATGACAAAAGCTTTCCCCTGTCTGCACATTCTGCATTTCAATATAAACCACAACTCAGCTGCAGTTGGATGGGAGGCAAGAAGCATTAGAAACAATGGGGAAGGTAAGGTGCTAATGCTGCTTGCTAAAGTCATCCAGCTTGTAAATAGCAAAAATAGAAAACATTACATCTTCCTGTTGTCTATGTTGCTGCTAGGTGATAAATCGTTATGGCACATTACTTATCATTGTGTATCACGATGTTTCCTCCAATCCAGATTGTTTTCTTCGAAGATAAGAACTTCCAAGGCTGAAGTCACGAGTGCATTAGTGACAGTCCGGACTTGAGTTCCTATTTGAGCCGCTGGAATTCCATTAAGGTGGAGAGTGGCTGCTGAGTGCTGTATGAGCGGCCCAACTACACAGGTGCCCAGTACATGCCCTGGGGAATACCTTGACCGCCAGCACTGGATGGGATTCAGTGAGAGCATTAAGACATGTCATTTTATTAAAAACGTAAGCTCAAGACATAGGTTATTGTCCTATAGTTGATATGATTTGTCTTTTTTTTCTGACTAACTTGTAATTTACTTAATGAAGTAAAACCTGATGCTTTGACATTTTGGGTTAATTGGGTGCTACAGTAAGCCCAGCTCCAGCAACATACCGCAGAGTGCACCAGCCAAGCAATATGCACAGAAAGCCTAGCAGACAGAAAGGAGAGATAAAAAGCTCATGATTTGGCAGCAGGAGGCTTCATGGTCATGCCCACTCACATCAGTTTTTGAAAGAAACTCGGATGACAGCCAAGGAAACCATTTCTAGCCGTGGGCTAAAACTAAAAGGGGAACAAAATGTGTTAAAATACACTAAATCTGAATTACCAAAACACTATTCTGATCTTTAAAACATCTCTTGCCAGGTGTACGGAAAGTCCTGGAAGATCAGGTTCTACCACAAGCAGAGGTTTGGAGGTCAGGCAGCAGAGTGTGCTGAGGACTGCCCGTCAGTTTATGAGGCCTTTAAGTTCAGGGAGATCCAGCTGGATCCTTCCGGATGATCACAGAGTTCTAATGCATGGCAGGGTTCCACTCCACACTCCAGAGTGGAGATCACCAGAGTCTACATTCTATCACATATCTGGACTCAAAGAACTGTTTAGAAAACTTTGAAAAGTCAAAGCCTTCTAACGTCTTATCACCTGTCTTCCTACCCAACATAAATTGGGTTGCACATTACTAAATTCTCTTCTCCATGTACCAATTGTCCCCATGTTTTATTTTAATGTTACCTTAACTTTGTTGTTTAAAGTATCTAACATTTAAGTATAGCTGTTATCAAATAACACTATAAGAGTAACTGAATTAAATTATTATTATATTATAGAAACATTAAATCTTCACTTGTGGATTGGGAACCTGAAAGACATCTAGTAGACTTAAAATCTTTCTGTGGAAAATAATTTAGGTCATTGCAGAATTACATAAAAGAAACGTTTTAGAACAACAAACAAAGTACATGCTATACCACTCACTACAGGTACATCTGTAAAATTAGAATATCGTGAATAGGCTCAATATTTTCTTTCACACATTTCACAATTGTTTCTTAGCTGCAGTTGCCGAAAAAAAGTGTTTACACACCGCCTTTTCAAAAAAGATTTTATGTGTTTGTTACTATTTCAATACTGTTTTATGCCTCAACTAGGTTAGGGGTAATGCTAATACTAATGTCAAAGTTGCTAACAAGCTGAGATTCTTGGGTAGTTATTTCTGATGAATGGTACATATTATCTGTGGTTGTCAGGTTAAGGGAAGACATGAAAGCTTTTTAGAACAGATTATAATAGTTTATTACTATTCTGGAACATTTTATGCCTATTTAAGCAACTTTGCTATTGCTGAAGTTAAATTTGCTGTGCACTTAGCTTCTTAACCATGAAACAGTCTTTGCAAAAGATGACACATCTTAGTTATGGGACATGGTTAGGCTACCACCTTGTTAGAATAGTTTAAAAATGTTTTTACATGTTCAGTGTCGGAGTCTGGGAGTTTTCATGTATTGCTTTTGCCTGCTGATAACACTCACCTCTAGATGCCACCAAGATCCCCTGGTGCTGAGGGTAGCAGGTGTTCCTCATTCTCATCAGCCTGAAGGAGTATAAGAAGGTGGAGCTGTCTGAACTCCAGTGCCTGAGTGTTAGCATTTGTGGTAACGTCATCTGGCCAAGCCTTATGTTTTGTGTTTTTGCTGAAGTTCATAGTTACGTACCTCTTTGTGTGCTCCTTCCTAGGTGACTTTCAAGTCCAAGCCTCAAAGCTCCTGCAACGCTCAGCCCTGACTCAAGTTATCAGCTCTGGATCCTGCCGTAGTCTGAGCTTCCAAACCTCCAAGAAACCTACCTGGCTCAAGTATTAGCTGACAGCTCGAAGCCTTCCTCCTTCAGTAAGCAAACCCTGCTCACCCTCCAACCATTACCTTCACATACAGCTTCCGGAAATCTCACCAGGTAATGACGCATAAGAATCAAACTGTCAAGAGCTCACCTGAACTTTCTCCTGAGAACTTGCCATGTCCTTGGACTGATTTGTAGAATCAGCAGCTGCATTAACTGTTCTCCCAGACTCCACATCATTCTCCCTTGACCCAACTCCATCTCCAGTATGCAAAGCTAATGTCATTCAAGTATTGTTTCTCATCCGTTCCTCTGAGTAAACGTACCCCTTCATCTCTCCCGTAGAGTTTGGTGTCTCCAGTCCAGGTTCCAGTTCCATTACTCATCTCTGTAAAAATTTACTTTTCTCCTGCCTCCTGAGTGTCTCTCTGCATGTGGTTCAAAACCATTAAGAAAACTATGACATTGAGTAGCAATTTTTGCCTTAACAGGCTCAGCAACAGCACTTATGCTGCTTTAAAACTAGCAAGTTCTGCTTTTTGGCCAGTTGTTTACCAATGAATGGCAAATCTTTGCTGTGGTTGTCAGGGAAAAGGTTTACATGATACCATTTCAGAATACGTTTTTAACTGTTTCTTTTTCACATGGGAAGAACTAGAGAAATTCTCCTTATAACTTATTAGACTTTACAAATATAGCTGAGTAAGCTCATTTTGAAACCAAACAATTTATTTAGGTGTTTTATTTTTTATTTTTAGCTGTCAATGTTGCATAATTGTTGCCCAGAAATACCCAAATAGAATGTTTGCACATTGCTACACTCGTTTTAAATGTGTAAATGTCATCATTTTTAGAGCACACCATTTTCTTTATATTGCTTCAAAATAAATAAAAAAACATTTGCAAAAAGATGCTTTATTTTTGTTCAGCGGGATGATGATATTTTGTGGAAAGTTACGCAAAAAAACTCAGTTTTCCACACAATGACAAGAAACATTTATTAAAAAAAATATTACTGGTACTTGTATCATTCTGCTGTGGAAATTCAAAGTGACCATTCAATAAAAAAATGAAAACTACTGAAACCTGCATTTGTTATGTTATCTATATTAAAAACAGGACTTTCACAGTAGTTTTAGGTTTTTTGAGTTTCCACCAGCAACTAGAACCAAATCTGATAAACACAGGTAAAAATCTACTGCGAAAAAGGCCCTGGTAGGGAGGGAGGTAGGAGTTTTTGGATGAATCTTAAAATAAAAGTGGATCTTTGTGAGGAGACTGAAGATCCCCACATTTTAGTACAGACTTCTTCTCCTCTGGGTGTCATGTTTTTAGTTTACTTTAAAGTACAAGACCAGACTTTTGTTTACAAACACACCATTTAAATCCAGCCACCAGGGCTGAATACCTCAGTGTTATGTTAAAATTATTTTCAGTGTTTATGCTCTGAGATACAGATTAAAGTGATCGCAACTGTCCAAACTTGTTGATCTTTTTCAGATTCTAAGACACACTGTATCAGCAGCTGTGTGTATCTATTTTTTCTCCCTTCCAGATGCATCTTGCAGCAGTAACTACAGTATTAACCAAATCCGGTGTAAAAAATCTAAGAGCTACGTTTGACTTGTCCCTGTTGAAGAAAAGGATCCTACAGCATGTTACTGCCAACACTGTTTTTCTGTGAGGATGGTATTTTCAGGATGCTGTGCAATCTTAGTTTTTCTCCACAGATATTGTGTTACATGTAGGCAGAAAGTTCCATTTTTCTTATTTGACCTGAGAACCTCCTACTGGATATTTGCTGTGTCCCCTAAATGGCTTTCGGCAAACTGCAAGTGGAAGCTTTAAAAAATTTTTCAACAATGGCTTTTTTCTTTAAACTCTTCTAGAAAGTCCATGATAGTTGTACTGTTGAGAAATTCTTCCATCTGAGCTGTGGATATGTGCACCCCATTAGAGTTACCTTGGGCCTCATGGCTGCTTCTATGATTAGTTTAGATAGCTGACATGTCTTGGTTGGTTTGAGGTTGATCCATCCTCTTTCTAAGTTCAGATTGATTGAACTGAGCTCTGGGATGTTCAAAGCATGGGATATTATTTTAGAATTTAACCCTGCTATAAACTCCCCTAAAACCTTCTCTAACAAACCTCAGGAGCCTTTACAAACATTTATACAAAGATTAAGCTGTGCACAAGTCGACTCTCTTGAATAGGTGACTTTTGGTTCTAAAAGATTTTATTTGGTAGTATCAGAGGGGGAATGTTGCCCTACTTTTCAGACTTTTATTAGAAAAAAAAAAAGAAACGAATGCATTCTTTTCCTTCTACGCTCCATTTAGGCATCAGTTTGTCCTAAAAAATGACAAAATGTGAACAATTTTGATGGGTATGAAATATTGAACTGTATGCACCAGTATTATTTGCATTATTAGACAGAGGTGGATAGGAACTAGTTACATTTACAAGAGTAACTTTTTTAAAAATTTTTACTTTTAGAAAGTTTACTTCACTGTACTTTTCAATTTACTTGAGCAAAATTGTTTTGCAGTAGCACTACTTTACTAAATAACGACAAAGCTGGTTTTAACTAAAACTGCTTCAGAGACAAAATTTTTTTTGAAAACTTTATCTATAAAGGTTTTTATACATTAAACAACCATGCAGAAACATTCAGAATATATTCAACAAATAGGTGCTCAAAGCACACCACTACCCTGCCTTCCTACCCTCAAGACACTCACACGCAAGAAAAGGAAAAAAAAACAAAAAAACAAAAACCAAATGTGACTGAGATACTAAGCAACATTTTTTGCAGCAAATATACTAATAAACCACAATGGAAATTCGTCTTGACACAATTACTGCACTTACAATCACTTGACAAACTGGAATTCTTCTTTGGCATTATTTAGAAAAGGCTGCCATACTTAATAAAACCCACTAGTCCTACCCTTAATACCGTCTCTATTTTCATGAAGGATAATATCTTTAGTCCACTGTGAGAGTCCACTTTGTTCTTCCAGTTTAATAATATTAGTCTGTGAGCAAGGAGTATGCGGAAGGCCAGAAAATCAAGCTGGTAGTTATTAAAGCGGAATGGGTCAAGGCATACTCCAAAAGGAGCGATCATTAGCCATGGGTCTAAAGGCAACGTAAAAGTGCCTGAAAATGACTTAAATACAAGAGTCTAGAAGGAGATTAGTTTAGAGCAACTTCAAAAGGTGTAGAAATATGTACCTAGTGTTATTTTACAGCAATCACAGGTGGGATCAGTGACCGGGAACCTTTTTGAAAGCTTGTTTTTCCAACCAGTGAGCTCGGTGTAGTATTTTACATTGTAACAGGCAATGTCTAGTGCAAATTGATGATGTGCGGACTCTCTTCAAAAGTTTGGACCGTTATTCATCTGTCAGATCTATTTCCAAGTCCTGCTCCCACCTATGCTTAATAACAGTAAGGGAAGGGTTATGCAGAAAAGACAGTATATTATAAAGAAATGAAATAATACCTTTGACTGATTTGAACAATGATGTCGGCCTCCGACTGTGGGGGGTAGAGCGGGAAAATGGGTGTACTGCGTTCTAGCAAAGTCACGGATCTATAAGTATAGAAAAAAACAATTGTACATGAATTACTAAAGTCTTAGCTTAACTGTTGAAAAGATATTGTTGGGACCCACAGCCATGGATTTCAACATTAAACTCCAGTACAAACTTTTCTGGAACTTTCAAAATAAATTGCATTAACCTACTTCCGGCACAGCCAAGCAAACTGTAGCAGCGGACTTCCCATGATGCCACTGGCTGCATAAAAGCACCCCCTTTCCAATGGTCCGACCTCTTCCACACCAGTGATCATCGGGATAGGAGGAGACAGCGCTCTAATGTCTCTTTGCTGGCAAACAGACATAAACTCTTCAAACTGGATCCAATTGTGTTATGCGATCATCGATCATATGCACTAAGTTAAGTGTGATGAATTACTATTGAAAGAATCCGGTATTCATTCATAAAAAGGGGTAAATTAAGGTATAAGCATTGCTTACTTTCTCTCTCAGGCCTGCAGAAGCAAACTGTCCCAGAGAAGTCCCCAGTAGAGAAGCTGTCTCTACAAGCCGAGTGAAGCGGTTTTCCCTGCCTGAGAAAAGGACAACAGGAGCCGCATCACCGTGGTTATGGTAACGTGCAGTTTGGCCCGCCGACAGAACAGCCGCCACTCCCCACATTTAAGGAGGTTAGCTGTAGCTAACCGTTTAAAGACTGTGGACGTTTCTTCAAACTTCGCCGCCTTGGACAGCGTTCCTCACCACAGTTCATGAGGTTAAGTGTTCGGCCAGAATAATATAGAAGTGATTTAGATTGAAATGATCTAAACGTTTTTCATTTTATGAAGTTTGGTTTTGTTTGTGTTGAACTCAGCTATCTTGGTGCTAGCAGAATATCTGCCGCACACATATTCAGGTTGTGTTCTGTGTTTGTATGTTTTTAAAGTTAAGACAAACTTTACTTGAAGGGTGATTTTAAACAGAAGATTGATCATAACGCGCCATCCGCGCTTATACATTTTAACCTTTTTATTGACGGTATTTTTAAAGGTGTGTGCTTGATTCTGATGCTAAGCTATCAACCTCCTTTGTTAACTTCAACTGCTAACAGGTAAGGACACGTGCTTGCTGCCAAATATTTACCCAGAAAGGTTTAGTTTTCAATCCAGTAAATAATGTTTCCCTAACATCATTTTACTAAATTTGATACTTAAGTAAACACCATTAAGCACCATTTCTCCGGAAAGATTTGGCTCTTTTCCAAAATATTCCCTTAATAATATTTATTTTAAATATTATGTTAATAAATAAAGGCAGCTAATGAGACACCGTTGAGAATTAGTCATCCAGAAGGTGGGTTTTATTCAGCAGATCATTCTCAAAACATTATTTTATTAAAATGATATTTTATCTGATCTTGCATTATGAATGGTTGTCTAAGTTAGTTCCAAGACTAACTTCACGTCACTTCCAGATTCTTCAAGATAATCATCGGTTCTCAAACATAAACATTGCATGGTAATGTTGCATCACTCTTTTGGTCATGGTTTTCAATCATCTTTAATCAACTTGTTTATATTGTACATAGCCCATGAGTCTTCGTTATTCTTTAATTCTGCTTGGTATTTTAGTTGGATTATTTTAGCATAGTAAAGAGTTTGTTGATTGAAATATGTTTGACTTTGAGTTGTTAATAAATTCTTGTATTTTCAATTCAATTCAATTCAAAAATACTTTATTAATCCCAAAGGGAAATTAATTGTTGTTATAGCTCATATTATGAAGGGTTCCTCAAAGAGCCGTTGTAGATGCTGATGGCTGTGGGCAGGAAGGATCTCCTGTAGCGCTCCGTCGTACAGCAGATCTGAAGAAGCCTCTGACTGAAGACACTCTGTTGTTGTAGGACAGTCTCATGAAGAGGATGCTCAGGGTTCTCCATAATGTTCTTCATTTTATGAAGAATCCTTCTTTCCACAATGATCTCCAGAGGAGTCCCCAGAACAGAGCCAGCCTTTTTTATCAGCTTGTTGAGTTTTTTTAAGTATCTGGCTCTGATGCTGCTTCCCCAGCAGATGATGGTAGAAGAGATCACACTTTCCACAACAGACTTATAGAAGATATGCAGCATCTTGCTGCAAACACCAAAGGACCTAAGCTTCCTCAAGAAGTACAGTTTGCTCTGTCCCTTCTTGTAGATGGCTTCACAGTTACATCTCCACTCTAGTCTGTTGTCCAGGTGAACACCGAGGTATTTATTCTCCTCCACCACCTCCACTTCTTCTCCCATGATAGAAATAGTTTTTGACTTATTCCTGTTTCTCTTAAAATCTACAATCATCTCCTTTGTTTTAGTCACGTTCAAAATGAGATGATTGTTTCCACACCATGCCACAAAGCGGTCCACCACCTTCCTGTACTCAGCTTCTTGTCCATCTCTGATCCATCCCACGACTGCAGAATCATCCGAGTATTTCTGCAGATGACAAGAGTCTGTCTTGTACTGGAAGTCTGAGGTGTACAGAGTGAAAAGGAATGGTGAGAGTACCGTCCCCTGTGGTGCTCCTGTGCTGCTGACTATCTGGTTAGACTCACAACCCTTCAGTCTCACAAACTGTGGTCTGTTTGTCAGGTAGTCTTTGATCCAGGAGATTGTTGAGGCCTCCACCTGAGTCTTCTGGAGTTTCTGACAAAGCAAATCAGGTTGGATTGTATTAAATGCACTGGAGAAATCAAAGAACATGATCCTCACAGTGCTGCTGGCTTTGTCCAGATGACAGTGGGTTTGTTGAAGCAGGTGTATGATGACATCTTCAACTCCAACTCCACAGCGATAAGCAAACTGAAGGGGGTCCTGATGGTTTACTGTTTGCTTACTCAGGTGGGCCAACAGGAGTCTCTCTAGAATTTTAAGAAATTGTGTGAATTCATTCCATGTGTGTGCAGATTTTTTGCTGTTCAATAATGTCAGAGCTCATCTCACACCTTTCTATTGTGTCCTAATACCGTTGCCTTACTGGGCTGGTATTCACAGGATAACCCTTAACAGACCAAAATATTATTTGATAAAATATTAAAATATTAATATTAAATAATATTCTCAGATTCATAATCTTAACAATATAAAATATTCATCCATAAAAAACCCTAAATAATTTTGATGCCCAAATACATTACACTCTAGAGAGAAGGGAAACATGACTGGCATGAAAAGGGGCTGTATGTGTCAAACAATGCCACCCATACAGTTGTCTGACCCTCTTCCAAACACACAAGTTTACAGTTTGTGTTAAAGTGCTTGTTTGCACAGCAACTTTCTTGTTCTAATGTTAATTCCATCTGCTGAAGGTCCTATGTCATTTAGAGGTCAAGTGAATAGTAAATTGGAGGTACTTGGCACTGTTCTACCATAGACAAACATAACCTCCTTTAACAAGGTTTATGTTGTGACATAAAACCAAAAGTCATATTAATAACCATGTGACTAGTGTGAACACAAGTATGAAGGCAGGGTATGGGTTTAACAGATTTATTGAAAATACAGGGAATGATACGGTAGCTTGTCATGGGTCCCGTTGCAGCTGATGGCTGGAGACAGAATAACTTGTTAGAATGGGTATGAAAACAAACAAAAAAACAACGGGTAGGATCTCTTATGTGTAGGCTGGCGTGGATTCTCCCGGAGAAGGTGAGTTGAGTCACAGAGGCTGAGGTTGACAAGTCAGAGTGTTTGTGAACAATGGCTTTAGCTGGCTCTCTCTACTGTAAGGCATAGGGAGTTTAAGGGTGAACAGGAAGAGTTTTTGGAAACAGTCTTTTGCTGAAGTGCGTATGTCCCTTGACTTGCAGATCTGAGGCTTTCATTGGACTTGCCCAATGGAGTCCTTCCAGTGAACTTGGACATCAGCCAGGTGAAAATCCAGCCCGGGGTCTTCAGGGTATAAATCCACTCTGGGAGAGTGGAACCCAAAACTCAGTTAAGACACAGTCAAGGAAAACAAGAATTACAAAGCTAGGTCTGCTGGTCTGATTACCACTCATGAGAGTTACCAATCTGGTGCCTTCTGTAGGGTTCCTGATGCTTAAGAGCCCTCACCTGATTGCTGCTGATGCAGCACAGCTGTGTGGAAGCACCTGCCTGTCACACCCTGTAGGAAGAGATGAGAAAGACAAAAACACACAACACTAACATGTCCTCAGCTCTACGACCTAACAAAAGTACATTTAAAAACAAGCATTTCTTTTGCCTGATATTTATTTGTGCTAATGTTGATAGTTTTTGCCCATGTTCAATTTCATTCTTTAAAATATCAGACTTTGCACATAATTTTATATCTTTTCTATCTGATTACATAATTTCCCAAATTAAATCAGATCTTGTGATCAAGCATTTACTGAGTACTTGAGTAGCTTTTTTACTAAATACTTTTTTACTCTTGAATAATTTTTTGGATGACTACATTTTGCTTCTGTTGTATTAAAAATATATCGAAGATGTGCTGCTCGTGCTTAAGTACAATTGTTGCCTATTGTACCCACCTTTGCTATTAGGTGATTGATGGCAATGTCGCAGAGGAACGGCTTGGCCTTAAAGAAAGAATGCACAACATGCTCTCCATACACCCATGGACCTACAGTATATAATTCTGATCTGAGTTATGGCTTTGATAATTATCACACTCATGGCATCAGTGCATGCGTGTGAGGTCTGTTACTCAGACACTCCTGTTTTGACTTAATAACACAGTAAGCAGCTTACGTTCTGTCCTGGTATACATTTATTTTGTGTTATAACAATAGTGAAGACAAAAAGCTACATATGAATCTAGAATTTGAAACTTTTTTGAAAAAAAAAAAAAAAAAACATATATATATATATAAACTACCCTGTACTGGTTCTAGCTTCCATAAAATGAGCCTGGATAACCTGCACAGGCTCAGATTTGGTTGGATAGAACAGAGTTCGATTGTTGGCACTGTTACACAACCATTGTGTGTTGTGAGATAATTCACTGAATAAGAACAAAAGGTTGACTCTAGACATATTTGAATTGTAATAAGTGTTTCATGTACTGCTAACAATGCATTTGTTAGTATTGTTCCTGCCATGTATAAAGACTACTCTGTTCGGTAGTGACTGCAGACTTTTTAAGCTCTACAAATGGAGAAGGTGGGCTTGTTATAGGGGATCTAATTCCTGTTCAAACCACTGATAATTTTTCACTCAGAATTCTGATAGGAAATGTGTGTTAAATGGATGTGTCTGTTTGTTTTCTTTCCAGATTGTGCTTTACGAGAGTCATAACCTCGAAGGAAGGTCCTACAACTACAAAGGGGACTCAGCAGACCTGTTTAGCTTCATCAGTCGCTGCAACTCTGTAAAGGTGCAGGGCGGCGGGTGGGTCCTGTATGAGCGCAGCAACTTCTCAGGTTACGAGTATATTATTGGTCCAGGGGAGTACATTGACTATGGCCAATGGATGGGCTTTAATGACTGTATCAGATCCTGCAAGATCATCAGAAGTGTGAGTCTCCAGAAAACATGACACAGTAAAAACACCTGGTAAACACAACTAAACAAACATTGTTGCTGTTTTTAGTCCAAGGGTCCATTCAAGCTGAGGCTGTATGGCCGACCAAACTTTAATGGCCATACTCTGGAGGTCACAGACAATATGACGTCCTTGCAAGAAAAATGACTCCAGCATGAGGTCATGTCCTGCAAGGTCCTCGAGGTTTCCTGGGTGTTCTATGAGCATCCCAACTTCAGTGGTCGGCAGTACCTGTTGGAGAAAGGGGAGTATGAAAGCCCTTCTAGGTGGGGAGCTTTGACAGCAACTGTTGGTTCTATCAGGGGAATCATGGAGCTGCCAAAATAAGATTTAGAACTTCTCATAATGTTTTTGAATAAATGTCATCAAGTATAAGACCTTTTGTTCCTGTGTTTTATTATTTGTTTTTTTTATGGGCTGACTTGAGGTGACTGTGGCTCAGTAGGAAGAATAGTTGTCTTGCAATCACAAGGTTGTGGGTTTGATTCCAGCATCCTCCTGCCATATGTCAATGTGCCCCTGGGCAACCTCAAGTTGCCTACCGATCTGCGTATCGGTGTATAAATGTGTGAGCGTTAGTGAGTGCGATTGGGTGAATGTGGCTCTAGTGTAAAGCTCTTTGAGTGGTCTGTATGACTGGAAAAGCGCTATATAAGTTCAGTCCCTTTACTTGTAGTACAGGTGTTAGCATTGTTGATTTGCAGTGATGGGGTTCTTGACTGGTGAAGCACAGGCTCCTCTGGAGTTGGATGTACAAATATATTAACCTAAGATAGAGGCGTAACTGAAATGTTTGGTTATTTTAAAAGCTTTTAATTATTCTTTAATCAATTCCATATTATTTTAAAATAGCAAGAAAAAACTGAAAAAATGTTTTATATAAGGTCAAATTTCATTATTTAAAATATTGTTTTTAATTTTGGAGGATCTCTCTTTTCTTTATTAAATTGAAAACTGTTTATGATATCTTTATTTGTATATGAAGTCCATGAAAGCATGTAGCATTAATCATGTTTTTGGGTTGTGGCTGATGATTAGTCTGTGCTCCCCATTTAATGCCAAGTCAAATCTGTGGACTCCACACTGTTTTCAGGTGAACCACTCCAGTTGAAAAGAATGTGTTACCTTTTTTCCACTTGTTTGAAGCAGATCTTTTAGCTCTGGAGTTGGTTGTCCTTTTACTAAAACCTCCTGTTTCAACTGAAAATCCATTTTAGAAAAATCTTTAGAAAGATGTGAGAGGTTTGTAATTTTCATCATAGGTACACTTCAAATATGAGAGACAAAATAAGAAAAATAAAATCCGGGAAATCACACTGTAGGATTGTTAAAGAATGTATTTGTAAATTATGGTGTAAAATAAGTATTTGGTCACCCACAAACAAGCAAGATGTATGGCTCTCACAGACCTGTAACTTCTTCTTTAAGAAGCTCTTCTGTCCAATTGTAAGAAAATGGAAGACATACAAGACCTTTGATATTCTCCCTCGATCAGGGGCTCCACGCAAGATCTCATCCCGTGGGGTCAAAATGATCATGAGAACGGTGAGCAGAAATCCCAGAACTACACGGGGGGACCTGATGAATGACCTGCAGAGAGCTGGGACCAAAGTAACAAAGGCTACCATCAGTAACACACTACGCTGCCAGGGACTCAAATCCTGCAGTGCCAGACGTGTCCCCCTGCTTAAGCCAGTACATGTCCAGGCCCGTCTGAAGTTTGCTAGAGAGCATTTGGATGATCCAGAAGAGGATTGGGAGAATGTCATATGGTCAGATGAAACCAAAATAGAACTTTTTGGTAAAAACTCAACTCATCGTGTTTGGAAGAAGAATGCTGAGTTGCATCCCAAGAACACCATACCAACTGTGAAGCACGGAGGTAGAAACATCTTGCTTTGGGGCTGTTTTTCTGCAAAGGGGACAGGATGACTGATCCGTGTTAAGGGAAGAATGAACAGGGCCATGTATTGTGAGATTTTAAATCAAAACCTCCTTACATCAGTGAGAGCACTGACGATGGAACGTGGCTGGGTCTTCCAGCATGATCCCAAACACACGGCAACAAAGGAGTGGCTCTGTAAAAAGCATTTCAAGGTCCTAGCCAGTCTCCAGACCTCAACGCCATAAAAAATTTGTGGAGGGAGTTGAAAGTCCGTGTTGTCCAGCGACAGCCCCAAAACATCACTGGTCTAGAGGAGATCTGCATGGAGGAATGGGCCAAAATACCAGCTATAGTGTTTGCTAACGTAGTGAAGACACAACAGGAAACATTTGTGTGTCATTGCCAACAAATGTTGTGCTACAAAGTATTGAGTTGAACTTTTGTTAGTGACCAAATACTTATTTTCCACCATAATTTACAAATAAATTCTTTAACAATCCTACAATGTGATTTCCTGGGTTAAAGGATCTGCTAAAAAACAAGTGGAAGAAATGTAACACTTTTTTTTCAAGCAAAGACTGAACATCATCAGCCATAACACGAAGACATGATTAATGCTACAGTAAGGTTACAGTTCTTGTCAGTGAAAACACCCCTGCCCTCTGCATAGCTGAACAGTACAGGTCCTTCTCAAAATATTAGCATATTGCGATAAAGTTCATTATTTTCCATAATGTCATGATGAAAATTTAACATTCATATATTTTAGATTCATTGCACACTAACTGAAATATTTCAGGTATTTTATTGTCTTAATACGGATGATTTTGGCATACAGCTCATGAAAACCCAAAATTCCTATCTCACAAAATTAGCATATCATTAAAAGGGTCTCTAAACGAGCTATGAACCTAATCATCTGAATCAACGAGTTAACTCTAAACACCTGCAAAAGATTCCTGAGGCCTTTAAAACTCCCAGCCTGGTTCATCACTCAAAACCCCAATCATGGGTAAGACTGCCGACCTGACTGCTGTCCAGAAGGCCACTATTGACACCCTCAAGCAAGAGGGTAAGACACAGAAAGAAATTTCTGAACGAATAGGCTGTTCCCAGAGTGCTGTATCAAGGCACCTCAGTGGGAAGTCTGTGGGAAGGAAAAAGTGTGGCAGAAAACGCTGCACGACGAGAAGAGGTGACCGGACCCTGAGGAAGATTGTGGAGAAGGTCCGATTCCAGACCTTGGGGGACCTGCGGAAGCAGTGGACTGAGTCTGGAGTAGAAACATCCAGAGCCACCGTGCACAGGCGTGTGCAGGAAATGGGCTACAGGTGCCGCATTCCCCAGACCTGGGCTACAGAGAAGCAGCACTGGACTGTTGCTCAGTGGTCCAAAGTACTTTTTTCGGATGAAAGCAAATTCTGCATGTCATTCGGAAATCAAGGTGCCAGAGTCTGGAGGAAGACTGGGGAGAAGGAAATGCCAAAATGCCAGAAGTCCAGTGTCAAGTACCCACAGTCAGTGATGGTCTGGGGTGCTGTGCCAGCTGCTGGTGTTGGTCCACTGTGTTTTATCAAGGGCAGGGTCAATGCAGCTAGCTATCAGGAGATTTTGGAGCACTTCATGCTTCCATCTGCTGAAAAGCTTTATGGAGATGAAGATTTCATTTTTCAGCACGACCTGGCACCTGCTCACAGTGCCAAAACCACTGGTAAATGGTTTACTGACCATGGTATCACTGTGCTCAATTGGCCTGCCAACTCTCCTGACCTGAACCCCATAGAGAATCTGTGGGATATTGTGAAGAGAACGTTGAGAGACTCAAGACCCAACACTCTGGATGAGCTAAAGGCCGCTATCGAAGCATCCTGGGCCTCCATAAGACCTCAGCAGTGCCACAGGCTGATTGCCTCCATGCCACGCCGCATTGAAGCAGTCATTTCTGCAAAAGGATTCCCGACCAAGTATTGAGTGCATAACTGTACATGATTATTTGAAGGTTGACGTTTTTTGTATTAAAAACACTTTTTTTTTATTGGTCGGATGAAATATGCTAATTTTGTGAGATAGGAATTTTGGGTTTTCCTGAGCTGTATGCCAAAATCATCTGTATTAAGACAATAAAAGACCTGAAATATTTCAGTTAGTGTGCAATGAATCTAAAATATATGAATGTAAAATTTTCATCATTACATTATAGAAAATAATGAACTTTATCACAATATGCTAATTGTTTGAGAAGGACCTGTATGTGTCTGTGCCTATGAGGCTCAGCAGTGTGGCACAGTACTTTTTGCCTCACGCGGCCCATTTTCACTGCACATGTATGGTCAATTAGAAAGATTAAATATGTTAGCCTCTGGAGCTTCTGAGTGTTTAGTACATGTGTAATCCAGCATTTACAGGTCCTTCTCAAAATATTAGCATATTGTGATAAAGTTCATTATTTTCCGTAATGTCATGATGAAAATTTAACATTCATATATTTTAGATTCATTGCACACTAACTGAAATATTTCAGGTCTTTTATTGTCTTAATACGGATGATTTTGGCAGACAGCTCATGAAAACCCAAAATTCCTATCTCACAAAATTAGCATATTTCATCCGACCAAAAAAAGAAAAGTGTTTTTAATACAAAAAACGTCAACCTTCAAATAATCATGTACAGTTATGCACTCAATACTTGGTCGGGAATCCTTTGGCAGAAATTACTGCTTCAATGCGGCGTGGCATGGAGGCAATCAGCCTGCGGCACTGCTGAGGTCTTATGGAGGCCCAGGATGCTTCGATAGCGGCCTTTAGCTCATCCAGAGTGTTGGGTCTTGAGTCTCTCAACGTTCTCTTCACAATATCCCACAGATTCTCTATGGGGTTCAGGTCAGTAGAGTTGGCAGGCCAATTGAGCACAGTGATACCATGGTCAGTAAACCATTTACCAGTGGTTTTGGCACTGTGAGCAGGTGCCAGGTCGTGCTGAAAAATGAAATCTTCATCTCCATAAAGCTTTTCAGCAGATGGAAGCATGAAGTGCTCCAAAATCTCCTGATAGCTAGCTGCATTGACCCTGCCCTTGATAAAACACAGTGGACCAACACCAGCAGCTGACAAGGCACCCCAGACCATCACTGACTGTGGGTCCTTGACACTGGACTTCTGGCATTTCCTTCTCCCCAGTCTTCCTCCAGACTCTGGCAACTTGATTTCTGAATGACATGCAGAATTTGCTTTCATCCGAAAAAAGTACTTTGGACCACTGAGCAACAGTCCAGTGCTGCTTCTCTGTAGCCCAGGTCAGGCGCTTCTGCCGCTGTTTCTGGTTCAAAAGTGGCTTGACCTGGGGAATGCTGCACCTGTAGCCCATTTCCTGCACACGCATGTGCACGGTGGCTCTGGATGTTTCTACTCCAGACTCAGTCCACTGCTTCCGCAGGTCCCCCAAGGTCTGGAATCGGCCCTTCTCCACAATCTTCCTCAAGGTCCGGTCACCTCTTCTCGTTGTGCAGCGTTTTCTGCCACACTTTTTCCTTCCCACAGACTTCCCACTGAGGTGCCTTGATACAGCACTCTGGGAACAGCCTATTCGTTCAGAAATGTCTTTCTGTGTCTTACCCTCTTGCTTGAGGGTGTCAATAGTGGCCTTCTGGACAGCAGTCAGGTCGGCAGTCTTACCCATGATTGGGGTTTTGAGTGATGAACCAGGCTGGGAGTTTTAAAGGCCTAAGGAATCTTTTGCAGGTGTTTAGAGTTAACTCGTTGATTCAGATGATTAGGTTCATAGCTCGTTTAGAGACCCTTTTAATGATATGCTAATTTTGTGAGATAGGAATTTTGGGTTTTCATGAGCTGTATGCCAAAATCATCCGTATTAAGACAATAAAAGACCTGAAATATTTCAGTTAGTGTGCAATGAATCTAAAATATATGAATGTTAAATTTTCATCATGACATTATGGAAAATAATTAACTTTATCACAATATGCTGATATTTTGAGAAGGACCTGTATATTGGCAATATAAAGAGAGACACCAATGGGTATGCGCCAACTGCCTGCATCAGTCAGTATGTGTGACACAGCACCATCAGTGGTGAGGCACAGTAATTCAGTGCCTCATATTGCCTTTCTCCCTTGTATTTGAATCAGCAATGCCTAAATTCAGCTATTTTTACTCTAACAATGTTTACATCATACAGAAAACAAATTAATAGAACAGTCAAGTAGACAAATTGATTTTCTCTTATCATTGCTAGTATTTTCAGTTCATGATGTGCCTCACCTGCGTCACCTGCCTCCCCTGATGGCACGCCACCGATTTGCAGAAGAAAGTCCTGGGTTCCCAGGGTGGGGTCTTTGTTCATTGAGTTTGCATGTTCTCTCTGTGCATGCATGGATTCCCTATTGGTACTTTGGTTTTCTCCTACAGTCCAAAAACATTAAACATCTGAGTGTTAGATTAACTGGTTACTCTAAATTGCCCTCAGGTATGAGTGTGTGAGTGGATTGCTGTTTGTCTTGTGAGTCTTTGTGTTGCCCTGTGAAGGACTGGCAAACTATCCAGGTTGAGAGATATCGACTAGAAATAGTCGGGCTCGCCTCCATGCGCAGCGTGGGCTCTGGAACCCATCTCCTCGAGAGGGGCTGGACTCTCTTCTACTCGGTCCTGTTCATAACTTTTATGGACAAGAATTGTAGGTGCAGCCAAGGGCCAGAGGGGGTCTGGTTTGGGGACCAGAGGATTTCGTCTCTTCTTTTTACAGATGACGTGGTCCTGCTGGCCCCCTCTAGCCAAGACCTACAGCATGCGCTGTGGCGGTTCGCGGCTGAGTGTGAAGCGGCTTGGATGAAGATCAGCTCCTCCAAGTCCGAGGCCATGGTTCTCGACCGGAAAAGGGTGGCTTGTCCTCTTCAGGTTCGAGGGGAGTTCCTGCCTCAAGCGGAGGTGTTTAAGTATCTCGGGGTCTTGTTCACGAGTGAGGGAAGAATGGAGCGGGAGATCGACAGACGAATCGGTGCGGCTGCCACAGTAATGGGGGCGCTGTGCCGGTTCGTTGTGGTGAAGAGAGAACTGAGCCGAAAAGCGAAGCTCTCGATTTACCGGTCGGTCTACGTTCCTATCCTCACCTATGGCCATGAACTTTGGGTCATGACTGAAAGAACGAGATCCCGGATACAGGCGGCGGAAATGATCTTCCTCCGTAGGGTGGCCGGGCACCCCCTTAGAGATAGGGTGAGGAGCTCGGCCATCCGGGAGGGGCTTGGAGTAGAGACGCTACTCCTCCACATCGAGAGGAGCCAGTTGAGGTGGCTCGGGCATCTATACCAGATGCCTCCTGGACGCCTTCCTCGGGAGGTGTTCCAGGCACGTCCCACCGGGAGGAGGCCCAGGGGACGGCCCAGGACACGCTGGAGGGACTATGTCTCTCGGCTGGCCTGGGAACGCCTTGGGCTCCCCCCGGAGGAGCTGGAGGAGGTGTCTGGGGAGAGGGACGTCTGGGCGTCTCTGCTGAGTCTGCTGCCCCCACGACCCGGTCCCGGATAAAGCGGAAGACAACGAGTACGAGGGGCTGTTGCTCAGATTCATTACCACTGATGGTAAAAAGCATACTGCTACGAAGATTAGACCAGTGCACTCTCTCAGAGAATAACATGGATGAATACTTGCAGCTAATAATTCAACATCATAGCATTTTGCATAAAGACTTCAAAATCACTTGGTAAACTCTCAAGGCATTGAGGATCAAAAGTTATCAAAACCTTTCTGCTACATCAGAGCTTGTGGGTGTGGCCAAGCCTCAAAATCTTACTTCTCGCCATACAAGGAAAGTTGTACAGACTTGAAACCTTCTGAGATTGATCCGCCTCTGGCCCAAAAAAATATTCAATGATCAGATGCTGACATCACCAAAACCCCACCCACTGAGAACAGGAAGTGTAATGTATCACCTTATGTGGTCCACATTTGATCCCCTTCACGTAATTAACATGAAACTGTCCCAAGTGAGCATGATGTTCCAAGTTGGTCTCCAGTACTTAGAGGTTTGGCTGGTCGGTGTGGCTGTGGTGGCGTGGCGAAGTCTGACGTCACGCCATGGCCTTACGTGTGGCTTTAAGTTACACATGCATGGTCCGATTTACTCCAAACTGAATATGGTTGATCTTTGCCATCCCCTAAACAGCTCTATTGAATTACATTGGATTTTGAATTAACAGCACCCTTTAGGAAACTTCAAGTGCTCTATCTCCCTCATACATTATTGGATACACACTAGATTTGGTATGCATCATCATGGATCAATGCTGAACATGTTGGCACAGTCATCTGATGACATCTATTTAGTCCCGCCCACCAACAAACAAGTGAGTGCAGCTGCCATCGGGAAGGTCGGCCAAATTCAGAATGCTTCCCGCCGGAGCAGAACTCTGCATGACCGAAGATCATATGAAAGGTTGCTCACAGTGTTGCCTAATGGCAACATGGGGAACTAAGCGACGGTGGCATGGATGTGGTGATGCCAGGCTCCCGCAGTCGCTACACAGTGCTACTGCAATCACCCAATGCTGCTTGCAGTTTTAATTAGTCAGTCAGTCATTTTGTATACCGCTTTTTCCATAGTGGGTTGTGGGGAAGCTGGTGCCTATCTCCAGCAGTCAATGGGCGAGAAGAGGGGTACACCCTGGACAGCCCGCCACTCCATTGCAGGGCAACACACAAACAACCATGCACACACTCATTCACACACCTAAGGGCAATTTAGTGAGACCTAACCTAACAAGCATGTCTTTGGACTGTGAGAGGAAGCCGGAGTACCCGGAGAGAACCCATGCATACATACAAACTCGGTGCAGAAAGACCCCCGGTCGGAGTCTGATGCCACCAACTGCGCCACCGTGCAGCCCGCTTTTAAATTATTATTATTATTATTATTGTTATAAGGTCTATGATAAAAAGAAAATGTTTGTCCCAATTTCATTATGATATATGCTAGGAAAACAATCTCTAAAGCTTTTTCCTTAAGGTGACATCATCATTATCCCATTATCTTGAGGTAATGACACCTTGCATTTTAATTATAAAATGTACTTACAATTGAGGTTAATTGTGTTTATTTGAAACTAGACATCACGACAATGATGCTGACCCCTTGTTGATGGTGAAAACATCCATTATACACAAATCCGAGTTCTTGTTTTGGTGTATGTTTTTGTAACTCAACCAGAAGTTGTAGAAACTCGAAATTTTAGGTTGGACAAACTAAATCTCAAATTTCTTTGTTCAACCTTAGTGGAGAAATTTGTCTTCTGTGTTTTAAATCATCCTTTTTGTCAGGGAGCAATGGGCAACACACACCAGTGACTTTCTGTGGTTAAGGGTCTTACTCAGGGAACCATACAGGTCCTTCTCAAAATATTAGCAAATTGTGATAAAGTTCATTATTTTCCATAATGGCATGATGAAAATTTAACATTCATATATTTTAGAATCATTGCACACTAACTGAAATATTTCAGGTCTTTTATTGTCTTAATACGGATGATTTTGGCATACAGCTCATGAAAACCCAAAATTCCTATCTCACAAAATTAGCATATTTCATCCGACCAATAAAAGAAAAGTGTTTTTAATACAAAAAACGTCAACCTTCAAAAAATCATGTACAGTTATACACTCAATACTTGGTCGGGAATCCTTTTGCAGAAATGACTGCTTCAATGCGGCATGGCATGGAGGCAATCAGCCCGTGGCACTGCTGAGGTCTTATGGAGGCCCAGGATGCTTTGATAGCGGCCTTTAGCTCATCCAGAGTGTTGGGTCTTGAGTCGCTCAACGTTCTCTTCAATATCCCACAGATTCTCTATGGGGTTCACGTCAGGAGAGTTGGCAGGCCAATTGAGCACAGTGATACCATGGTCAGTAAACCATTTACCAGTGGTTTTGGTACTGTGAACAGGTGCCAGGTCGTGCGGAAAAATGAAATCTTCATCTCCATAAAGCTTTTCAGCAGATGGAAGCATGAAGTGCTCCAAAATCTCCTGATAGCTAGCTGCATTGACCCTGCCCTTGATAAAACACAGTGGACCAACACCAGCAGCTGACACGACACCCCAGACCATCACTGACTGTGGGTACTTGACACTGGACTTCTGACATTTTGGCATTTCCTTCTCCCCGGTCTTCCTCCAGACTCTGGCACCTTGATTTCCGAATGACATGCAGAATTTGCTTTCATCCGAAAAAAGTACTTTGGACCACTGAGCAACAGTCCAGTGCTGCTTCTCTGTAGCCCAGGTCAAGCGCTTCTGCCGCTGTTTCTGGTTCAAAAGTGGCTTGACCTGGGGAATGCGGCACCTGTAGCCCATTTCCTGCACACGCCTGTGCACGGTGGCTCTGGATGTTTCTACTCCAGACTCAGTCCACTGCTTCCGCAGGTCCCCCAAGGTCTGGAATCGGCCCTTCTCTACAATCTTCCTCGGGGTCCGGTCACCTCTTCTCGTTGTGCAGCGTTTTCTGCCACACTTTTTCCTTCCCACAGACTTCCCACTGAGGTGCCTTGATACAGCACTCTGGGAACAGCCTATTCGTTCAGAAATGTCTTTCTGTGTCTTACCCTCTTGCTTGAGGGTGTCAATAGTGGCCTTCTGGACAGCAGTCAGGTCGGCAGTCTTACCCATGATTGGGGTTTTGAGTGATGAACCAGGCTGGGAGTTTTAAAGGCCTCAGGAATCTTTTGCAGGTGTTTAGAGTTAACTCGTTGATTCAGATGATTAGGTTCATAGCTCGTTTAGAGACCCTTTTAATGATATGCTAATTTTGTGAGATAGGAATTTTGGGTTTTCATGAGCTGTATGCCAAAATCATCCGTATTAAGACAATAAAAGACCTGAAATATTTCAGTTAGTGTGCAATGAATCTAAAATATATGAATGTTAAATTTTCATCATGACATTATGGAAAATAATTAACTTTATCACAATATGCTAATATTTTGAGAAGGACCTGTAGTGATAATCTGAGTTTTGAACCAGTGACCATTGTGGCCTCTCCAGAAAGCCGTGGTCTCTAAACACTAGACCACCTAACAGTTATGAATCCTGACTACTGGTAACTTAACTTTAAGTCATATAAAATTTTATTGTCATTGTACAGAAATTTTAACATTTAGCTTGGCTGCATTTCTTTAGCAGTATTTTTATTGTTAAATTGGACATTAAAACAAAACTCAGCCTCTAACTCAAAGCCAACTCCAAAGGTTTCACAACAAAAAGTTTGAGTTAGCAGAACTTTTGCCCAATGCAGTGACGTACAATCAGAGATATCAGTACTGACAACTCGGTAAATAATGCTAAAGATTACAACTACCTTGGTTTACTGGACTGACTTAAGATATTGTCCCTTATATGCCACACTTAGTTTTTCAGTTTTTCACAGCTGAAAATAGTTTTTCATCCCAAAAAAAGGAACAAGGTTTTTTAATGTTGTTGACCTTAAATTACCTCTATAGATCAAGTTGAACTTTAACTTCTAAAGCTTTTTTTAACACAATGCAGACGTTTAAGGTGGAGGCACATAGTCAAAATATAAATTGTAAATAGTCTAAACTTATATAGAAAGTTTCCAGTCATCCTGACCAATCGAAGTGCTTTAGACTACAGCCACATTCACCGAGTCACACTCACTAACAGACAAACATTTATATACAGATCGGGAAGCAATTTGGTGGTTAGTGCCTTGCCCAGGGGCACATCAGCACATGACAGGAGGAAGCTAGAGTCTAACCCAAAACTTTCAATTTCAAGATTAAAACTCTTCCCACTGTGCCACAGTCACCTAAAAAAACATGTTTTGTGTTAATGCTTGAAGAGTTGTACACAGTGGTGTGATGTGTCTGTTTCTCTCTCTCTCTCTCTCTCTCTCTGTGTGTGTGCTTTGTGAAGCTGGTGAAAGTCAGAGCTCACCTAAGCCTGCCTGTTGATGAGTCAGTGGGATTTATAAGCCTAGAACATGCCAGCTGCTGTTTGTGCTGATGCTCGGGTTGCTGGAACAATCCAAAAACACAAAGGCGCAGCCAGCACGCTCTCCCAACTGAGCCCATTCACTTCAAAAGCTTTTTTGTTTGAAAGATCCTCCCAGTGAGAAACAGCAGACTAGGGGATGGTTTCTCTTAAACATCACATTGAGCTACAGGACACCCCCTTGTGACTCTTGTGTGGAGCAGGAGTCACAAGGGTGAAACTATATTATAGATTCACAGCTATTTTATCATCTTATTTAGAAGTCCGCAAATTCAGTTCAGCTAATTTGTAAATAAAATAATATTGACAATACATCTCCAATAAACACATTTTGAAACTAATGTCAATCTGCTGCATAATGCTCCAATGACCCAACACAGCCCACATGTTTTTGGTCAGCGTGCAGAAAGATTCCACATGGCTGTGCCACAGTGCACAAAAAGTATGACCTTCAATTTAAGGAAAGTTTTAGAAAGATTTCAAGAAAATAAAGTCAAATTACATTTACTGACTAAGGGTTCTTTTCCCTTATAAATGTTTGCTTAGCATTTCTCAAAATGCGATAAGCAAAACAACAGCACTACAGTTCTGTATGTTCATCATTTTGGCTTTCTTTCTTTAAGAACATTTATCGAAATGTGACACAAACTGTGGAATCATGGGCAACGGTTCTGAATTGGGATCAAACTGGTCTAACTAAAAGTTGGGGACACTATACGATTTTGACAGATTTTCACTTTAATTATTTATAAAGCACTTTAAAACAACCACAGCTTCAATCAAGTTTCGCACATGTAAAACCAACAACCATTTCATACATAAAATAAGAAAAGAACAATAGAATCAATAAAACAATAAGACAATAAGAAGATTTCTATCCCACTCCCATAAGAGATTCTAAGTACACCCTTTAATCAAAACGTTTTGACAGGTGACCTTTGACCTTAAGGGGGTCATGGGGGACTAAAAACAGGTGACAACAGGTGTAGGATGATATGAATAGAACAAGCCCAAATATGTAAATATCTGAACTTTTATGGCGTCAGCACCAGTTAAAATAGAGGGTTGTGTTTAAGGGGCATTATGGGTGAACCCATGAATGAAACCAATGTTTAAGGGTGTTAATACATCTAAAAAAAAAATTCATGCAGCCTTTAAACTTTAAAGGTATACTCAACTTAATGCAGGCCTTGTCACATGAAATCCTAATAAAATGAACTGTGTAACCTGACAGAATTGTAAGTTCATTTTGCTTTTCCAGCAGGACCTATTTGCTGAATATATGAGCCAGTTTAAATCAGTTCAAAATAGAAAGACCTAAAAGTAAATAAAGTAGATAAATGATTGTGCTTCCCTACCGCGATAGAATGAGCAAACCTTCCACTTCTGCATCAACAGACTGACTGACTGACAATCTGCACCAAACACTTGTAAAGAGCTGGGGAAAAAGCAGGAGAAAAGAGGTAAGACAAATATGAAATTAACAGAAACTTTACAAACCCTCAGTATACTGTTTCCATGTGCCATAAAACTTCAGATATTTCCATATTTGGGTTTGTTCTATTTATATCATCCTACACCTGTTACCAGCTGTTCTTAGTCCCCCATGACCCCATTTAAGGTCAAAGGTCACCTGTCAAAACGTTTTGATTAAAGGGTGTATTTAGAATCTCTCCCATAAAATAAGTTAAATGCATTTTGAAATAATTTAAGTTTATCTCACAAGTAAACATGCTTTGGATAGAGTTGGCTAGATTTTAATGACAATACTAATGTTGAGACTGTGAAACATTTATTTTTTATGAGGTTGTTTGTGGGTTCCGGAATAAATTAACACGTTATCTATCTGAACAAACAATATCATGTTGGATATCAAGGTTGGATCACGTGAACATAAGGATTTAGGAAAAATACTTTTATTCTATTTGGAAACATTTCAGGGGCTGCACCTTGGCACAGTTGGTGGTACTGTTGCCTTGCAGCAAAAAGGGTTCGATTCCCAGCCGGGGGTCTTTCTGCATGGAGTTTGCATGTTCTCCCTGTGCATGCATGGGTTCTCTCTGAGTACTCCGGCTTCCTCCCACAGTTCAAAAACATGACTGTTAGGTAAATTGGTCTCTCTAAATTGGCCTTAGGTGTGAATGAGTGTGTGCATGGTTGTTTGTCCTGCATGTCTCTGTGTTGCCCTGCGATGGACTGGCGACCTGTCCAGGGTGTAACCTGCCTCCTGCCCATAGACTGTTGGAGATAGGGACCAGCTTCCCCACGACCCACTATGGAATAAGCAGGAACAGAAAATAAGTGAATGGATGGGCGGATGGAAACATTTTATTCAGACATATCAATTTGTTAAATTAAGTCCCAGTACCTTAATGTTCAATATGTGAATTGTTCAATTTCTTTTAAAAAGGCCCTAAATTATTTAGTGCTTTTTTTTCCCAAAATATCTGACTGTTTATCTTGTTTTTTTGTTTGTTTTCTTTATCAGAATGTAATTCCTTCTTTCACACTAATACCTACTGTAGAGTGATGCAGACATACCCCAACTGGGAATGGGGGGTAAATTCGGGCAGATCATGTAGTATGTTTCCATTACAACACTGGATGACATTAGGGGAACATATTGGCTAAGCAACACGTTGAGATTGTTTTATGTTTTCAGGACATCTAATGAATGCTGTAGATCTTAATTTTTCTCTATTGACCTACATTTTACCCTCTGACAATTGTACTAAAGATTACTTCAAGGTTCAGAATTCTACTCAGGATCTGTTTACAACGTATAGAATCATGTTTAACCCTTTGTTCAAATTTCTATCAATTGATACAAGAGCAGGGTCATTGCATGTCTCTTAAAGGTCGTCCTATCATTTAGTATAGTTTTCCTTCCCAAGATAATAATACATCATGTTGATACTACCTGTTTCAGAAGCTCCAAGGACCAACAGTGATCCAGAAAAGAATGCAGCTTCTGGCTGGTTTTAACAGTGGGCTGACAGCAGGCAAGGGAGGAAAGTTCAGATGAAACAGGCAGAAGCAAAGTGGAAAACAATAAACAGGGTATAAAAAGGAGAATGTTTGAAGACAAACTCCTATAATTAATGTAGCTGAAAGTGTAGTTGGAAAGGCAGCAAAAGAACATCACACCCTGTGAGATTACAACTGATTTGAAGTGACTATGATTCTTAGCCGTAGAAAGAGAAAAACACCCAGGGGATGGTTAAATTAGTGTTGGCTTCTGTCTAATCTGCCATTTTAATGTCCAAGTTTCAGCTGAAACTGATGCAACATGCTAGCAGCTATCATTACCACTACTCATGGGTATCACACTTGTGGATGATGTGGGTGTTTCAAAACCCACATTATTCCTGGTAAGAGAGTTCAACACCCACACAATTTCCACAGTTTTGCACAAATACCTGAAGTTCAGTTTTTCCTGCTCCACTGTTTCCGGGCTGCAGCTCAGACGTGGCTGCTTCCCACCATCAGTTCAGTAAGCCAAGTCAACTAAACCCAAAATTCATTATAAAAACGTCTTGTCCAAATATACTATGAGCTTGGATCCATGTCTTTAACTCAGAGACATCAGCACTTGGTAGGCCCTGCTACTACAGACTCATGGAACATACAGGTCCTTCTCAAAATATTAACATATTGTGATAAAGTTCATTATTTTCCATAAAGTCATGATGGAAATTTAACATTTATATATTTTAGATTCATTGCACACCAACTGAAATATTTCAGGTCTTTTATTGTCTTAATACGGATGATTTTGGCATACAGCTCATGAAAACCCAAAATTCCTATCTCACAAAATTAGCATATTTCATCCGACCAATAAAATAAAAGTATTTTTAATACAAAAAACGTCAACCTTCAAATAATCATGTACAGTTATGCACTCAATACTTGGTCGGGAATTTGTTGGCAGAAATGACTGCTTCAATGCGGCGTGGAATGGAGGCAATCAGCCTGTGGCACTGCTGAGGTCTTATGGAGACCCAGGATGCTTCGATAGCGGCCTTTAGCTCATCCAGAGTGTTGGGTCTTGATTCTCTCAACGTTCTCTTCACAATATCCCACAGATTCTCTATGGGGTTCAGGTCAGGAGAGTTGGCAGGCCAATTGAGCACAGTGATACCATGGTCAGTAAACCATTTACCAGTGGTTTTGGCACTGTGAGCAGGTGCCAGGTCGTGCTGAAAAATGAAATCTTCATCTCCAAAAAGCTTTTCAGCAGATGGAAGCATGAAGTGCTCCAAAATCTCCTGATAGCTAGCTGCATTGACCCTACCCTTGATAAAACACAGTGGACCAACACCAGCAGCTGACACGACACCCCAGACCATCACTGACTGTGGGTACTTGACACTGGACTTCTGGCATTTTGGCATTTCCTTCTCCCCAGTCTTCCTCCAGACTCTGGCACCTTGATTTCCGAATGACATGCAGAATTTGCTTTCATCCGAAAAAAGTACTTTGGACCACTGAGCAACAGTCCAGTGCTGCTTCTCTGTAGCCCAGGTCAGGCGCTTCTGCCGCTGTTTCTGGTTCAAAAGTGGCTTGACCTGGGGAATGCGGCACCTGTAGCCCATTTCCTGCACACGCAAGTGCACGGTGGCTCTGGATGTTTCTACTCCAGACTCAGTCCACTGCTTCCGCAGGTCCCCCAAGGTCTGGAATCGGCCCTTCTCCACAATCTTCCTCAGGGTCCGGTCACCTCTTCTCGTTGTGCAGCGTTTTCTGCCACACTTTTTCCTTCCCACAGACTTCCCACTGAGGTGCCTTGATACAGCACTCTGGGAACAGCCTATTCGTTCAGAAATGTCTTTCTGTGTCTTACCCTCTTGCTTGAGGGTGTCAATAGTGGCCTTCTGGACAGCAGTCAGGTCGGCAGTCTTACCCATGATTGGGGTTTTGAGTGATGAACCAGGCTGGGAGTTTTAAAGGCCTCAGGAATCTTTTGCAGGTGTTTAGAGTTAACTCGTTGATTCAGATGATTAGGTTCATAGCTCGTTTAGAGACCCTTTTAATGATATGCTAATTTTGTGAGATAGGAATTTTGGGTTTTCATGAGCTGTATGCCAAAATCATCTGTATTAAGACAATAAAAGACCTGAAATATTTCAGTTAGTGTGCAATGAATCTAAAATATAAGATTGTTAAATTTTCATCATGACATTATGGAAAATAATGAACTTTATCACAATATGCTAATATTTTGAGAAGGACCTGTATGCTGTGCTTTGCTTTTAACCAGTTACCTGTGGGTTAAGCTGCAACACTGATGTGGTCAGAGAGAGGAGAGCGCATTAAAGTTTAAAAGAATTGAAATCTCTGTTACAGAACAAAAGTATTCATACCCCTTGAAATTCTCATTTTGTTTACAGACTTCAATGGGTTGTATGTGGTAGATCAACTCAATAAAGTGCACAATTGGAAGGAAAATAAAACATTTTTCTTTTATACAAATAAAATTCTGATGAGTGGGGGCATTTCTACTCTTTCTACTTTTGCTACAGTTGCCGTCTTTTAGTTGTTATAGAATGGTTTTTTAAACATGATTTGTTGATGACCTTGTTATAGTTATTGATTTTGTTACTGCACCTTAATCTTTGTTACTCTGTTGCTCACCTTGAACAACAAAGTGTCACAATTCTTCCACAGTTGGACTCAAGAGCAGGAAACACTGAGCGGAGACTGGGTAAAAGTTTAAAACTATTATTGCAGACACACACCGATAGTAAATGCAGAGTTGACTCAAGCCATTATGGTGCCCAACACAAGATTATGGTTTGCCGGTCATGTCCATGGTTAAAGTCTGCTTCCCCGGTGTAAACTGTATATATATATTTATCTATCTATATATATATATATATATATGTATATATATATATAGATATATCATCAAATATATTTTATTTTACAACTTTTAACAAAATATTAGATATGTTTAAGATAGTGTTTAAGAATAGATACCAATCGTATTCTCAAATCTCCTTTGGATCTGTATTATTGACACAGAGAAAAATAGACTTTCAGATTTAAATGTGAGGACAAAAGTGTAAAATATGTCCTCAGTGCATCTGTCCAGGACATCCAATAAGCGCAGATAACCTGAGAAAGAGGGAGATACTCCTACCAAATAACATTTAGAGCAGTTCTGTTCCACACCAGGAATAAAGGCATGGGCCAGTATTTTAATTTGCAACTACTTTATGAAGAATATTTAATTTGGGGGAAACAATAATAGTTTTATAATATTTTATTCAAATTTTTGTTATCGTAATAACATTATAAACATGACAAATAACTAATCTAATTATTTTGTGAAACATATTTAAGATAACAGATAAGAGAGAAGGTGAAAAGACTGATCTTCTGCATCTCAAAGAGCAAATAATGCAAATTAACTGACAGAAAACCTAAGCAGAGGATGCAAAACATAGATAAGCCTTCTGCCCACCAAGGGTAGCTCCCCGTAGCAGTCCTTCAGCAGAGCCCGCGCAGCCGGGGCCTCAGGCCGGCTGGGTGACGGTACGTAGAAAGCATAGTCCTAGATCCCAGCCCACAGGTCACCATCAACCCCGTCTGTGTTTCTAACAGATTTTCCCCGTTCAGCGACACACCCGCTGAGAAGCCAACTCTGGTAATTGGCAGCTCCATAGTCAGAAACGTGGCACTAGAGACAACAGCGACCATAGTCAAATGTCTGCCAGGGGCCAGAACGGGTGACATCAAATCATACCTGAAACTGCTGGCTAAGGATAAGCGTAAATACAGTAAGATTGTTATTCACGCAGGCGGTAATGACACCCGGTTACATCAATCGGAGGTCACCAAAGTTAGTGTTGCTTCGGTGTGTAAGTTTGCCAAAACAATGTCGGACTCTGTAATTTTCTCTCGTCCCCTCCCCGATCTGACCAGTGACGACATGTTTAGCCGCATGCTGTCATTCAACCGCTGGCTGTCTAGGTGGTGTCCAGAAAACAATGTGGGTTACATTGATAACTGGCGAACATTTTGGGGAAAACCTGGTCTGATCCGGAGAGATGGCATCCATCCCACTTTGGATGGAGCAGCTCTTCTTTCTAGGAATGTGGCCGAATTTATTAGTTCTCCAAAACTCTGACAACCCATGGTTCAGACCAGGAAGCAGGGTTGTAGTTTAACACTCCTCTCTGCAGCTTCTGTACTGCTACCCACCCATTACCATATTAAGACAGTGTCTAGCCCACTGCCAAAATTGAATAGATTAAAAAATAATCTAAAAGGAGGAAATCAGAAAAATCTCATAAAAATAAAGACAACTCAGACAGAAAATAAAAATAAAACAATTACTTGTGGCCTACTGAACATAAGATCTCTCTCTTCAAAGACATTGCTAGTTAGTGACCTGATTTGTGACAATCAGATTGATTTATTTTGCCTCACAAAAACCTGGCTGCAGCAAGAGGATTATGTTACTATAAATGAGTCAACTCCTACTAATTATTTAAATTTTCACATTCCTCGAAATACTGGGCGAGGAGGAGGAGTAGCAACCATCTTTCAGTCCGATTTATTGATTAGTCCCAGACCAATCAATAGCTACAACTCTGAATATTTAATCCTTAGTTTTCCTCATCCAAATTGCAAAGCACTAAAACCACTTCTGTTTGTTGTTTTGTACCGTCTACCAGGCCCTTACTCTCAATTTTTGGATCAATTTTCAGACCTTTTATCTGGTTTAGTGTTAAATACAGATAAGGTTATTATAGTGGGGGATTTTAACATTCATGTTGACACTGAAATCGATAGCCTAAATATAGCGTTTAATGCTATCTTAGACTCAATTGGCTTTGCTCAAAACATTAACAAACCTACCCACCTTTGTCTTCATTCTCTGGACCTTGTGCTGACATATGGCATTGAGTGTAAAAACATAATATTTTCTCATAACCCTGTCCTGTCTGACCATTTCTTAATAACCTTTGAGTTTAATTTAACCGAGTACTCCACACCTGTAAGAAAATTTAATTATAGTAGATCATCATCAGGCGTTGCTGTAACAACCTTTAAAGAATCTGTTCCACTTTTAATTTCCTCATTATCCCCGAAAAGCACAGTGGAGGGCAATAATTTTGTTTCTGACCCTTCACAAATTGATTCTTTTGTTCATAGTGTTTCTTCATCATTGTGTGATGCATTAGAAAAGGCAGCCCGCTTGAAAAAGAAGGTAATCATTCATAGGAGGCAGGCTCCTTGGTTTTATTCAGAGCTGCATACTTTAAAGCACAATGTTAAAAAATTGGAGAGAAAATGGCGCTCTACACACCTAGAGGATTCCTACTTAATCTGGAAAAATAGCCTACTATTGTATAAAAAGACACGTCGCAAAGCTAGAACCGCTTATTTCTCATCATTAATAGAAGAGAACAAAAGTAATCCTAGGTTTCTCTTTAGTACAGTTGCTAAACTTACACAGAGTCATAGCTCTGTTGAGCCATCCATTCCCTTAGCTCTTAGCAGCCATGACTTTATGGGATTCTTCTTAAATAAAAATTGATTCTATTAAAAAAAAATCTTCGACATACTCCCGAAGATGATTACTTCATCCACAGCAAGTGAGACAACATTGGAAATAACTGCAAAACCTGATTTGTGTTTGGACTGTTTTGATCCTGTGAAGCTTCCTGAGTTATCAGAAATATTAGCTTCATCTAAACCTTCAACTTGTATGTTAGACCCAATCCCAACCAAATTATTTAAGGAAGTGTTCCCTCTGATTACCAGCCCCATTTTAGATATGATTAATCTATCTTTAGTAAATGGATATGTACCACAGGCTTTTAAGTTAGCTGTAATTAAACCTTTACTTAAGAAACCTTCGCTTTATCGAGATGACTTGAAAAATTACAGACCTATATCCAATCTTCCATTCTTATCTAAAATTCTTGAGAAAATAGTTGCTAATCAAATGTGTGAACATTTACACATCAATGACCTGTTTGAAGAGTTTCAGTCAGGTTTCAGAGCTCATCATAGCACTGAAACAGCTCTGCTGAAAGTCACTAATATTATTCTTATGGCCCCAGATAATGGACTTGTGTCTGTACTGGTTCTGTTAGATCTCAGTGCTGCATTTGATACAGTCGACCATAATATTCTCTTAAAAAGGCTGGCATATGCTGTAGGGATCAGGGGAACAGGGCTAGGCTGGTTTAAATCTTATCTGTCTGACAGATTCCAGTTTGTTCATGTAAATGATAAATCATCTTTAAACTCCAGGGTTAATTGTGGAGTACCACAGGGTTCAGTAGTTGGGCCAATTCTCTTTACTATATATATGCTTCCAATAGGTCAAATTATCAGGCAGCATGGGATACATTTTCACTGTTACGCTGATGATACTCAGCTTTACTTATCCATAAATCATGATGTACCCAACCAGTTAGATAGACTACAAGCATGTCTTGAAGATATAAAAACTTGGATGACTTCAAATTTTTTGCTTCTAAATTCAGACATGACAGAAGTTGTTGTCTATGGACCAGAGTCTTTAAAAAAGAAACTGCTTAGTCAATCACTTAACCTGGATAGCATTAAATTGACCTCCGGTAATAAAGCAAAAAACCTTGGTGTTACTTTTGACCAGGACATGTAATTTAAATCCCATATGAAACAGGTTTCTAGGATTTCCTTCTTTCACCTCCGGAACATTGCCAAAATTAGAATAACCTATCCAGGAGTGACGCTGAAAAACTATTCCATGCATTTGTTACTTCAAGGCTGGACTATTTTAATTCTTTACTATCAGGTTGTCCACAAAATGCAGTTAAAAGCCTTCAGCTGATTCAGAATGCTGCAGCAAGAGTTCTGATGAAAATGTAAAAGAGAGATCATATTTCTTCTATTTTAGCTTCCATTCATTGGCTCCATGTTAAATCCAGAATAGAATTTAAAATTCTCCTCCTCACATATAAAGCCCTTAATGATCTAGCTCCATCATACATCAGAGATCTGATTGTTCCATATGTTCCTAACAGAGCACTTCGTTCTCAGACTGCAGGTTTACTGGTGGTTCCTAGAGTCTCTAGACGTAGAATGGGAGGCAGATCCTTTAGTTATCAGGCTCCTCTCCTGTGGAACCAGCTCCCGGTTTTGGTCTGTGAGGCAGACACCCTGTCTACTTTTAAGGCTAGGCTTAAAACTTTCCTTTTTGATAAAGCTTATAGTTAGAGTGGCTTAGGTTATCAGGGAGGGAGCCTTCCTCCCTCCCTGTTGGTTGGAGTAAGGGGGAGTCAGGTTTAGCCTAAACCGGCTCAGTTATGGTTGAGGTGCAAACACACCCTCCATTTCTGCTACCTGTGTGACCCCTTCTCTTTTCCGATGGTTGTGATCAGTCTGACAGAGAGATGTATCCCAATCCTTGTGGTTTTTAGTATAAAAATGACCATCAGTGGGACCCTTTGTGGGGTTCCTTGAGACGACATTGTTGTAAATAAGCGCCGTTTAAATAAATAATCTGAACTGAAACTATCTCTGTAGTTATGCTGCTATAGGCTTAGGCAGCTGGAGGACATAATGACCACTTTCACCCTCTTCGCTACATTCTCACACTACTCTCCAATTTTGCATTATTTGCTGTTATTTTAGCTTTTAGCCTTGTTCTCTCTATTCTCTTCCTAGAAGCTACACATGGCCTGGCTCTGTGTCTACCTGTGACACCTTTCTGGAGAGAGGAATTGTCCAAGCTTCTGCCGGCAACAACTTAATGCTCACCCTCTACCGATGATCCACATGGCCCTGTCTTTCAGTGTTTAACCCTTTCTCTCTCCTAGACATGGCGGTTGACTGAGCTTAACTGTAACTAACTCTATGTGCTCTATTTCAGACTCTATCCTTGAAAACTGGCTCAGATTTTAGCTGTTCTTTCTTTCTAGGTGAAACGACTAAAGGAGCTACATCCATTAACATTTACTTTTCCTTCCCATAGAACATACTCCTGGATCATTGCTTCTTTGTTCTCTTTGTGTCTCTGCTTTGTTCTCCCTAACCCCCAGTCGGTTGTGGCAGATGGCTGCTCCCACTGAGCCTGATTCTGCTGGTGGTTTCTTCCTGTTAAAAGGGAGTTTTTCCTCTCCGCTGTCGCTACATGCATGCTCAGTATGAGGGATTGCTGCAAAGCCAACGCCAGTGACTGTCCACTGTCTCTACCTGCTCATCCGGGAGGAGTGAATGCTGGAAGTCACTGACTGGATGCAATCTGCTGGGTTTCCTTAGACAGAAAAACTTTTTATCCAATTTGAATACATAACTAACTCTGACTGCACTGTTCAATGGTTAGGATTAATTGGAATGTATGTACCTGACTGTTGTGAAGTGTCTTGTGTTGTGAATTGGTGCTATATAAATAAAACTGAATTGAATTGAATTGAATAATACTGGGCCTGATAAAGTAAAAATACATTTATATGATTTTTAAAAACAATTACTATTTTATGTTTGACCTGTTATGGCCTCTCCTTGGCCTTTCCAACATTCAGCTGATAAGCTCATATTGGTGTTGAAACATCATGTAACAGGTGTTTCAGGTGAAAAACACAACACTGAAGCTAATGATCTCATTCTGCAAGTCCTTTCAGAGTGACCAGATAGAATCCACACATGCATGAGGGAAACTGCAAACTCCATGCAGAAAGACCTTGGGCTGAGATCCCTATCCAGAACCTTCTTGCTACAAGATAACAGTTCTAACAACTGCGCTACTGCAGCGCAGGTTAAAGTAAGTTTTAATTTTCTTCATCTGACTTTAAGTGATATTAACATTTTGGAGCGGCCCAGCCAGAGTCCTGACTTAAATCTGATAGAGAATATGAGAATATGTGGTGGGAGCTAACGATTAGGGCAATGGCAAGGAGCCTTATTGTTAATTGGTTTAAATGCATATTAAATTTGAGAAATATAGATGCACTACATGTAGTTAAGGTAGATAACTTGGACAGAACCACACCATATGCAGGCTATGTTAAACTAAGCTAAAATATTTAGAAACCAACAGAAATGAGAAACCAAATCAACTGGTTCCTCCCGAAGGTGGAAGAATTGTACTGATTGTACCTGCCAACATCAACCAGAGGACCATAGAGCAAGTGATGCCAACATTTATGGATGTGCGACTGTATCTAATAGTTAAAAACCAAGGCTTTCACTCTGTGGAACCTTCTTTGGACATAAAATCCTATCTCAAAGAAATTTTGGAGACACTGGGATCCTAACAGTCTACAATGAGAACAAAACAGGATCAGTTAAAGCAGGTAGGATAGCTCTAACACATGATGCATGAACAGCCTTTGCCAAGGATCGTACTTTGCTGTAAATTAACGTTTCATCTTGCTCCAAATAAGAACAGTGAATGAAAAGTCACACCGGTGATGCAGCATGTTAGGTTGTGGGCTGGCAGCCAATGGTTCATAGGGATGTTTTGGGCTTGTTGTGGGTTGCAGGGACTGAACTTGGCCCAGGTGAAGGTCCTGCTTTGCTGCTGACTGTGGGGGGGGGCTGGTGTCTGTCTGACCTTCAGGCCTTAATGAACTAAGGCTACCTGTCCATGCTGCTGCTAGGTGTTTGATACTTTGGGTGTAGGACACCATCTCCAGATATCATTTCTATAAAGCAAAGCCTCCCCTGACACATGTGCCTACATGAAAAACCAACTTCTTCAGATGGTATGCCTAAAAGGCATGTGGTACATATTTATGTAGTGTTCATTTGCACCCTGCTTTGCTTGTTTTGTATAAATAACGACAAAAGAAAATAAATTAAAAACAACACAAGGATGAGGACAACTAAATAAAACAAGAAACAAA
Source organism: Girardinichthys multiradiatus (assembly GCF_021462225.1). Lineage (NCBI taxonomy): Eukaryota > Metazoa > Chordata > Actinopteri > Cyprinodontiformes > Goodeidae > Girardinichthys > Girardinichthys multiradiatus. The sequence continues at coordinate 4,473,626 of NC_061800.1, forward strand.
AAAGCTTCCTGGAATCCTGGTTAAGGAGCTTCAGGTCATGGAGACAAATTAACTTTAGGTTTCTTTTTAGCCTTCTGCCCTCTGAGGAGACCTACTGTGGAGAGGTTGTGTACCTGGTATGTGGCTTTCTGCTAGGGACATCATGACACATCAGATGTCTTCACAGCCTCCCTCACACACCTGCCACTCAACCAGCACATGGTTGCCTGTTCACAGCTATGGAACGTGCACCTGAAGACCTGCTGGAAATTTCATTTGGAGCTGGTTCAGTGTAAAACCGATGAATCAAACTTAGACTTCCATCTTGATTTAAATATTATACACTGTATATGTTGATACTACTTCTTAAACATTACCTCTAACCTATTTAAATTCTGCTCCAACAAAATCACTAGTGTGGGACATCACAAATGGGGAGGATAAAGTGATCCAGTCCAATGCTATACATTATTAAGAAAAAGTGCACTACTGATAGCGTTTATAAAGGCACCTCAAGTTAAAATGGACCCTCTTACAAATATTACAAATATTACTGTGCTCTACAAACATAATTTAACCATGCTTAATGATGCTTCTAGGCAAACCTACAATATACATGAATGTGGTGTAATGCAGGTGTTCGTCGTTGTTCAGATGCACCTGAACTCTATGTTAGTAATTTTACACCCGGTCACTTGGGACAGCTGTTAGCTATTTTGCATTGTCTGTGCTGAGAAAAGTTCGAGTCTAAGCTAACTATGTGTTTGTCTGCTGCTCAGCAGAGTCAACAAGTTATAGGTCAACTTCCATTTCACCAACCAACACATCATTTTGTGTCTAATCAGCTGTATAAAATGTCAGCAAATGTTTAACAGCCATGTTAGCATAGCAAATTAGGAAATAATTATCTAAACAACTCTGTAAGGCAAAATAATGCAGGGTAAAAATATACTCTGAACTGTTATGAATTTCTTCTGCTTTGGCTGCCTTAGAGTCACTTTTGATTAGACCTAGCTCTTAGCTGCACTTAGCTTCTTAAAATAGAAATTGTTGTCCACTTTGATCAGATACAACATTGTGGCCATCTGTGATTGACCTGTGAAGTTATGTACTCCAAAATATCTGTGAAGGTGTGCTGTGGTCTCTGGCACCAAAATGTTAGCACTAGAACCTTTAAGTCTAGTAAGTGTGCGAGGTGAGGCCTTTATGAATCAGATTTGTTTGATCAGGAGACCAAGTCAACGCAATGTTGCTCAAAGTTGTTGTGCTTCTTAAACCCTTATCCTGATTAAATAGGCCACAGCCATCAGGGCAAACCTTTCCCATGAAAAGGTATACATGGTCTGCAACAATGTTTAAGTAGGTCATACATGTCAAAGTAACATCCAAATATCAGCCAGGTTTGGCCCAAAACCTTCAGATACCTGCTGGAAGGCTGAAAATGAAGATGGATTTTATTATTATTATTATTTATTATTATTATTATCATCAATGTGAGTCTAAGCATACACCCAAATCCACATGACTTCATGAGAGGAAAATTAATGTTTAGGAATGGCCGAGGCAGAGTCTAGAACTAAATTGGACAGAATATCTAGTGAGTCAGTTTAGGATGGCTGTGGACAAGGAAAGTCCTAACATTCTGATAGATTTGTAAAAAAAAACGTTGCAATGTAGAGTGGCCAAAAGGTACCAAGTTACTTTGTGGCATGCTTAAAGACTCCTATTAAAAAAAGATTTAATACTGAAATTTAAACTAATGATGCTTTAACAAATTATTCGTTTAATGGCGAGCAAATCTATGCAGCCTGGCTGTTGCAGCTCTTTTGTGTATAATTTAGCTCACCCCATAAATTAAAAAGGAGCATTCACTGAAAATAGGAACATTTTATTATTTTTTAAATGTTGATTAAGTTGTCATCAGTTGGTCATTTTCTATACCACTTCTTCAATAGTGGGTCACAGGTGCCTATCTCCAGCAGTCTACAGGCGAGAGGCAGGGTACACCCTTGACAGGTTGCCAATCCATCGCAGGGTAACACAAAAACAACCATGCACACACTCATTCACACCTAATGGCAATTTAGTGAGACCAATTAACCTAACAGGCATGTCTTTGGACTGTGGGAGGAAGCTGGAGTACCCGGAGTGTTGGAAACCACAAGGTGGCAGTATTAAACACAGAATGAAACACTAAACTAGGGTAATTCAAATTCTCCAAATGAATATGCTCAGACTACTGGGCAACGTTAGAGAGGAAAGAAAACTCACCTATGTCCTTGCTTTAAATGCATTCCTTCAATTAACTGAAAATAATATATACGAATTTATATACATATATATATATATATATATATATATATATAGTGCAGGAAAATAATTTGCATTGCCATAGAAACCTATCTCCCTCAGTTTCTCAGTAATCTCTGGGATGTGAGAATATGAAGGCTGTGTATTGCAAAGGATGGATAGGCTTTGTGGCCATATGTATTATGCAAATTTCATTGTTTTCATTCTGTTTCTCTATTGCACCATTTGAAGCCAGGGTGATTCTAAGATTTGGGAGTAGGAAATAATAGAATCTAACTTAATCATTACTTCAAAGATATGTTACCATAGCACGTATGTTATAAGTTCCCATTATCTGTAATTGTTAAATACATTCCCAGGCATAAACACAACGTCATGTTGGTAGTTACTAAAAAAATAAAAAATATTTGTAATGGGTGCTCGTCACTTTGACCGTTTGTAGTTTTAGACGTTTTGTTCTGTATGACTAAAGGACAACAAGTCTGTATGAAATGGAGACATCTGCTGTGGGGTATTTTGTACTAGCCCTTTGTTTGTATTTACAAGGGAGGTGCTATGTACCCGTTTGACAACCAAGTAATTTTCAACACCCTACTAATAGTCTACTGTAAGGTAAAGTGGTTTTATGACAAAGAATAATATCCTCCAGCAGGAGGTTGCATACAGCTTTTTAGGTTTGAACATGGGTCCTTATGTATCATATTTCATTAGTCACCTGGTCCAAATAAGGATAAAAACCAAAATAAATACAATTATTTTAAATTAAATTTACAGTTCAATTCAATTTATCATTACATTTGATCATTTTTGTGACTATTTAGGCCAATCCTTTATAACAAATACTAAGCTACTGTATGAAGAATAATACATGTTAAAGTAGGTGGGGACAAAATAGAACGGACAAACTGAATTCCTTTGCAACCATGAACAAAAATAAACGGTATTTTGCATGCTGTACATTCAGATGGACTAAATAAAAACTAAACACTGACCACTTCACATCCATACCAAAACAAATCCCTGGATGGGTCATCATATCAAAGACCAGCAACGGAATGAAAGAGTATAAATATCATTACACATTGTTTTTATAGAGAACCATTGTCACATGATTTTACAGTCCATCTTGTAGAGATATGATCCAGGCTAAAGCTCTACATGGTCAGTTTACACTGTGCAGTTTACAGTATTGATTGGAATTTAGTGCACACGAGGACATTTCCTTCCTACATGCTGATTTGTTTCATTCGTTGTATTGATGATCCGAATCAGCTCTAACAAAGATGCGGTGCAGTTAGTTGCGAGGCGGAAGGTGGTGAAGCTGCTTTTTGCTGTTGTAGGTTGTTACAGCCTTATCTGGCTTCACCCTTCACTTTAAATCTCCTGACACCTCAGCAGTCCAGATGATGTCCTGTTCTGTTGTTGTAGAATCACAAGATATTGCTGATATCACATTTCAGCCATACTTAAAAGAAGGTCCTGCTTTGGGTCTAGATGTAAGGAAGGAGAACCCTGCTTTTACAATACCGCTTACTCTGTGATCAACAAGAATAGAACCTGACTGTGTGAGTACACAGCACCATATTTGCTTTTAAAGTGTGAAAACTAGACAGTCCTTCAGGTAAAACAGGCACTTAGGGTAGGGCTAGGGGTTCAACTGCTTTTAGCAGTAGGACAGATTAGTTAACTAGAATCTATAATATGTCAAATTTATTTTTTGAAACCATCTTCCAGGGTAAAGACACTTTGTGGGCTCTGTATGTTTATTTTATAGTATGATTTGGTTGCTACTTATGACAGGGTTAGGGACAATTTTTGATTTTAAAAGTTCAATTCTATGTGGTCTGATATAGTTCCTAACAGTTCCGAACATGTGATGTTTGATACATTGAAGCAGATATTAATTGAATATCTGGGATCAAATATGGGAAGAAATTCATTCCTCTTGTTTGTGGTCTCAGCTGCGTGGTTGAACAGTTGTTAGCGCTGTTACTTTGCAGCAAGAAGGTTCCAGATTTGAATCCCAGGTGGGGGTCTTTCTGTATGGAGTACTGTCCGCATTTTTAAGCCTTGCTCTCCCCTTCTGTGTCATTTGACATGATTTTTGGAGCCGTGCGCATTTTGACTCTTTTTTATGGTTCTGGTTAAGACATTTTCTTTCTTTTCCAGTGACGGTGTAGATTTATTTTAAACCCTGCAAAACAAATCTAACTATGGATACAAGTAGGGTTCTCTCTCTGGTAACCACCTGGATGCCTTCTGGCCACTGTGTGTGTCAGCTGTAGACAGGGTGATGAACCATATGGGAATTCAGGAAGTTTTCACACCATGGTCTGGCAATGATAATGAATCCTTGAATAAATTCCTGGATCCAGATGGTACTCTGCATCACCACCAAAATTTAATCATCTGGTTCTGGTTCTAATACGCATCTTCTCTGAAATTTTCATTAAAATCCATTCATAACTTTTTGAGTATTTTGTAAACAGATGAACGGACAGACAAACACCATGAGAATTCAATTCAATTCAATTCAATTCAAAAATACTTTATTAATCCCAAAGGGAAATTAAATGTTGTTATAGCTCATATTATGTAGGTTTCCTCAAAGAGCCATTGTAGATGCTGATGGCTGTGGGTAGGAAGGATCTTCTGTAGCGCTCCGTCTTACAGCACATCTGAAGAAGCCTCTGACTGAAGACACTCTGTTGTTGTCGGACAGCCTCATGAAGAAGATGCTCAGGGTTCTCCATAATGTTCATCATTTTATGAAGAATCCGTCTTTCCACAATGATCTCCAGAGATTCCAGAGGAGTCCCCAGAACAGAACCAGCCTTTTTTATCAGCTTGTTGAGCTTTTTTAAGTCCCTGGCTCTGATGCTGCTTCCCCAGCAGATGATGGCAGAAGAGATCACACTTTCCACAACAGACTTATAGAAGATATGCAGCCTCTTGCAGCAAACACCAAAGGACCTAAGCTTCCTCAAGAAGTACAGTCTGCTCTGTCCCTTCTTGTAGATGGCTTCACAGTTGGATCTCCACTCTAGTCTGTTGTCCAGGTGAACACCGAGGTATTTATACTCCTCCACCACCTCCACTTCTTTTCCCATGATAGAAAGAAGTGGATGTGACTTAATACTTTTTGTAATCAAACCTTAAAGGGATATGTTAGCAAGCATTCATTGAACAGAACTATATGCGAATGATTTAATGAGATGACAGAAGTTCAAAGAAATAGGTTATTACTGGAGCTATCTCTACATTTTAGGAGGAAAGCAGCCATGTTGGATTTTAAACCTAAGGTCCATAAGAAACCTTTAACTTAAATATACAGATTTCTAAATTTCACAGCACATTCCTGTGTAGGGTTTGGACTTAGCAGTTAGAAATTTAAATGTTTGAATACATATACAATGCAGCATTACTTAAAGAAATACATACCACCAGTGATCCTTTCTCATAAATCCAGTTGATGTTTAGACCTTTGGTTGTGTAATGTAAGCACTGTCTTCACCTAATATCAGAATTGTTTTAATATAACTCAACAGTGATGGGGACAGCTAATCAAAAAGTTAGCTTCGCTAACCCATATTTCGTTATCTAAAATATTAGCTTGGCTAATGCTAAACCGCTAAGACCTTCCATAATTTGAAGAATAGGTGAACACTTCCCAACTGCAGTTCAAAACCGAACTGCCTTCAACTAGCTGCTGCTGCCTTGCACAATGATGTTTTATCACATATACATGTAGTAAGTCAATATCAGGAACAAACTTAGTGGAAGCTAAATAGTCCACTAACAGTTTCTGAAGTTACCAAAAACGTTAATTGCTAAACAAAAGATTTGTTCCGCTATTAGCTGCTAGCAGGTAAGCAGAACCGTGTCCAGGTAGGTAGGTAGGTAGGTAGTAGGTAGGTAGGTCGGTTGGTCGATTGATAGATAGACCTATCGAAAGATAGTACTTATAGATTCAGAGCAACTTAAGGAATAATGGAAGGAAATAAAAACAAATTATTAGCAAAGCGTATTTTATAGGGAAGAACGGAGTAATGCCATCTGTTGGACTGAAGGTGTAGTGGAGTTTTCATCACAACCTCCCCATAAATCATTAGGCAGAATTAAATAAATGTACCAGTTTTTTAAGCAATGGAAATAGAAGGCACCCAGATTCCACAGGATTACTTTTACCCGGATAATCCACACCAAACTCTCCCATCCATGTCTTTATGGACCTTGCTTTGTGCAATGGTGCACAGTTGTGTTGGAAGAGGCCATCTCCATACTGTTCCCACAAAGTTAATAGCATGGAATGGTCCAATATCTCTTGCCATGCTGAAGCATTCAGAGTTTCTTTCAGTGGAACTACGGGACCAAGCCCAGCTCCTTAAAAACAATCCCACAGCAAAATCACCCTTTTATTAAACTTGACACTTGGCACAGTGCAGTCAGGCAAGTACTATTATCTTGTCAACCATCAAACCCAGGCTCATCCATTAGATTGCCAGATGGAGAAGCACAATTCATCATGTCAGAGAACTTGCCTCCACTGCTCTAGAGACCAGTGGCAGCATACTTTACACCAGTGTATCCAACAGATTGCATTGCACTTGTGGATGTGTTGCTTGGTTGCAGCAGTTCGGCCATGGAAACCCATTCCATGATGCACTGTTCTTGAGCTAATCTAATGGACACATGAAGTTTGGAGGTCTGTAGCGATTGACTCTGCAGAAAGTTGGCGACCTCCGCACTCTACACCCGCTGCTCCACTCCATCAGTTTACATGGCCTACCAATTTGTGGCTGAGTTGCTATCATACCCAGTTGCTTCCAATTTCTTATAATACCACTGATAGTTGATTGTGAAATATTCACAGTATTCCACAATATTCAAATTTCACAACTGGACTTGTTGCAGAGGTGGCACCCTATCACAGTACCACGCTGGAGTTCGCTGAGCTCCTGAGAGCGACTGATTCTTTCACAAATATTTGTAGAAATAGTCTGCATGCTGAGGTGCTTGATTTTATACCTGTGGCCATGGAAGTGAATTTGAAAACTGGATTTCAATTATTTGGATGGGTGAATGAGTACTTTTGGCAATATAGTGTAGGTGAGTAAACTGGCTAAGATAGAAGAGTCAATATATAAAAATAGGCAGGTCAAATGCTTATTGTTCTTGTTGGGAAATGTTGGCATAGGTGTTGGCAGTGGAGATTCCAGGGGACTGGAGGTCCAGGGTGTGTGAATGGCGGTGAGGTCTAAAACATTCAGGCAGCACTTCAATGAGCATTGCAGGGCGAATTATTAGTAGTTCCTTCAGAACAATATTAGAAGTCTTGCCAGAGGAATGGGGCCGGTAAACAGTCATGGAAACAGGTAGGTTGTCCAGGTAGGTATATTGTGGTAGAGGATCTTGTTTATACACAGATTAATTCTCAGAGCAGATTGTAGGGAGGACTGAAAAGCTTAATCTTTGGAGTAACTCAAAGAAAGATTATGAAAAATCACTGAAGAGCAAAAGGGAGTTGAAGATACCACATGAGTAGATACAAAATGACCGTTAGGCAGTACCTGTACCTGTGGTACAGATGAGCCTGATCTGAGCAGGTGCACCAGGTGAAGCCTGCTCTGCCCTACCCTCAGGTGAAACTGCAGCTTAGTTGAAAAACACCACAGCAACAAGAACAGCCCCAGAACCCTGATGTTTGTGTGTTAAAGTTGCCAAGTCAAAGCCCAGACCTCATTCCAACAGATAATCTATGAAATACCTTGAACATTGATGCTTTCAGAGCTTCAAGACCATGTATCAGCTTCCTTCTACTTTACAACTATTTACTAGTTTGTGTTGGTCTATCCAAGCAACATACACTGAAGTTTGTGTTTGAAACTTGACAAAATGTGGAGTTCAAAATACTATGAATACTTGAGCAAAACGCTATATGGACTAAATGGAAATGTCATAAGACAAATTAAAGACAGGGTTGACAAAAAGACAGATTGAGCATTTTCCTACATTTAGTAGATGTCCAGGTTTAGTCTCTCTGTTTTCTTGTAATAATACATGTAATGATACAGACAGATAGTCAAAAAACTGCTGGAAGTGATCATAGCATTTTCCAGTTTGATTTCTACTGTTCACTTGTTTGCTGAATATTGGACCATTTGCACGTTGCTGGATGCCATTATGCCTTTCCAACGTAATCGGCCATTTTGTACCGCAGGATAGTCTGCCCTACAAAACCCAGCAGCCACTGCGGCTGATATGATGGGGCCGTCCCAGGTCTGACGTCACAGGAGGCAATATAGGAAGGCGAACATTTGAAAGAAGCTGCTTTTCACGCTGGAAACCGGACCAGCAACTGAAGTGCATCAATTTCTGGAGAAGAGTCCCAAATTGATTTCATTTATTCTCCTTCGTTGGCCAACGAAAAATTCATGAAAGAAGTTTCTGGAATGAGAAGGCCAGAGATTCCATTTTGCCGATCGAAGACGTGAGTTTAACACGTAACCAAAACCACGGAGTTTCAAGGAGACGCAACTTTCCCTCCTTGCTTGGTTCCTGTCGACTGCTGACGGTCAGATCATATTTTTCCTTTTCGCCAAGGAGGCCAAAGGACGAAGATTGACCACTCTTCCCGAAGTTAACTGTGGACGCACATTAACTTCCACCTTTCCCCTTCCTCCTCTCTCCCTCTGTTCAGAAGGAAGACTTCAACAAAGTAAAACCCATCCTTTTATTTTTCTTTTTATTTCATTATTAGTAATAGCGTGGGCAGGATAGAGTAGGAAATTTTTGTGTGATTGGAGTCACCATTTAGAGTATAATGTCTTCTAAATTGTATGTGCATGCCTTTGTTTTGAAACTTGCTGGTACTTTCGGAGACCGCCGTGTCTCGCAAGTGTGTCTTTACCATGCAAACACCTGCGTGCAGGTGCGCTGTGAAACTGGACTGCTATAATAACCTTATGGTGAAAATCAACCACTTTCTTTGTCTTGTGTACTCAGGAAGTACAGTTTCTGCTTACTGGCTTGCCGCCAAAAGTTGTATTACCCTTTGTCCTCGGGGTTTACAACCTTGCTGGGGGGGGAGGTTTATGACTGTGCATCTCACTGAGCTACACTTTCTGGCGGGCTGCACTCACAAAGCTTCGTTCAACACCATATTCCCTTGTCATATTATCACTTTGGCCATAACTGCTGATTGATTCCATTCGCACTCACTGCTGTTTTGCTTTATTTTGTTTAGTTAGATATTTTACCCCCTTTTTGTGTAGAACTTTGCATGTTTGAGAAGGTGAAAATTATTAAATCGGAAGAGCGGATTGTATCAGGCTGTGATTTAATAAGTATTCACATAGATAAAGAGAAGGCGTTTTGTGTTTATTTTGTGCAAGAGTGATTCGTCAGTCAAAATAAGGTTAAAAGTTCCCCACGTTTCGGTAGAAACGGTTGATTAAACAGTGACATCTCTGGTAATAGTTATCAATTATTACTGAGTATTTAACGGTTGTTATTATCAAAGGCGTTGAGCACAGTTACAACACCAGAAGACATCCCTGATCTCGATTCATAAATGAGTATTTTGGTTAAGAAATAAATTTTGTCAAATTATGATTGTTAATTATAATTCTTGATAAATATTAATTAATCAATAATCATAATTCCAACACTATGTTGAGGTAAAACAGTTAATGAGACATCCTTACAGCGTGGTTTCCACAGGCATTACTATGAGCCGGTAGGTAAAAGCTTCTGTTTAAACCCTTTTCCCCCCCATCTCCCAAACAATGTTAGTGTTTCCTGCACCGAAGAATTGGATGTTTTGTTTCTGAAAACATAATGCAGATTTCTACCAGATGTTTGTAACTGTCACACTGTGTATGATGATGTATGCGTGCCAAAATAAACATTGGTCTATGACTAAGAAGGGAGTGAGGAGGACTGCAGTATGTTCACACACAAACACATACACACACACACACACACACGTGGGCCAGTGGTGCCTTTCACTGGCTCTATCAGTGTTTACAGCACTGTACGAGGGGGATCCTGAGAGGCAGCTATTTTTAGCCCTGGTTTCATCATTTCTTCCTCTGTACTCTGCCTGCTGCTAGAGGCTGGTGCTGCATTCTAATGAACGCATCAAGCAATAGCAGAAAAACACCATGTGCTAGCTGCACACAAGCAGAGAAAATGCCAATTTGTCAATGTAGACTTTAAATCAATTAGCTTCAGTATCATTGTGACTTTTTTTCACATCTTAGTTTATGGTCCAAAAGAATTGTATTTCTAGGATGTTACCTGGAAACACAACCATGTTTAAAGGACTGAGGACTGCTGTGTGGAGCAGAATTCACATTTAGGTGTGCTGTTTTTCATGTGACTGGGCTGTGAGCTCATCAGCCTGTGATGTAGTGATGCTGCTCAGGAATCTTAACAGTCATGACTGTAAGACCCAGCCACTGTTTCCTCACTAGGTTTCCACAGCGGACCAACAATTCTCCCTTCCTACCTCTAACTCTATCTTCGCCACCTTTGTTACTGATGCAAAATTTCTTCACAGATTAAGAAAAGAACAAAGTGAGCTAAAGTGTAGCAAGATTTTATATATATATTTTTTAGCAAAAACAAAGCTTTTATTCAAATCTTAACTGTCATGTTTTGATTGGCTGTAAGTGTAAAATTATCATAATTACCAGAAATAAAGGCTTGAAAACATTAATGTAACTAATCTACAGTGGAGAGAAAAAGTATTTGATACACTGCCGATTTTGCAGGTTTTCCTACTTGCAAAGCATGTAGAAGCCTTTAGGTTTTACAATAGGTACTCTTGAACTGTGAGTGACGGAATTTAAAACAAAAATCCAGAAAATCACATTGTGTGATTTTTAAGTATTTGATTTGCATTTTATTGCATATCATAAGTATTTTATCACCTAACAACCAGTAGGCATCCAAGCTCTCACAAGCCTGTTAGTTCTTCTTTAAGGTCCCACCTGTTCTCTTAATTTGTATTTTTTTGCATCACATAAGTATTTGATAGATCATAAAAACACAACTTTATATTTGGTACAAAAACCTTTGTTTGGAATTCCAGATATCAAATGTTTCCTGTAGTTCTTGACGAGGTTTGCACACACTGCAGCAGGGATTTTGGACCACTCCTCCATACAGTTTTTCTCAGATCCTTCAAGTTTCAGGGCTGTTGCTGGGTAATACGGACTTTCAGCTCGCTCCAAAGATTTTCGATTGGGTTCAGGTCTGGAGACTGGCTAGGCCACTCCAGGACCTTGAGATGCTTCTTATAGAGCCACTTCTTAGTAACCCTGGCTGTGTGCTTCGGGTCGTTGTGCTTCGGGTTGTTGTCATGCTTGTCTTCAATCTTGGCTGAGATCTCCTGATACATGGCCCCATCCATCCTCCCCTCAATATGGTGCAGTCATCCTGTCTCATTTGCAGAAAAGCATCCCCAAAGAATGATGTTTCCTCCTCTAGGCTTCACGGTAGGGATGGTGTTCTTGGGGTTGTATTCTTCTTCCAAACACGGTGAGTGGAGTTTAGACCAAAAAGCCCTATTTTTGTCTAATCAGACCACATGACCTTCTCCCATTTCTCCTCTGGATCATCCAGATGGTCATTGGCAAACTTCAGACGGGCCTGGAGATGTGCTGGATTGAGCAGGGGAACCTTGCGTATGCTGCAGGATTTTAATCCATGGCGGCGTAGTTTGTTACTAATGGTCTTCTTTGAGACTGTGGTACCAGCTCTCTTCAGGTCATTGACGCGGTCCTGCCTTGTAGTTCTGGGCTGATCCCTCACCTTCTTCATGATCACTGATGCCCCACAAGGTGAAATCTAGCATCTAGAATGGAGCCCCAGACTGAGGGAGATTGACCGTCATTTGAACTTCTATTTTCTTATAATTGCACCAACAGTTGTTGCCTTCTCACCAAGTTGCTTGGCTATTTTCCTGTAGCCCATCCCAGCCTTCTGCAGGTCTACTATTTTATTCCTGATGTCCTTAGACAGCTCTCTGGTCTTGGCCATAGTGGAGAGGTTGTAGTTTGTTTGATTGAGTGTGTGGACAGGTGTATTTTATACAGATAACGTGTTCAAACAGGTGCAGTTAATACAGGTAATGAGTGGAGAACATGAGGGCTTCTTAAAGAAGAACTAACAGCCCTGTTGTTAGGTGATCAAATACGTATGTCATGCAATAAAATGCAAATTAAATACACACAATGTAATTTTCTGGATTTTTGTTTTAGATTCCATCTCTAACAGTTGATGAGTACCTATGATAAAAATTCAAGACTTCTACAAGCTTTGCAAAAGGGAGAATCTACAAAATTGGCAGTGTATCATATACTTGTTCTTCCCACTGTATAAAATGTGTTTCACTTAGTGATGGATTTACAGTTATAAATGAACTGTTCAATATTATTCAAATAAATTAAATGGGAGAGTAGGGAGTGGTGGCCTAGTGGTTACAGAGCAGGGCATTTGTGTCCTGGAGAGGCCACAAGTACCCTGGTTCAAATCCCACAGCCTGCACTCTGGCTCCCTGAACAAGACACTTGTTCAGGGAGCCCCTGAATCACAGGGAGCCCCTGAATGCTCCCCGGGCGCCACACAATGGCAGCCCACTGCTCCCTAAGGGATGGGTTAAATGCAGAGGATAGTTTCTCCATTGTGAGATCAATAAAAAGTCTAAAATAAATTATGAAAGTTGTGAGTTTGTTTTGTTGAAGATGCTGTACTCCATTATTGAATGGCCCCTACAAATAAGCAGTTGGTTGCGGCTAAAATTGTGACACATCTGACAAGGCAATCTGTACTTGTCTGATTCTGGTGAACTTGTACAAAAACTGGCCTCAGTTTCCTCCTCTTTGCTGACAAGTGGCACTTGCCCAGTAAGGATTGTTTGTTAAATAATATCTAAATGGTTCATAGACATCTGGGTTAAATTTGTGAAGTGAAAGTTTTTCCAATCCCAATGAACTTTTTTTAGAAAGTTCTAAATGTGGACCTGTTTTAGTTAAGGCTGACTCATGCATGCAAAAAAACAATAGAACCAGAACTGAACTCATGACCCTTTGATTACTTGTGTGCTTTTCTCACTCAGCTCTCTGACAAGACAATTCACAAACAAGTTATTGTTATTCAGGTTTTTGTTGTTGTTGTGATGACATTATTATTATTTTGTACAAATTATACTGATTTTCTTCTGCCTTTGCAACACTCTGTTAGTACTGCAATGTTTCTGTAATGAACAAATGAATCACAATGGTGCTGCATGTAGCTCTGCTTGGAAAAAGTGATTCTTGTTGCACAACTGAGATTTTCTTATGGCCACAAATGGAACTTGGTCTCTGAAGACATCGAGGGAGTCTTGCTCTCAGTACTCATCATGTACAGTTTGAAAGATTAACAACAATAAAATGCATGTTTCCATGTCAGTACATTGTACTGACATGGATGGGGGTCTCCTCTGAGTCCCATGACTCCTGGCATGTTGGAGAGGGAGCACCGGAGGGCCGTGGACGAAATGTTTCGGAGGGGATCGGGGATGAGCTGCTCCTGTTTCTGGTTCTGGTTCCAGGGGTGCTTCAGGACGAGTTGCCTCCATCTCGTGGACCTCAATGGCTCAGTCACGGATCCGCAGGGCCCTGTTGCAGATCAACAGGATTCCGTCATTGGCTGTTGGACAGGAACCTCAGAGAGTCCGCTGTTCCGCCCAGTCGGCCTCCTGATCCCTTGCTGATTCAGCGTCGGCTCCAGGGTTGGCTTCGTCGCGGGGAAGTCTGGCTTCATTGACCTCCAGATCTTTGGATCTCTCATCGCCGGCCTCCAGGTCGGCGGATCTGTTGTGGCGGGCCTCTGCAACTTTGTTGCCACGTTCGTCGCCAGCCTCCTGGTTTTCATCAGGGTTCCCCCGGTCCTCCTGGATCACCTGCTTGAACTCTGTGTTTGCATGGGACAACCTCTGAGTCGCCTACCTGAACTCTGTTTTGTTTTGTTTTCTGGTCTGTCCGAGGCCTCGTCCGCTTGCTTTGGTCGGGTTGTTTTTGGTTTTGTTTTCTGGCCCTATTTGGGTAGTTTTATGTTTCTGGCCCTGTTCCAGGTTATTTTTGTTTTCTCATTCCCTCTGTGTCCCAGTAGGCTGACCCACACCTGTTCCTTGTTCCCCGTGATTATTATGATGATTCTGTCCCGCTGTTCATTGGTTCCCCCTGTTCTCTCTGTTTGTATTAATACCCTGATGTTTCTGTTGTTCCCTGCATTGTTCTTGTTGTTAGTTGTCTTTATGTCAAGAAATCTGTGGTCTGGTCAGAACCCTGTTGCACGAACCATTAAAGAGCGGCTGACCTCTAATCTTTGGCCTCCTGGTGACTCTTCTCTGCATTTTGGTCCTACTTCAACCCTTTTTCTGACAAGTGGATTTGTTTCCAATGCAGAAGCAGCAGCTTGCCACTGTCTGAGTTAAATCAGTGCCAAGACGTGGTCACCACTCTGTGTTCTGCATTTGGTCAGTTTTTGGTTTTCCTAATGCAGCACTGTCAAGACACCTGAACTTTTTTAAAGGGAATAACAGGCCGGTTCATGTAGTACATGAGTTCATCGGTTTCAGAGAGATAAACTATTGCAGAGTGGTAGCCCTGTGAAAATAGCGGCACTATTATTTTTTGTGGCCGACCCTTGTCTTGGCATAATTGACAATATTTTGCATCCCTATGTGTATCTGTGTAGATTGCGCTGAGTTTTTTGATGTGACAGGTGCATTATTTACTATTTTACTTACAAGTCTAACAGGAATCAAACAAAAAAATCGGTGTGGTCTTTGACTGTTACACATTTCAGTCAAGGACGTCCTGCAGAGGGTGATGACAAAGATGACGAAGCTGCTTCCCAAGTACTGAGTTTGAGGGGAAAGTGCAATATTTTTTGACAGTCATCTCAGAAAGTGAAACTCATATATTATATAGAATCTTTACATATAGAGTGATATATTCTAAGCCTTTGTTTTTTGTGACTTTGATGATGCCTTCTCAAGACATTTCAGATCAACACACACTCTCACTTTGTTCTTATTTATCTTCTCCACTGGAACCATCAGAGGCCCCC